>NC_090743.1:59517858-59817858 GCF_036898095.1 Palaemon carinicauda
CTTACTCATATAATCTTGATTGGGTTTAAAGAGCGTCAGGGGTTAATCCATTATAAAATGTAACAACTTACAAGGTCTTTATTATTACTGGATGTGGCTGTTTTTCATAGATGACACCTACTGATATAAATTTCAATTATGCTGAAAACAAAGATTCTTAATTGTGTTGAACAAGCTTGAGAGTTGAACCCATCATAGAATATAACAGTTTACAAGGTCTTTCATATTGTGGATATGGCTGTTTTTTCATAGAAGACCCCTTCAGGTATAAACTCCAATTATGCAGAAAAAAATCTTGATTGTGTTTAACAAGCTTAAGAGGTGAACCCATCGCAATATGTAAAGGCCCACAGAATCTTTCATATTACTGGGTATGCAATGGATTTCTTTCAAACATTTCAGAGTGCAGGCTTGGTTGATGTGGCTGTCAACATTGGGGGCCAGACAGCCTCCCTTACTAGTGGCTTTACTTACGATGCTGCGCTTTCGGCATCAATCACCCTAGTTTCACCCACAACATCTAGCGTTCTAGGTAATTAGTATGTTATTATGTTTATTATTGATTAAGATTTGTAGTGTTAGCTCTATAATAAACCCCCCCCCCCATTCCCCATGTTAGTACTTAATAATTTCATTACTCAATATTTTAGTGAAGTTGACCAGGATCAAATCCGACTTAGCATTGTTCCTGATTATTAAGGTATTTCTAAATATTAATAGTGTTCTAAATTTGGGTAAGAAAATATTATCAAGGGATGTAGTAGTCTTAGGCTGTTTCCTTTACCTTACTATGTATATGGTCTATTAAGTTTATTCATTATCCTACAATCAATTCTCTATAATTTTT
This sequence comes from Palaemon carinicauda, assembly GCF_036898095.1. Taxonomy (NCBI): domain Eukaryota; kingdom Metazoa; phylum Arthropoda; class Malacostraca; order Decapoda; family Palaemonidae; genus Palaemon; species Palaemon carinicauda. The sequence goes on from NC_090743.1 coordinate 59,518,706, forward strand.
ACTTTTCCTTCAGGAGGGAGTGAGCTTAGCATCACTGGTACTGGCTTTGGTGATGGAACAAGTGGCTATGTCAATGTAAGTTTACATTCAGAAGTCTTTATGTGTAGGAGAATCTCACCTAAAGAATTTGTCTTATTAATGTCAGTTTGTTTTTATTCATTTAATGAATTTAAAGTTTTTCCTTCCAAATTTTATTTTAGAGTAAAAAAATGGCAAATTAATACCATTACTTAACCCAAACCAAAATAGGAAAATAAAAAGTGAAAAAAAAAATGGTTGCGATGTCACCAAAATTACGGAAACTAGAAATAGATAGAGGATTTAAGATGAGAAACTAAGTTGATTATACAGCTTTCTATAATACTCTGAACTTACTCATTAGCCATCTTTCTCATTAGGTTGGATCGGAGGCGTGTGCACCTGTAAGCTGGACCGACACCCTTATTACCTGCACTTTACCATCAAATAACCCTGGAGTGCATGCTGTCTCTGTTTACACGGGAAGTCAGGGCTTTGCCAGGTAGGCAAATGAGAAAAGGCTGATGAAATTGCAATGTGATGGGTCATTTAAAAGTAATAATATGGTGCCATTAACATTTAGTGAAGAGCAGCAGGACGTTTTAACCTTTGCGCACTGGTTTAGATTTCCAATTCCGTCTGGTAGTGTCTTTGGTAAGCTGCTAAGATAGTAAAAACTGGTTAAAAGTATAAATGAAAATCAATAATAACTTTCAAGTTTCTTATCACGTTATAAGAAATATATTTGTGCTCTTGCCAGTTGTTAAACTATTTTGGATGAATTTCAAATACTTGATAGTTCAGAAGTTAGTACCCTCTTTGAGAAATGGATAGCATAAATTGTTAGAAGACGTGTAAAACAACACGAAAGAATTATAAAACATTTACATCCACAAAAAATGCTATTTATGTATTATCTAATTATATTATCCATTAGTAATTCAAGTATCTAATAATGTTAAGAATTAAACCCTGAACTTAAAAGCAATTGTGATAACTTCAAGCAAAAACAAATGAGAACTGTTCTTTAATCTACAATCAAGGTTATCACTAGGAAGTTAATTGACCAACTAGGCCTTATTTCAACTACTGACAGTATATTAACATTGACCACATCTACTGTATCTCTGTTCTTCCTCAGTGGCTCAGCATCCGTGACATACACCTTTAAAGTGACCGGGTCATCCGCAGCCACGGGATCTGTGTTTGGTGGCACGATCTTGGTTATCGATGGTGAAGGCTTTGGCACGGATTGCTCTCTCCTCGATGTAGAAGTTGGTGAGAAAATGGTATGCGATGTTCTGGAATGCAATGACGTTCAGATTACCTGCATCACTCGACTGGTTTCAGTTAATCATGATGTCACCAACATGGGTATATATCCAGGTAAGTGTCTCTAATTGATACAAAAAGTCTGTGGAATACAGCACCTTCATTTCCTGAAGTCACTTAACTGTATAAGTGTTTCATAGACTATGATATTTGAATTACCGGAGATTCTTCAATGACTGGTTAATAGAATAACCTTTTTACAGTTATGGGAGTTAGATTATTTCAGGGACTTGATGTTTATGCAGGGTTATACTTGACATAATTCTAACCATTTTATTAACAGATTTAACAACACTACTATTCTCTTGTGTTAGGTTATGGAACAGGATTTGCCTGGTCTCCAAAAGTTCTGACCATCATAGAGGGTGACAGCATTACCTGGAATTGGACCAAACCAGACCCACTCTCTCAATCTCTCTACAGCGTCTTCCAGACAACTGGGGCCACAGACAAGACATATGATGGCTCTGGATTTAACTCTGGTGCTTCAACATCAGCTGGTGAGCTCTCAGATAATCTAAAGCATTGTTGTTTATATCTGCAGGGCTGGGGTGTACTTACTGGTTATTCTATAGATATTAGGACCTATATGAAGTTACTTACAAACTAGCGCTGTAATTTTCATGATACTCTGTGTGAGGGCAACTGGATTTTTTTCCATTCATGAGGGACAGAGCCATGATACAATATACGAGGTCGTAATTATCTCACTCAATAAAAATGTACTTAGTATAGTTAGTGTATTTAAATCATGAGGGTAGGCTCCACCTTGAATGGGTGCCAATCGTAAAAAATATTTCCCAAAAATACACTAATCAAGACACGCTAATGAAATTTTCAGGCATCATTAGCACTATAATAAGGCATATCCTCTGTAAGTTTTATCATCCTACAGGGAAAATAAAGGATTTTATGAATAAAAATGTGAAAATCGCTGCCAGTGACTTAATGTTATTTGGTGATCGGTGCGAAACTACTGTCTTGAATTGAAATTTCGTTCTATAGGCATGTTTTTTTATCCACCTGGAACAAGCACACAAAGTTTTATCAAAATCGAACAGTAAATAAGCACACAGCAAGAAAAAAAAACGAGCAATAACTTTAGTGAAAGCCAAGCCGATGATGGTGGGAAACCTAGAAATAAATATTCACCAAAAATTAAAATCTCGATTTAGGGAAAAAACCTTCTGAGTTTTTGTAGGTATTATGTCACTTGATAGCCTAAAACATCTAAATATTATATTACTTAAGGCATAAGAGCAGGACAAGCAAAGAAATACACCCCTCTCCCGAAAAAGAAAAAACGAGAAATTACGATTTTTGTCTGATGACAGAAATATTGGATATAAAATCATAGTCACCCCTAAGCTCATTTTCTTTGGTGACACTGATATTAGAAAACGACTTTGAACAATTTTTAAGAGGTAAACTATAAAAATTAGACAATTACTAATGATATTTCTTATTTTTACTATTAACATAAGGGGGGCGTTGATGACCATAGGGGGCATTATAGAGGCTGGAGATGAATTCTACACATATCAGGGCCTTCTGATAGGCAAAAGGAAGACTTTTAGCAAAGAAAAAAAAATTGGCAAAAATCACCCTTGTAAGGTGGAGACTACCCTAATTAAATTAAACATCCTTTTCATTTGCAGTATGTTCTATTAATCATCACGAATTATTCCTCTTCAATAAGAGCCTCTACTGAAATACATTAGTCAGTTTTTCTAGAACTGATTGTTTTTATATGATAGCATCATTGTAGTTTGAAAAATCTTATGGCACCATTTCATCTGACTTGAGCTAATGTTATGATGCCATTTCATTTGACTTTTAAGTGTCCTGATTTATGTTTCTCTACTTGCATTGCAGTAAACTGCAATCTAAGGTGCAGCTCAGTAACATATTTTTCTTTGTCTCTCCAGGATTATTCACTGTAGATTTTCCTCATGCTGGCACCTACTACTTTGCTGGTCACCCACTAACAGATGATGAAGACGCTGTTGTTATGTTAGGTCAGATAAATGTTGTCAAACCAGCACAGTCAGTTAACAAGATAACTGTTGAACTCAATGAAATTGAAGCCGAGTATGATCCTCTTGGTGCAAGTAAGTAATTTGAGTACAATATACTGATTTTCTCCCAATTTTATGCTAATTGTATTATGTACTGCATCTTTCTTTTTTAACGAAGGGGTTCCTTTTCATTTCCCATTTTGCATTTTAGCTTCAGACAGGTATGATTCCAGTTGTAGTTTTGTTTACATTACAAACATATGGTGCTGGGATGGAAATCCTGACCCAAGTGCCTGCTCATATGAGTAGAATCTAATACATTCATTTATCCATTAATTGCAAAAATAAGGAAAACTTCTTGCTTGATATTATACTTACATACTTTAATGATGTGTAACCAATTCCTGCTGAGGTTTTGCTTACATTACAAACATATGGTGCTTGAATGGCAATCCCGACCCAAGTGCCTGCCCATATGAGTAGAATCTCAGAATTATTTATCCATTAATTGCAAAAATAAGGAAAATGTCTTGCTTGAAATTATTCTTACATACTTTAATGATGTATACCTGAAGCCCGTTGTTCCCTATTTCCAAACATTTCTTCCTTAGATTTGCAGAAGATTAGAAAAATATTTTGTTTCTTATATTGATTTGATAAATTTCTCATTCCAGATCCACCTGTATCAGTAGACGGTTGCCCGTCCCTCATCACTGACCCTATTGATGGATGTAGCTCAACTGCTCCTTCTGTACCCGATACAGACAACTTGTACTTCATCAGTGATCTCTGCATGACACCCACAGTCACTGGAATCTCTGCAAGTGCTGTAGAAAGTGTTCCTGGGCTACAGTAAGAGAATTTGTCTTTTAAATACTGATTATGAGAGATCAAAATGTAATTTGTTGACATTAGGATCATTATTGATTCTTTGCCTTATCACAATTACATATTTATATCAAGGGCTGAAACTAGTGAAATCTTAGAGAAATTTATGGATTTGATTCGCTTTATCTAATGGAAAGGAGAGAACAATATCTTTGTTCAAACGAATAAGATAGAATCTAACTGGAATAGATTTGTTTTTCACTCAAGGAATCTCCAATTCTTTGCAGAGGCATCCAAGTTCGAACTGGAGTAACTCTTACCATCTCAGGGACTGGTTTTGGCACATCAACATGCCAAAGTTCCGTGAAGATAGGCCTAGCATCCTGCACTGTGACTGCCTCGTCTGACACCTCCATAACATGTGATTTGGATGACGAGAACAATGTTGTCTCCCTGAAAGCATTCCCAGTAGCTGTAACTATTGCTAACAGGTAAGAGAAACCAAGCTCCATCTTGAAGACTTCTCTTTGACAGTGGCAGTTAGTCACAGTATCTGATCTCTTTTACAGTACTCATGTTTATTCTGGTCCATGGAATAGATGTAATCTTCTTCACATTACTTATAATAGCACCCTTCTTTTACTTCAGAGGGCGTGCCATTGTTAGTGTGAGTGACTACATAAATGAGGGGCAAGTTACTGTAGTGCCAGTGGTGAGTGCCTTCACACCAACAGAGGGTTCAGTAGCTGGAGGAACTTTGATTATTATTTCAGGTATTGTATCTTTTTCTTCTCGAGATTTGTTTTAATTAGATCTTATCAGATAATTTATATTGATTGTTTCTTCATTCTCTCTCATATTGTAATTACTTTACTCTTATAATGTAATTCTTCATCATTGCAAGAATCGATTGGATTTACTTCCCCTACAGAGCAATAGGTGAAATATTAATCCCTTCATTAAGTAATTTGATATTGTTTCAGGATTTCTAATATCTATGTTATGTATTCCCAGTTTTCATAACGATAATGAGTTTTAATAGTAATAGTACTAATGATGGAAATTGTCATGATTAATGTTATCATTAAGTTAATTTCCAATATTGAACTAGCACAGATACCTTCTTAATAATAAATTGAATTCAATTATTCCTATTTTACATTTACGTTCATTTATTGCGCTTACTTGTAAGTCACCATTCCTTTTAAAATCTAGTTAGTTATCTCAAGTGAAAAGAAATTTTCACACCAGACTCCTCAATGCTTCAACATTTTTACAGGCACTGGTCTTGTAGCATTTGATGACCAAGTATCAGTGTCACTGGGTTCGGCAATTGTGCTAAAGAGAGTCTGAGTGCCACAACTATCACCTGCACTACCTCGCCTACATCTGAGTCCACAGTCACATTAAGTGTCTATGTTTCTGCTTTCAATGTAAGTATAATTTTTTTTTCAGTGTTGAATTGAATCTATTACCTATGAATTCATATGGATTTAGTACATATAAAAAGGGCCAACAGTCTGATTCAATATTCTCTAGATTTCTGAAATATCTTGTTCACGTTTTAGTGTGCATAATTCAAACTTCGTTTATTAAGCTGTAAGGTGACGTATTTGAAACTTTCTCATGTAGATGCATATGTTTGATTTTTAGCAGTAACCTTTTATCACTACGATATGGTTAGGTGAATTAATTTATTATCAAACAAATTCAATTTAGGTGAGATGAATCATCTTATAACTCCCATTTTAAAGCACATTCTTACACAGGATATTCATTACAGATACCAGCATTCAGCGATTTAGTATCATCTACTTACACCTTCAGTGCAGCAGCAACTCCAACAGTGTCTGCTGTTGATGTTTCTGGTGAAGCAATCACAATCACTGGATCCTCTTTCGGTACATCTCCTTCTGAAGTTACTGTAACTATAACTGTAGCTTCAGGTAGACGCAGGAGAAGTGTTGATGAGGATACCCCTGTAGAAACCAAAAGGAGAGAGATCAGATATCAGACCACTTTTGATGATGATGATGAGATGTATGGTTATGATGAAGAGGCAGAAACTTCTCGCAGTGCTCGCCGCCCAAAGATCAGTTCCGATCTCTTTGATCTACCCGAGGCAGAAACTGGATTCTGGGGCATGTTTACTAATACTAATGCTAAGACATTTGAAGAAAGTGTGAGGCTCGGAGCATGGAAGGTTGCTGGAAGCAATTCTCAGTATGTACAAAAACTTCAGGCAGTTCACGAAGAACACATTCATAGGGCCAAGAGGCAAACTAGCCCAGGGACCACAACATACACCTGCACTGTCACTTCAGTTACTAGCACAACCATTTCGTGTACTGCTTCTGGCGTTCCAGCGAATACTTACATCATTGATGTGAATGTTGCAGGTGTAGGAGCAGCTGAGTCAAGCATATCCTCTTTTACCATTTTACCAGTTATTAGTGGTATCAATCCTATTCAAGGCAGCACCAATGGTGGAGCTCATCTTACCATAAGTGGATCTGGATTTACTCCTGGAGATGTCAGTGTTGCATTAGATGGTACTGATTGTCCTCTTGAGAGTGTGGCTTCAGAAAGTCTTAGTTGCAGAGTGCCTGCTCATGCTGCTGGCTCTGTTTCAGTGGTAGTTACTTCTTCTTCTGTTTCTATTACATCCTCAACTGACTTTACTTATGCCTCGACAGTAACTCCAGTATTGACAAGTGTTAGGTGAGAAAATCTATGTTTTGATTTATCAAGCTCAAACTACAGATCACTTATGATTATTTTTTTTTTTTTTTAGCTGAAAATAAATCATGATCAGTTTGTTGAGTCTTAGTGACTAAAAGTTGTAATGAAAACTGTATACTAAATCATTTCCTGTAATTTCACTTGTACAGTCCAGACACTGGTATCGTGGCAGGAACTACTTTGACACTCACAGGATCAGGTTTTAAATCGTCCTCAACAGACCCAACAGTAATGATCTCTGGAGCAGAATGCACTATTGTTTCTGCCAGTGACACTTCCATTGATTGCACGGTTAGTGTTCAGAAGAATTGTCCAGCATAAGAAATCCTTCTCTAAACCGAAGGATACCTTGCTAAGAGATGATGATTAGAAAAGTTCCCATATTTTCTGTTAGAGTACAAGAAAGTTTTGAACGTCATTTTCTTTCATATTTGAGGTTTCATTAAGTTGGATATGAACCATAAAACCAAACTTTCAATATATTTCCTATACGTTAATTCCATTTGAGTTTAAATCTTATTATTGATACCTAATCCTAAACTATATTATCGATGAAATCATCTGCAAAGCATTATTAGTAATCATATCTTCATTCATGACAGAGTCCTGAGATTTATGGTGGTTCACATTCAGTGGTGGTTCGAGATGCACAGTATGGTGATTCAAACAGTGACATTGTTGTGTCCTACAGTTTCTCAATTACAAGCGTCTCTCCCAGCTCAGGTGAGCAAAAACCTGGAAGATCTTTCGATGGGAATTACAGATTTGAGACAAAAACTGAGCTTTATAATATATTATGTATTAATGAGTAGTTGTAAATTTGGATTTGTCTTACTTTTCATGACATTTTTAAAATCAAGAAAGGAACCATAACCTTCCCTTGTATCTAATTTGCTTTTAGGTTCTATGTTTGGAGTTATATGAATGAGGTGCTTATTGGAATTATGGTCAGTATAAAGTGGCCTTGTCATTATATATTTACAGTATTCCAAGACCAGTTAAGCAGTTAAGTAGTAGATTTTATCACTTATTCTTTATATAGTTTCAATACCTTGCTCTTCAAGGATAGTGATAGAAGAATTACGGAGAAAAAGAACGTTTCTGAGTTTCATCATAAAGTATGACAAAGGTACTTTTAAATTTTAGGAAGTTTTGGTGGTGCTCAGATCACCATATCCGGACAAGGCTTTGATCCAAGTGGAGGCTCTGAAGTCACTGTTTGTGGAAACCCTTGCTCTCCTGTCAGTAGTACTTCATCGTCTATTGAATGCGTTGCTCCTCCTTACACAGGTGAGTAGGAATCCTTATCATACTTCTTAAAACTCTCTTTCTTTATCTCTAGGGATCATCTCAATTTCTTGTACATATGTTCATTTTGCCTAATGTATTTACCACTAGTCAGCTAAAATGAATCAGGATAAGGATAGTAGTGCATTATTTTTCAAATGATCTTGATATTATCTTAGATCAATCTGGTTTAATTAGAGTATTTTGGACCAATTATTTCTCTTTAGCATCCAAGAAGAATACTGTACATTGTGATAATTAGTTTATGACCTTAGTGTTACTCACTTCATGGTCCCTTCTAGGTCTAAGCAAGTTATGCTCATTAATGAATTCTAATTAATTTAGTTGTCATAATGTAAGGCAATATATTGTGCAAGTGAGCTATTAGGTTATAATGGAGGGGCTAGAGGAATGCAACTGAACTGTATTAAACTGTCAAGGAGCCTATATACAAGTACTTGTGAGCAAAAACATCACAAAAATTCAAACCAGACAATTCATGAAAAAGGAAAGTTTCCACAGGTTCTATCATTGATGTGCAGGGTGGGAAGAGTGAGATATACAAAAAAATATGAAATACTATTACAGTCTATGAGCATGTGTGAAACGTGTGGTACATGGCTCACCCCCTAAAAAGGACATGCATGTGAAATAGGGTGGCCTGCTCTTGAGAGGTGCACTGTAGGCCGGTCATCTTGTAGGATATATGCAGGTTTAAGGCAATCAATAGATACCCAGTCTGCTTTGCCACGAATGGTAATCGAGTTGGCCTCTCATGAGGAAAGGATCCAGTAAGGGGACATTAGCAGTGGCTTGCTAGTGTTGTTGTGCAGGAAACGTGTGATGCCTTGTGCAAATCTGTCGGTATGTGTTACTTTGCTGGGGGCTTGCAAGTCTGGCAGCATGGAGTAAATTCTCCCACAACATAATGTAGGTGCTGGAGATTGTCAGATGAGGTTGCCAATGGAAAAAATTTGGCAAGGATGACCAACTGGTCACCATACCACATTAGAGGTGCTGAGACATCCAGGGCATCTTTAGGAGTGGTCCATAGTTCCTTAAGGTCCCAGGAAGCCAAGTAAACCAGTTTGAGTCATTGCATCAAGACATCAAAGCTGCTTTGAGGGGGCTATGAAAACGTTCAACCATTTTATGGGTTGCAGGGTTATAGGTGGTTGCATAATTTAGAGTAATGCCCAGGAGATTCACTAATGATGTCCACAATTTAGAGATAAAAGTGGTACCTCTGTCAGAACTAATATGTACATGAATACCAAATCTTGCTATCCACCCTGAGAGTAAGGCAGATGTACATGAGGACGACGTTGCAGTTTGCATGGGGATAGCTTCAAGCCAACGAATGAAGTGGTCAATGATGGTAAACAGGTAACGGTGTCCTTGTGATGTGGGTAGAGGACCTACTACGTCAATGGAATATGGGGGAAACGATGCTGAGGTTGAGGGAAGGTGCCCTTTCCTGAATCTGTGCGTCGATGTACTTTTGAAGTTTGGCTTGAAGTCTTTGTGCAGATACAACCCTTGTCAGTAGATTAGCACGATGGATGCAAAAGTCCATGAATGAAATCAAACACCTGACAGTGCATGGGGTCCAATATCCATGGCTGTGGTCCACCAGTACTGACATCACTGAGGAGGGTGGCATTGGAATTGTTGAGGATGTTGTCTTGCCCTACATTCTTGGTACTCTGAATCTCTTTGTTGGGGCTCTGACAAGGCATTGTAATCCAGTCCCAGGTGAATGGTAGCCAATGTGTTTGTTGACAGAGCCTCAGCAACAGGATGCATTTTCCCAGGGACGTGTTGAAGGGTACAATTGTATTCAGACTCGGCGGACAGATGGCAGCGTTGACTGGTGGACCAGATGTCGGACTGTTGAGTGAAGGCGTGCATTAGAGGCATGTGGTCCGTGAGAATGTCGAAGTGTGAACCTTCTATGAAGTGGTGAAAGTGACGAACAGCCAAATGCACCACCAGCAATTCCTGGTCGAAGGTAGAGTAGCTAGATTCCGCCTTGGATAGTTTCCTACTGAAGAAGGCCAGTGGACAGGGCAAGTGTTAACCACCTGCTCGAGTACTGCAACAATAGTGATGTCGCTGGCATTGGTGGAGAGATGGAGAGGAGCATGTGGCATGGGAAAACGGAGAGGAGCAGTGGTTGATAGGGCATTCTTTGCATTACATAAGGTCGCTTTATGAAGGGGATCCCACTTTAGGTCTTATGGCTTGCTCTAGGGGGCAAGATTGGAGGTGATGGCTGGCAGGAACTGGTGATTATAGTTGATCATATCCAAGAATTCTTGCAGTGCTTACTAAAAAAAATTCTTCAAAATATAAAATACAAATGCGTATGTTATCTTTTGTTTATATCTATTTTTTCAGAAATGAATTTTAAATAATATTTAACTTTTAAATTGCCTTTTTATATTTTTTCTCTCGATAAACTACTGAAAAGGAAACCAACACACATACTATATATATATATATATATATATATATATATATATATATATATATATATATATATACATAAATATGTATATACTGTATATATATATATATATATAAATATATATATATATATATATATATATATATATATATATATATATATGTGTGTGTGTGTGTGTGTGTGTGTGCATATATAAATATTTATATATATTCAAATATTTGTCAAACGTACATACATACATTTATATATATATATATATATATATATATATATATATATATATATATATATATATATATATATATATATATATATATATATATATATATATATATATAAGGGAATCTTTGTGCATATGTGTATGTGCTTGTGGTCCCTACAGAAAAATTGTACAAGGAGCTTAACATAATATTCAATGATCGATTCTTATGTAATTTTTACCGAGAAAGCTAACGCCGCTTCACAGGCTATTCCAGCCGGAACACTACATCATTTTTCATTCTTATGAATTCTTTTGTCAGTTTCTGTTATTTTCAACGATTCTTTTATTGCTAATACAATGATTTCTTTTAGGTGGTGGAACCAGTGTACCTTGTGATGTGGAAGTGACCAATCCTGACCTAACCACATCAATGTTGACCTCTAGCTTCACCTATGACTCAAGCCTGACCCCTACCGTCACTTCAGTTTCACCAAAGAGGGGAGGAACAGCTGGCGGTACCACCCTGACAATCACAGGAACCGGTTTCTCGTAAGTCAACAGAATTTCTATTTTATCGATAGAGATTCGTCTTAGCGATATCTATAAGAAACAGCTATTAACCATTAAAAGTACACAAAAGTAATCTTCATCTCCGGTTCAAATATTGTCAAACCATGGTTTAGACTGTGGGGAGAATTTTCATAACAGAAGTTCTGAAATGTGGCAATAGATTTGAAGTACAGTATATTTCTTTATATCTTTATAAGGCTTTGTTGAGGTTTGTTTGTAAGAACTGCATTTAGAACACCATACAAAATGATACACTCATCATCAGGGTCAGCGGAAATGAAGTCTCCATTAATGGATCACCCTGCATTGTTTCCTCTGAGAGTTCCACTGAGATCGTATGTGATACAGAGCCTCATGCCGGTCCTGGTACCTTCCCAGTCGAAGTCTCTTCACCAGGTCTAGGATTAGCTGTTACGGTAAGATGCACAGATAAAATGCAATTCTTTCTTTGGCGCTTTTCATGTTTTGTACCGTAACGGGTATGATACAGTCATTTATTTGACTTTTCATTAAAACTCAGCGTTTCTGTACAGACCCACTAATCACTTTCCTAGTGATATGTGGCATACTCTCATTTCTAGTATGTCATTTCTCTGAGTTAAGTAATTGATAAGTAATATTAAGATGCCTATTTATGAAAGTTATGGAGCCTATGTTGTATGTCCCTGTTATTGGTAACAATATACCGTAAGTCTCCTGTGATTTTGAGGTACGGTATGTGCAAGTTTTATTATTTTCTTCTTATAAAGACATTGATAATTCGTATGCACAATTATTTATTATGCAGGATGAAAATGCAGAGTTCTTCTACATTGACCGATGGAGTTCTGTTTTTACCTGGGGAGGAAATGCTGTGCCAACTGAGGGGCAACTGGTCGTGATCAAAGAGGGGCAGACAGTTCTCTTTGACGAGTCCTCAGAAGTGATGGGGGCCATTATAATTCAAGGTATGTGATTTACATCAGACAATGATCTTATGATGTTTGTTTATCAATTAAAGAAATGTAAAATGTAATCATTCCATGGATACAGTGTTAGCCTATTTGAAATTTTCTCTCGTATTACTCTCTGAGATAAGCCTATAGTCATAAATATTTATAGCATTTATCTCTGGTGAATAATCAAGAATCTAAGCCTTTTGATATTTTTTTTTTCAACCAGGAGGTCATTTAGTTTTCGATGATGAGGCTTCGACTGAGCTTATATTACGTTCAAAATACATACTGATTGTGGATGGTGGCTCACTAAGCATTGGGTCTGAAGACGAACCATTCATGAACAATGCCGTTATTGAACTCCACGGTACGCATCAGGATATTGAACTGCCACTTTACGGTGCAAAGGTATTGTATATTCAGTGAGAGTTTTCAAAGAATAATGTTCACAACTAAATATTAATGTACTGTATTTAATCATTCTGACGTTTTAACAGACGTGTTAATTCAGTAGGCCTACTCATGCTTGAGATTTTCTCTTCATATGAGTTGATATTTTTCTGGAAAGATATCCTATATATGGTGTGTAGGCTAGATGATATCTTTACTCTTAAAGAACCTTAATTTTCTGCTGTACAGTGTATATTTTCACATCCCTACCATTATATTCCATCTCGATAAACTGGTAAAATCAAGTATATTTTTTAGCCCCTGTGACTTGCAATTCTTATTTACCTAATGTTCAGTATAGGCTGCAATTTTTTACAGCCTTTACTATCATTGATTTTCGTCAGGCATTAATAGTAAAATTCCTATTTACATATGATCTATTACAAGTAAGTGTTTGTACCTTTTACCTCTGGTCTGTGTCAGGTATTGGCCGTACGCAACGGAACCCTGGATCTTCATGGTGCTCACGTTCCCATCACGTGGACTCACTTGGCTGCCACTGCTAATCCCGGAGTCACAGAAATCACTCTCAAGCTGCCTGTTACTTGGAAAGCCGGGGATGAGATTATTATAGCCACCACAGAACACAGGTAAGGAGGAAGGGTTGCCAAAATTAATCAGACAGTTATTCACTTACGCTGGACTATTGAGTAATTAATATTTGAGGAAGGTTCCTAAGGAATTTCTTGGTGTTTTAGATAGTTCTTAGAGAATATCTGCCTCTTATCGTTTAATGTTCATGGTATCAATGATAAAGCCAATAACAGTAAAGATGATGATGGTAAGAGAAATCAGGGGAGAAATAAAAAGTTCTTGCCACTCAAATATCCATCGAGTTAATGTAAATTCAGGATAGCTTTTTCCTCAATCTGAAGTCCGTTTTATTTAAAGTTGTATATTGATATCTTTCTGTCTCTTAAGATTTGATAAAACTTTGCCCATGGTTGTTTTCTTAGTATAAGATAGAACAGGAGATCTCTTTGCTATTGTTTTTATTCTTATTAAAACGTAATCCATTAATCGATACTTTGATGGGGAATAGCATTATTCAGAAAGATTAAGGCTTGTTTTTATCCTTTGGATTTTTAATTGAAGCTGATTGAACTCATTCTCAGATTCATGGTAAATGAGAACGAAAAACGAACCATAGCTTCCGTATCCGCCGACGGACTGACTGTCACGCTCACAGAGGCTTTGCAATATGAACACGTATCAATCGAACAGACCCTTGGAGGACGAACTATTGAAACGCGTGCTGAAGTTGGTCTCTTGACTCGCAATGTCAAGGTCCGGGGAAGTATCAACACGGATTTCACTGAAATCATTGACGCATGCGACGAAGAGTGGAATCCAGGTGTGTCAGAGTGTTCAGGATTGCTTGTACGGGAGCTTATGTAGAAGGGATCATTTATTACAAGAAATTTAGAAAGTTCCTTAAATATTATACTTGGCCTATATCAGCCTATAATTGGTTGATTGTGTGGGTACAGGGTTTAGAGATAAAGGAATAAAAGGAAAAGAGGGCAAAAACTTAAAATAGAGAGGAAGATTCATTAAAACAACCAACCCCCAGGCTGGTACCTTTAACACAGCATTGGTGTAATGGTGCAGTCGGGCTAATTTTTCATAGCTTATAGAAATTGGGCAAAGAGGAAGAATGATACTTATTTCCTATAAACTTAGTTCCTGTCTTAATCTGAGAGTGAATGCTAAAAATGATTAGTCCATCCGTAAATGCCTCACAAAAGTATGGCTTTGTTTAAAAAAAAAAAAAAAAAAAAGGCATGTGATGAACTTATGAAATTCTTGGTGATGTCATTTAAAATTGAGGAAACTTATTTAAGTTTTGCAATATAATAATTAATTACTATCCTTTGATTAAAAACTTTTTTTTCAAGGCTGAGTTACACCCATATTGAATATAGCTATTCTAGTTTTAGCCTACAGAAATTTACAATTAACATAAAATATTTTCCTTGAAGAATATTAGAAAAAAAGGTATTTGTTATTTCTGCACAAATGAAGTTACTAAAACAATCTAATGTTAATATATTATGACCATAGTTTTATCCCTGTTGAAACAAAGAAATATGTACGGAAGTCTCTACCTGCATCTGATACTCCACTATGAATGTGAGACGAGCTATATACATCTTTTGCAACTGCATTACAGGCCAGTTTGAAACACAGTCTTGTTACAACGGAAGATTTGGTGAAGAAATTGGTAGTGATCAGTTTGGTGCCACCGTCATGATCTTCAGTAAATATCCTAACCAAGATTTGGTCGCTGGACGCTTTTCATACATTGAGGTTACTGAGGCTGGACAGGTACGGAAGGAAACATAGTCATCTTGTATTTTCTAGTGGAAAGGAAAATCCTTTATGACTTTGGGTAGCTGGTTATACTAAATACAGCATTCTTTACTTATTTATTTTAGTCATTTATTATTTTCACTGTATTCAGATCATAAAATCATGTTTGAGAAGGGCAAATTGGGAGATGGGTAGAGTGTTGTATAATGAGGATGGGCTGATCTTAGAGGAAATAGGTTATTTCAATTATTTTATGGAGCTGAAATGGTATTAGGATAAGAGCATCAATGGTATTAGATGGTGGACAAGTTTATGAGACTACTGGTAATCTGAACAAAAGTTCAAGATTCGTGTATAAGCCGTGTGTGCAACAAAGAGGTGGACTTTGAGTTTTTGAAAAGGGGTGCTATTGTGCAAGCGAGCCCTTAGGAGGTGACTGAGAGACGAGTCAAATGCACTTAACTCTATTTAGACGGAGTATGAATATATATATTCAACCCCTTCCAGTCAAGAATGGCACAAAAATTGAAACACAATGATGCTGAAAAAATACAAGCATAAATAGGTTATCAGTGGGAAGGGAGAGCGATAACGACAGCCTCTGCACCATGGTCTTCCACTGTCTTGGGTTAGAGTTCTCTTGCTTGAGGGTACGCTCGGGCACACTGTTCTATCTAATTTCTCTTCTTGTTTTGTTAGAATTTTTATAGTTTATATAGGAAATATTTATTTTAATGTTATTTCTGTTCTTAAAATGTTTTATATTTCCTTGTTTCCTTTTTTCCTTTCCTCACTGGGCTATTTTCCCTGTTGGGACCCCTGGGATTATAGCATTTTGCTTTTCCAACTAGGGTTGTAGCTTAGCAAGTAATAATAATAATATACAAAAAACAGAAATACCATTACAGTATACGAGCGTGTGTGATAAACATGTGGTACACTACAGAGCTCTTAGTCAGAAGAGCACTAGATATGGGAGTATCAGATATTATGTCTTCTTATTTCTTACCATTTCTCACTGATTAGTACTCTTTACCGTGGATGCTTGATTAAACTAGTTCACATAACTGTAGCTTGTTTCTAAAGAATTAGTGAATAAATGTTCAGTAATGAAAAGTAACTAATGTCCATATATGTTTGCTTCATAACAGGCCTTTAGTTTGGGTAGATATCCTCTTCACTTCCATTTAGTTGGTAACATGAACACATCCTATGTTAGAGGCTGCGCTGTGCATCGGACATATAACCGAGCTGTGACTATCCACGCAGCAGACTATTTGACCATAGAGAGAAACGTTGTATATGATAACATGGGTCATGCTATTTTCACTGAAGATGGTATTGAACAGTATAATGTTATCCAATACAACCTTGCTGTTGGGACCAGGTCGTCATCCTCACTGTTGAATGTTGATGTAACCCCGTCATCATATTGGGTGAGAATATTTTTCTTTTGAATTACCTGATTACTTCTTTCGTAGTTTCTGTAGATTCTTAGTCACTTTTTAGGTTTGATAAGATAGTTGTATGTCCATTACAAATCATGTCCTTTAAGACATGATTTTTCCATACTAGTTGATATCCTGTAAGGTTTATAAAGCAGCGGTGACCTTTACATATGTGCTATTATCAGTTTTGATCTTAGATAGATACATAACTTATTTCACATCAACCCATAGTTCATTAAAGTAGTTGACCTTATTTTCAGGTTGTTAATCCAAATAACATTGTTCGCCACAATGCCGCTGCTGGTGGCACCCACTTCGGCTACTGGTATAGGTTGGAACGTAATCCTTCTGGACCATCTGCAACAAACTCCTATTGCCAAAACAATGCTCCCATGGGCGAGTTTACTAACAACACTGCTCATTCTTATGGAAGGTACTATTCATATTTGGAATGAAGTTTAGACAATTGATTTCTCTTTTCAGAGACACTGACACACACACACAGACACACACACACACAGACACACACACACACATATATATATACATATATATCTATATATATACATATATATATCTATATCTATATCTATATCTATATTCATATTTATCTATATCTATCTATCTAGCTATATATATATATATATATATATATATATATATATATATATATATATATATATATACTGTATATATATACTGTATATATATATATATATATATATATATATATATATATATATATATATATATATATATATGTATATATATATATATATATATATATATATATATATATATATATATATATATATATGTATATATATATATATATATATATATATATATATATATATATATATATATATATATATATATATATATATATATATATGTATATATATATATATATATATATATATATATATATATATATATATATATATATATCTATATCTATATATAGAAGTCCTTCTTTACACTTTTCTGATATAAATCTTCCAAATATACCAGAGAAAGATAAAAGCATGGAATGCAGAGGTTACTACCCTCGCGCGAGCACCTTGTGGGTGTCGTGTATACAACAGGGGCGTGTGAAAACCACTATTCACAAGCTGTCTTCCATTTAGATAATTCCTTCATCAAAGGGAAGGGCCGTAACAGGCCCTAGAGAACACAGTTAGACCACGCCACCGACACCTAACACGCGCGCCCTATAGGACATCCTTCTGTTTTGGACTTGCCCGCATAGTCGTATTGTTTGTGCTCTCGGTGTTTTTTCCCGTGTTTGTCGTTAATTCATCATGACTGACGCTGCTACTTTACCTTTACCAATGTTAAGTACCATAGTTTGTTTTGACAGCTTTTTTCAGTACCGGGCATTTGTTCTCTTTCCAGTAATGTGGATTTTAATTTTGGGAGCGGCTTGGCCTTCCTCGGTGTCAGCAGCCATGTTGGCTTTGTTCGCTTCGCTAGTATTTCAAGTTAATATTGCCCATCTGGTACTCTGTCATCTAGGTTATATCACTTAAGTTTTATGACCATTACTATTATCATTATTTTATTATTGTTTTTACTATGGTATTTTTTTGCTAGCAAGTCCAATTTGGACGAACGAAGAATAATGTTCTTGCCTTTGTTATAGTTTAAGTACACGCCTTGGGAAGGTGGTCGTTTTAAACTATATCTTTATATTTATTTGTTACGCTGTCGTTATTCTTCGTTCTTGGTTATTACAATTTTATCATTATTCTTATATCATATTATTGTGTGCTTTTGGTTCTTTATAATGTAACCATGAGAGCGTGAGCATGGAGTTCTCGGTTTCTGTTACTACAGTTACGAGTTACCCTTTCTCTCGTTTTCTTTCTTAATCTCGAGTAAGGAGAGGTGGATTTCCCGTTTTCCTTTTTATACGATCACGAGTTATCCCTGCCTCCTCTTCTTCTCCGGGTTTATGATATTACGTTTGATGGTATTTACGTTTTATTGATGTGGTTACTGTTAATATAGCTAGCATTATTAATAGGTTCCGTTAGTGTATGAGTCATTATTTTGGGATCGCTTTATGCCTCCACCCGTAGTTCCGTTCTCTTCATTGGGTTGGGAACTAGTCAGATATTGGAGTGCGACGGTGAAACCCGGCACTCAGACTCCGGCTTTGGCCTTATGCACACGAACCTTTTTCATGATTAATCACAATTTCATTATTACGGTCCTTTTTTCACTGGATCTCCGGCTTCACCGGAGATCACACAGTCGTTCAGCATTGAGGTTAACATTATCTTTCCGCTAATGTTTACGATTTCATTATTACGGACCTTTGTCACCGGATCTTCGGTGTCACCGGAGATCACTCAGACGTTCAGAACCGGGGTTAACATTATTTTACCGATGAGGTTTATAGTTACATGTTACGTGGTTACTGGATTTTAGTATATTAATTTGTAGCTCTAGCTAACAATTATCGAACCATATTAAGCACACATAATTAACCCTGGAACGGTATGGTGGGTCGTTCGCGACCCCGAGCGTAAAAAAAAAAAACAGGTTTTTCTCACGTGACTCACCCCCGTGACTGAATTTGTGGGTGATCGACCTGCAGTAGGTGTCTCGCCTACACGCTCTAGAAGTGTCCAGATGTGCATTGCTGTAGCTGTACTCCTTCCCCGATTTCTGAGACGCATCGGGGTCGAGCGCGACCGAGTTTACCCTTCTAAGGTAATTTGCATAATTATCAAAGTTATTACGTATTATGAAATTGTCGTAGAATGGTGCAACTTGTATAGGTTATCAGTTGTGGAAAGTCTTGGTGGATTGTTTGGCTACCATGTGCATGATTTTTTTTTTAGTTTAAATGTCGTTCATCACCACGAGGACCATTTTACCACGAGTGCCCCTTTTTCATTTTTTTTCATTTTTTTGCCAAGTCATTTTTCCGTAAGATATTGCCAAATAGTGTCGTAAAACTTTTGCTTTTTTAGTGTTGGAAAGTGTGTCTAGATGATCTGGCTACCCATGCGTGACTTTGTTTTTGCCAGATACGACGTAGTTATTGGTATATTGGGTATTTAACTGTGGTTGCCAATTTCTGTTTTTTTACAATATTTGTAAAAATTTACTACGTAGTAAGGAATTGTCGTATATAATTGATTTTTTTTCCATGTTTATGTGTTAGAAAGTGTGCCTTGATGGTTGGGCTAACACGTGCATGTCTTTTTTTTTTATCTGAGATGCCGTATATTAGAATGTTGGGCCTTTTACCGCGAGTGCCCCTTTTTAATTTTTTTTCATTTTTTTGCCAAGTCATTTTTCCGTAAGATATTGCCAAATAGTGTCGTAAAACTTTTGCTTTTTTAGTGTCGGAAAGTGTGTCTAGATGATCTGGCTACCCATGCGTGACTTTGTTTTTGTCAGATACGACGTAGTTATTGGTATATTGGGTATTTAACTGCGGTTGCCAATTTCTGTTTCTTTTCAATATTTGTAAAAATTTACTACGTAGTAAGGAATTGCCGTATATTATTGATTTTTTTTCATGTTTATGTGTTAGAAAGTGTGCCTTGATGGTTGGGCTAACACGTGCATGTCTTTTTTTTTATCTGAGATGCCGTATATTAGAATGTTGGGCATTTTTCCGCGAGTGCCCCTTTTTATTTGTTTTGCATTTTTTTGCTTAGTCATGTTACCGTAAGGAATTGGCAAGTAGTGTCGCAAAACTTATATTTTTATAGTGTTGGAAAGTGTTTCTAGATGATCTGGCTACCCATGCCTATTTTTTTTTAGCCAGATATAGCGTATATATAGGTATGTGTTCGATTTTCCTGTGATTGCCATTTTTTCGTTTTTTCCTATTTCTTTCAAAATTACTACGTACTAAGGAACTATCACAGAGTAATGATTCATTTAGATGTTTATTTGTCGGAAAAAGTGCCTTGATGGTTTGCCTAGCACGTGGCTGAAATTTTTTTTTCTGAAATGCGTATAATAAAATGTTGGCCATTTTTCCGAGAGTGCCCCTTTTTATTTGTTTTTCATTTTTTTACTTAGTCATGTTACCGTAAGGAATTGGCAAGTAGTGTCGCAAAACTTATATTTTTATAGTGTTGGAAAGTGTTTCTAGATGATCTGGCTACCCATGCCTATCTTTTTTTTAGCCAGATATGGCGTATATATAGGTATGTGTTCAATTTTCCGGTGATTGCCATTTTTTCGTTTTTCCCATTTCTTTCAAAATTACTACGTACTAAGGAACTATCACAGAGTAATGATTCATTTAGATGTTTATTTGTCGGAAAATGTGCCTTGATGGTTTGCCTAGTACGTGGCTGAAATTTTTTTTTTCTGAAAGGCCGTATATTAGAATGTTGGCCATTTTTCAGCGAGTGCCCCTTTTTATTTGTTTTGCATTTTTTTGCTTAGTCATGTTACCGTAAGGAATTGGCAAGTAGTGTCGCAAAACTTGTATTTTTATAGTGTTGGAAAGTGTTTCTAGATGATCTGGCTACCCATGCCTATCTTTATTTTTAGCCAGATATGGCGTATATATAGGTATGTGTTCGATTTTCCTGCGATTGCCACTTTTTCGTTTTTTCCCATTTCTTTCTAAATTACTACGTACTAAGGAACTATCACAGAGTAATGATTCCTCTAGATGTTTATTTGTCGGAAAATTTTTTTTTACTTCTTTTTTGATTGAATATCATCAAATTTTTTTAGCTAAAATATTATATTGTTTTACTTTTTTTTTCGATTTTATTTCCCTTCAAAATTTTTTTTTGGGGTCAGAATTTTAATTTTATAGTCGTAAAATAATCGAAAATTATCCAGCAACCCACCATACAATTTTTATGCATATCCAAGAATAATTAGATTAGTAAATAACACCTTGAAATTGACATACCCTTCCTACATTTCAAGTGGCAGATTAGGGAGTCTGAGTCAGTGTGGTTGGCGGCCATTTTGTGGACATATCCGAAGCGTAAGTTGCCCTATCTATATATATTCTTGTTCCCTATAGAATTTGTGATATTTTGGTATATTTTTACCTGCATAAATATCATATTATATATTAAATATATGTATTTTTTTACGAAATTTCTAAGTACTCAAAAAATTACCTTTAGATATGGCCCCTGATATAAATGTAATTTACAAAATAATGAAGATTTTTTTTACATATTTCTATTTTAGGATAACATATGTTTATTCCCTAAAAAAATTAGCCACTTCCTATTTCATTTGGGTACCCAAAAAAATTCATGAAATTTGGACAAATTTTTTTGGCCAAAAAAAGTTACCCTTTTTTTTCTCATTTCAGATCTTCACCTCCATGGGTCTGACTTCATCCAAAATACATCAAGATGTGTCCTAAACATTCAAGAATCAATTCCTAAAAGGATTTGTGTATATATGTATAGACTTTTTTTATGAATTTTTATGTAAGGTCTTTTTTTTCTACTTAATTTTTTAAAATATTTATAATAAATAGTTTTTCTGCAGATGAGTAGTATTTATCTTTACAGTTGTTTTAAGCATTCATTGAAGTTTTTTTGGCAAAAGAAAAAAGGAGGTTACTGTAAAAACTGATTTTTCAAGAATTTTTTTTGGCGTCGGGGTCGCGGGCGTCCGAGTATACCCTTAAAGGGGTGTCCGAGGAGCGTACCTATCCAGGGTTAATGTTATCTATTTCTATTGATTCATCTGTTCACTGACAAGAGTCTCAAGGAACATCCAGACTTATGTCTCCTTTCTTTTACAGAAGGTCCGCTGCGCTGCCAAGGGCCGCCCCGCTGCTTTTAATGATCCCCTGGGCCATGACCTATGCCGTTCTCATGCACATTGCGCCATATCCTTCTCTCGGGAACCGGGACAAGCCCCCTACATGGTATGGTTCCCGGAGTCATGCACGCTCTGCTACGAGCTGTCATCCCTACTCCTGAACGATGATGTAAGTTGGTTCTAGTTTGTTCCTTTTGGTATCCTTTGCGATGAATTAATTGGTTCTTTATATATATATATACATCGCTTATTGCTTCATCATTAATCCCCTCACCTCTTTCAGTTTGTGGCAGGCATAACAACTTTTATTTATGTTCGATCTACCGGAATCCAGACATGGATGATTCTATCTTCGATTGTCTTCTTACCATTATGGCTAAGATACAAGAAGATGATAGAAAGGCTTCTTTTGTCTTTGTTGGTGATTTTAATGCTCACCATAGGGAGTGGTTAAGTTCTATCTCTCCTACCGATCGCCATGGCTTAAGAGCTTTAGACTTTGCCTCGGAATCAGGCTGTGAGCAAATCATAAATGAAGCTACTCACAGGTCTGGTAATTGCTTGGACCTCGTATACACTGACTCCCCTGGCGTTATAACTGGTAAGGTTGGTTCTCCAGTCGGGACATCTGATCATGCCTTGATTTCATTATTAGTGAAGACTGAGCAGCCTGTCCCTGATATATCATATTCTTGTAAAATTTATATGAAATCCCAAGCAGACTGGAATGGGATTTTACATGATCTTTTGTGCTTGAATTGGTCACAATTATATAATAGTGTAGATCCTGTTGTCCCTTTGAATGAGAATCTAGTCAACATAATTGATAGGCGTATCCCTTCTCGTGTGCTAAGGTACCGAGTGAAGGACAAACCGTGGTTCAATGATGATTGTAGACGTGCTTTTTTGGAGAAGCAGGAGGCCTATCAACTTTGGAAGGGTAACAGATCAGATTTGACCTGGAACAACTATACTCGGCTTCGAGCTTTTGCTCAGAGAGTTTATGCCTCAACTGAAAAGGAGTACAATTTAACCATAAAAGAAACACTTTCTGGTACAACTCAGGAACATAAATGGTGGTCTACCCTTAAATCTGCACTCTTTGGTGTAGATGCAACAGTTCCTCCTTTACTTAAACCAGATGGCTCATTCACTCACTGTCCAAAGGAAAAGGCAACCCTTTTGGCTGATGTTTTTGACAGTAAACAGAGTAATGAAAAACTTGAACTTCCTCATTCCTGTTTTCCTGAGGCTAAACTAACTAGTTTAGCTTTTCGATCTCGTGAGATTAAAGCTCTGTTGATGGACCTTGATGCTTATGGAGGTGTAGACCCAAATGGTATTTTTCCTTTGTTTTTTATAAAGACAGCAGATTTCTTAGCTCCAAAGTTATCTGTTATTTTGTGCAAGTTAGCAAGAAGAGGAGCTTTTAGCACTAGTTGGAGAATTGGTAATGTTACTCCTCTATGTAAATGTGTTTGTGGTAGCTCAAGTCCCACTGATTACCGCCCAATTTCCATAACTCCCATATTATCTAAAGTTTTTGAACGTCTTCTGGCAAAACGTCTTAATAGGTTTGCTCAAGGTAATCATCTACTCCCTAGTTTGCAATTTGGTTTTCGTAAAGGCCTTGGAGCATGTGATGCCCTTCTTACAATCTCCAATGCTGTACAGAAATCCCTTGATTGTGGTCGGGAAGTTCGTATGACTGGCCTTGATTTTAGTGCTGCCTTTGACCGTGTTAATCATGAGGCCCTTGTTTTCAAACTGAAACAGTTGGGAGTGGGTGGGTCGTTTCTTAGCATTATTATTGATTTTTTAAGTAATAGATCTCAAAGAGTTGTTGTTGATGGGCACCATAGTGATTATAGGAATGTGATATCCGGTGTTCCACAGGGTAGTGTTCTTGGCCCATTACTTTTTATACTATATACACATGACATGTGGTTTGGCCTAGAAAACAAGCTTGTTGCATATGCAGATGATGCTACTCTCTTTGCATCAATTCCATCCCCTGAATGTAGATCTAGGGTTGGTGAATCCCTTAATAGAGATTTAGCTAGAATTAGTGCATGGTGCAAATTATGGGGTATGAAGTTGAATCCTAACAAAACTCAAAGTATGATTGTAAGTAGGTCAAGGACGGTGGTTCCTCAACATCCGGATCTCAGTATTGATAATGTTTCTTTAAATATGTATGACTCTTTCAAAATTTTAGGTGTGATTCTCGACAGTAAATTTACTTTTGAGAAACATATAAGGTCTGTGTCTTCTTCAATTTCACAAAAAATAGGCTTATTGAGAAAGTCTTTCAAGATTTTCGGTGATCAATCTATTCTGAAGAAGTGTTTCAATTCTTTCATTCTACCTTGTTTTGAGTATTGTTCTCCTGTCTGGTCTTCAGCTGCTGATTCTCATCTTAATTTGTTGGACAGAAACTTACGGTCTATTAAATTTCTTATTCCTGATCTAGATATTAATCTCTGGCACCGTCGTTCAATTAGTTCATTATGCATGTTGCATAAGATTTTTCACAACTCTGACCATCCTTTACATTCAGATCTCCCTGGACAATTCTATCCTGTTCGTAATACTAGGCAGGCAGTTAATTCTAATAGCCAGGCCTTCTCCATCACGAGGCTCAATACTACGCAGTACTCTAGAAGTTTTATTCCAGCTGTGACCAAGTTGTGGAATGATCTTCCTAATCCTATGGTTGAATCAGTAGAACTTCAAAAGTTCAAAGTTGGAGCAAATGCTTTTTTGTTGACCAGGCGGACATAGTCTTTTTATAGTTTATTTATGACATATTTGTTTTTGATGTTGTTGATAGTTTATTATATGACATGTCTGTTTTGACGTTGTTTCTTATTTTAGAATGATTTATTGTTAATTTATTCTCTTCATTCATTTATTTCCTTATTTCCTTTCCTCACTGGGCTATTTTTCCCTGTTGGAGCCCCTGGGCTTATAGCATCCTGCTTTTCCAACTAGGGTTGTAGCTTGGATAGTAATAATAATAATAATAATAATAATAATGATGAATCTCTCCGGGAGGCAAGAGCTGCTCTCCGTCCGTGGGTGTCAGGATTTGGGAGGAATGCTCCGTCTGGCGCACCCTATCTCAGCGATTGAGACATGGCCTCTCGCCTATTCCCGGGCTCTACTACTGCGGCAGTTCCACCGGAGACAGCGGCCCCGTTAATTGAGGCTGTTAGAGCAACCATTCCAACGGAAGAAGAAGCTTTATTGACGGAGGACACGTCCTTTCTAGATTTGGACGTCGAACCCATGGATGAGCAGGTAGGTGGTGATGAGTTGGTGGACCCCCTTTCATCTCTCACTCCTTCCTCTACTTCTTCCTTTCACGGCTTTGATAAGCCTATGGCTTCTCCTCGGGATCCCTCCGTTCCTGTACGACCCAAGGTGAAGCCACTACGTATCTTTAAGCCTTCAGCTTTGCCATTATCTGTGTCACCGGTCCCTGGACCCTCAAAGGATCCTGATGTTCATATTACTTTACCTAAAACCGTGACTACTAAAATGACGAAGTCCACTAAGTCCAGGGCTTCGTCAGCGGATCGTGCTCAGGATCCGTCCTTATCCGCCGACATGATCAGGGATATTGTTAAAGAGCAGATACAACAACATTCTAGGGCAAACCAAGGAGCTATGACGGAGCTCAAAGATATGGTGGCGAATCTGATCCATTCAGGAACTCAGATGCCTCCTCCTTCAGCCCCAGACTCATCGAAGTTACCCCCCTTCGATAAAAACAACCCATGGAGGTTTGCCTTACATTCTCCATATATAGATGGTGCCATAACTCTGGAGGGCATAGGCACCCGCCCTCTAGAGGACCTAGAATTTTACCCTCCGGTACTAGAATTCCCATTCAAGGGCTTCGTCCGTTTGAAAGAACATGCCTTGGTTAGGTTAGACAAGGTACCGAAGGAAACGGTAATATTTCCTAAAGAGCAGGCCTAAGCTCTCTGGGCCAGGACGTTGTCGGACTGGGGGTGCGCTAATTCCAAGCTCACCCCACACAAAGGAGCCTACACCATATTTACAACTGCTCCCGTTATTACCTTACCTATTATGGATAAAGTGGCAGGTCTTACTTTTCAAGCTGTCAAAGAAGGATCTGCCATGCCGGCTCTTAAAGAGACGGACCCCACCTCCATGCTCATCCCGAGTACCTCTACTATCTGGGACAATGCTTCCTCTACTTTCACAGTAGGGAAGTTAGACCCAGACTGCGCCTCTAATCTGTTTTCCGAGAAGCTTCCCAAATTACCGGAAAATCTTCTCAAGACTGAGTTTGAGGCACGGAATAGGTTAGCTAGGTCTCTCCACTCCATTACCTCCGTGGAGTCTCTAGCCTCGCTTTATCCGACTGAGACCTTGTTTCGGGTATTCACGAAGAACCTGTCTCTGTCCTTCCAAATCGACCTACACGAGTTTTGTTCGGCTCGGGTTAGTTGCAGGAAATACGTTCTATCTGAGGCCTCGATCAGACATGAACCAAACAGGCTGATAGCTTCCCCCTGCTGGGGAAAAACCCTCTTTCCTCAGGAGGAGGTGAACTAGGTTCTACAAGATGCTGCGAGAGCAAACCAAAATTTGCAAGTGAGGTGGGGCCTCACTGCCAAAAGGAAGGTCGAAGCCCAAAAGCAAGCTTTCTTCAAGAAGAAACAGAGATTTACCCCTTACAAGACGAACCGGGGTCACTACCATCAATCGTCCATTACCCACTCGTCATCACAGTCTCCCTCTGCTTCGACGTCTCTGCAACCAAATCCCCCTCAACAGGTGGTCTACCTCACTGCTCCCCCAGGTACACAACCCAACCTCGTTTGAATGCCCTCACCTGCATACAACCCTAGCTACGAACCCTCAGGTTCCTTTCGTGGACACCAGAGAGGTAGCTACAGGGGTAGAGGACACTTCCGCCAACGAGGCGGACCTAGGACAAGGGGTGCTCGGGGAGGGAAAGGACCTAGATTCACTCCCTCGCAATGATGTAGTCCCGGTAGGGGAGAGACTTTACCACTTTCGAGACCATTGGATCTTCAGTCCGTGGGCTCACAGCATAATCTCCAAAGGTTTGGGGTGGAAATGGTTACAAGGTTCTCCTCCTCCACCAGTGACCTTCTTCCAGAAACCCACTACCATCCTGAGAGAGTACACCACAGAGTTACTCATGAAAAAAGCAATCAAACGGGTTCGATCGCTGAAGTTCCAAGGCCGCCTGTTCACAGTTCCGAAGAAAGGCTCGTCGGCATTGAGAGTGGTCCTGGACTTGTCAAAGCTAAATTCTTACATCCTCTGCGACAAGTTCCGGATGTTGACTATCTCTCAGGTACGGACCTTACTTCCCCGTGGGGCCGTCACCACCTCTATCGATCTTACCGACGCCTATTATCATGTACCAATAGCTCGAAACTTCTCTCCTTACCTAGGTTTCCGTCTAGGCAGGAAAGCCTTTGCGTTCAAAGTCATGCCCTTCGGCCTCAACATTGCGCCCAGGATATTCACGAAACTGGGAGAGACAGTGTTAGAACAACTCAGGAACCAAGGGATACAGATCGTTGCTTATCTGGACGATTGGCTCATTTGGGCTCGGTCGGCCCTGGAATGCAACAGAGCTACGAAGAAAGTACTTCGTTTTCTCGCCAACCTGGGATCTCGGGTCAATCTCCAAAAGTCCCGCCTACTACCATCAGACCACTTCAAATGGTTAGGCATTCAGTGGGACCTTTGAAAGCACAAGCTGTCTCTCCCTTCCAAAAAGGTAAGAGAAATAGCTTCCAAGATCAAGAATTTTCTCAAACACAAACAGGTGTCCAGAAGAGCCTTAGAAAGAATCCTCGGCCTTCTCCAATTCGCTTCAGTAACAGATCGCCTATTGAAAGCCAAACTCAAAGACATCAATCGAGTTTGGAGAAAGAGAGCTACAGTACCTTTAAGAGACAAGGTCTCGAAGATCCCCTCTGTCTTGAAAATGAGATTACACCCATGGTCCAAACCGAAGAACCTCTCCAAATCGGTTCCTCTTCAATTCCCACCTCCACAAGTGACAATTCATACAGACGCGTCTCTGAGTGGATGGGGGGGGGGGTTACTCCGAACATCAGATGTTTCAGGGCTCTTGGTCACCCGCCATGAAACAGTTCCATATCAATGTTCTCGAAGCCATGGCAGTGTTCCTGACCCTGAAGAGACTCTCTCCTCCGAGGTCGACCCACATCAGAGTAGTGTCAGACAGCACAGCCGTAGTACACTGCATCAACAGAGGAGGATCCAAGTCGCCCAACCTGAATCAGATCCTGGTCACTATCTTCGCCTTGGCAACAGAAAAGGATTGGTTCCTGTCAGCAACTCACCTAGCGGGAGTCCAGAATGTGATAGCTGACTCACTATCCAGGACGAAACCACTGGAATCAGAATGGTCTCTAGACATAATTTCATTCCGGTGGATACTCAGACTGGTTCCGGGCCTCCAGGTAGATCTATTCGCAACTCAGATGAATCACAAACTTCCTTGTTATGTGTCACCAAACCTGGACCCACAGGCTTATGCCATAGACGCATTAACCCTGGATTGGAACCATTGGAAGAAGATTTACCTATTTCCACCAGTGAATCTTCTAATGAAAGTATTGCACAAACTACGCTCCTTCCGGGGGGCAGGGGCTTTAGTAGCACCTCACTGGCCAAAGAGCAGTTGGTTTCCTCTCCTCCTCGAGTTGAAACTCCGTCCCTTCCGGATTCCATTCCCCAAACTGACCCAAGTAATCCAAACTCAGACTGTGTCAGATTCCTCAAGGATAGCCAAAACCCTAACTTTGTGGACTAAATGAAGTTTGCAGCTCGTAGAGACGCAAACATTGACCCGGAAAACGTTCTCTTCATCGAATCAGACAAAAGGGACTCGACAATTCGTCAATATGATTCGGTCGTTAAGAAACTAGCAGATTTCCTAAAGAATTCAGACCATACTCGTTTTTCTCCGAATTTAGCCATCTCGTTCTTTAGGTTCCTATTTGACAAAGGCCTAGCAGCTAGCACTATAACCACCATCAAGTCAGCTTTGAAGAAGATCTTCCTTGTTGAGTTTAACATTAACCTGGTGGATTCCTTTTTCTCATCTATTCCAAAAGTGTGCGCTAGGCTTCGACCTTCGGCTCGGCCACAAAAGGTCTCTTGGTCTCTGAACGATGTCCTCAAACTTGCGTCAGACACGGGCAATGAGTCCTGCTCTTATATCACTCTTCTTAGGAAGACTTTGTTTCTAACGGCTATGGCCTCAGGTGCTAGAATCTCAGAACTAGCAGCTCTCTCACGTAACCCGGAAAACATAGATTTCCTCCCTTCAGGCGAAGTACTACTTTCTCCAGACAGAGCTTTCCTAGCTAAAAATGAGGACCCGCAAAATAGGTGGTCCCCTTGGAAGATTATCTCTCTTCCCCAGGATCCTTCTCTGTGTCCAGTCACTACTCTCAGGTCCTTTTTAGCTAGAACTGCCACCCGCTCGTCTGGCTCCTTGTTTATCAGGGAACAAGGGGGTACTATTTCTATTCAAGGTATCAGACAACAAATCCTCTACTTCATTAAACATGCTAACCCAGAATCATATCCCCATGCTCATGATATACGGTCAGTAGCTACCTCCATCAATTACTTCCAGAACATGGACTTTGATGACCTTAAAAAATATACGGGTTGGAAATCTCCTATGGTTTTCAAACGCCACTATCTAAAGAACTTACAGGCCCTTAAATACCCAACGGTTGCAGCAGGGAGTCTTATCTCTCCCCATTAATCTCTGCTTATTCCTTTCTTCCATCTCTTCTCTCCTCCCTCCTACCCGCCACTCACACCACGTCGCCACTCTCCTGGGTGGTTCGCTAGCCCTAAGTTATTTACCATGTTTAATTCCTATGATTTAACTGTTATTGTATTTACCATTCCTTTAATGTTTAGATATGCTTAGACATGTAAGATTTGATGCCTTTTGCGTCTGGACTCTCGGATGATTCCTTGTCTTCATATTTATTTAGCCTTACGTTCCCTATGTCCTTTGGCTAGTTTGTGATTTTTATGTTTATTTACAGTATTATATTATATTATTGTCTTACATGGTGTTTGTATTCTCCTCATTATGTTATTATTTTATTGGGCTTGGAAGGCATTCTCTGGTACATTTTCACCGGCCATCACAGGTCGCCCCAGAAAAGGGATTTTGACGAAGGAAAAATCTATTTCTGGGAAGAGACCTGTGACGCCCGGTGAAACCCTTCCCAATTATTTTGTACGGACCCACCCTTTTTCCTTGCCAAGCCATATGTTCTTGCAGAAGGATGTCCTAGAGGGCGCGCGTGTTAGGTGTCGGTGGCGTGGTCCAACTGTTACGGCCCTTCCCTTTGATGAAGGAATTATCTAAATGGAAGACAGCCTGTGAATAGTGGTTTTCACACGCCCCTGTTGTATACACGACACCCACAAGGTGCTCGCACAAGGGTAGTAACCTCTGCTTTCCATGCTTTTATCTTTCTCTGGTATATTTGGATATTTATATCAGAAAAGTGTAAAGAAGGACTTCTTTCACCGGGCGTCACAGGTCTCTTCCCAGAAATAGATTTTTCCTTCGTCAAAATCCCTTATCTATATCTATATCTATCTATCTATCTATCTATCTATCTATATATATATATATATATATATATATATATATATATATATATATATATATATATATATATATGTACTTACTGCAATCTGTTTTGTTTTGTGCCTAAAATATATCGTATTCCTTTTATTACATTATGCTTTTTCCTTCACATCTGTGACTTTTTATCTCTTCTCACTTACATGTCCAACTTCTTCAACTTTTATTTGATAACAAAGCCACTGATACATCCCATGGGACTCTAGAAAGGATTCACAAGTGTGGTTAAAGTATTTTAAAATGATGCAATCTATTCTTGGCCTCAAGATGATATTTTTGTTTTCCAGATATGGTCTGTGGGTGTTCTCCATGGACGGATATTTCCCCAAAACTGGAACCTGTCGAGGAAATAACTTGGTGATTATGAGTTATTTATTAACTGATAATAGATGCTGTAAACTTTCACAGATAGGACATTTACATAGTAAAGTTTTCACTTGGTAAATTTTATCACTGATAAAACCTTTTGTAGAATAGATTTAATCTTAAGGGATATAAGCTGGGATTTTCCAGTCTTATATTTAGAGGGCAATTTTTAACAGGAATAAAAGGGTTTTT
Organism: Palaemon carinicauda; assembly: GCF_036898095.1. Classification (NCBI taxonomy): domain Eukaryota; kingdom Metazoa; phylum Arthropoda; class Malacostraca; order Decapoda; family Palaemonidae; genus Palaemon; species Palaemon carinicauda. The sequence goes on from NC_090743.1 coordinate 59,550,389, forward strand.
TTTCTGTTATATCTACCAAAAATAATCCTCCAACAAGATTAATTAATTGATGGCTTTCATTAACTAAATCTGTAGAGTTGGAAAGACAGGTTTCAGTTTTAATTTTGAGCTTTGTAGTCTTAGAGGGGCAATTTGTGTAATATCTTTTGACATAAAATAGACATCAAAATTAGCGTTACAACTTTTAGTTCAATAGACTAGATTGCAGACTCCATTTGAAATCAGATATTTAAAAAAGGAAAGTTTTTAGATTTGATAGGCTAAAGCTGAATAACACTTAAAGGCCCTATTTAATTAAAAGAATCCAGATGAAATAGTAACAATCACCTTATCCTTTTAATGAAATTTTAGTCGGATTGAAATGGTTACCTATATTTGTTTAATAGGTTCTATATTTTCTAAAGACTTTAAGTCTATTGATGTAATAAAATGTCATGTACCGAATGAAGTCGGATTCTTGTTCGTATAGCTTATTAGAGAAATATGATTCAGGAATTCTTTCACTTTGGGATAACAGCAAATTTATTGCTCTCAAAAACTTATGATAATATGCTGAAACTGGTTTTGATGTGTTCTTAGAGAGATTTGAAAAAATTATATTGCACATTGTTTAATTGAGCTGAGGTTATTGATGTAACGTTCAGGTTGAACGTTTCATTTTGAGTGGTTGTGAACTTGTTTACTATTTCCCCCCACTCCACACGCCACATGTGGTTACCACTTTCCCTGTGTCTTGCACGGCACACCATAGATGGCGCCGAAGGCCGTTTACATCATCCCTTTGGTCTCTCCTGCGTATCCTTCTTCCTCAAATCTTCCATGTGAGTCATATGTGACTCATTGGTTCGGATAGATGCAATGATATTGATAACATTACCAATAATCCCATTTGCACAGGTCGCCCAATGGCATGACTTCACCGTGTGGAGGTGCGACAGAGGAGCTGAGGTTGTCTTTGGTGGTGCTCTTCAGTTCCATGGTTTTGTTACCTTGGATAATGAGCATGCCGGTATGGAAATGGTCAAAATGGTTGGCAATTTCGGCGAAGATGATGGACCAGGTAAGTTTATTTCATGATTACAAATTGATTTGGTCATTTTATCCTCTTTGTGATATTATCACACATTCATTCTAGTTAGAAATATTTTCTTTGTTATTCAAAGTATGTGAAAATGGAGAATGGAGGACAATATAGCTTTCAAAATGTCAAAAAAAAAAAAAATGTTGAAAAGAGGACATTTGACAAGGCAGAATCAATTCAACGCATCATATCTCCCTAATATGTAATTACATAATTATAAAATAACTATTTGATGAAAAAAAATATGAAGAGTCTGATTCCATCCGAGGATTTGTCCAACAGGTATATTCAATTCACTGGTCATTGGACACTCTGCCTTATCCCCTAGTGGCTGTGGTGACGAAACAAGTGGTATCATTGCTCCCAAGATGAATATCTTCAGCGTCGCTGACACCAAGTTCGTCAACTTTGACACTGGCATGTGCTCTGCATTGTCAGGCTGTTCCCAGTGCAAGTTCAGGCAAGGAGGTTTCAGCATGCAAACAAAGGGACTCACCTTTGAGAACTCCCCCAACAAGGTAAGAGTTGAGCATCTGTGGTCTCTTCAGTCTTTGAGGGGCCCCACAAGAAGGTATATATTAAATTTTATAAGTTGTTCATTCTTTGAAGCTTCTCCAAGAAGGTAAAAATAAATAGATTAATTCATCTAAGTTTATCAGTCATTTATCATTTTGAAATGACTATTAGTCAGTTTATATGATTTCCAGTCGACATTTTTTCAGTTATCAAACCCAATGTTACGCACTTACTAATGACCTAACCTACATGTATGTTCCATGGCTTATAGATGAGATTCCAGTGGGAATACGAGACTATATGGATTGATGCTGATGGCTCCCTTACCGGTCAAGCAGAGAATGTCCTTGTACCATCTATGGGCATCTTGGATCCGGCGAGCTGCCAGATTAATGTCACAGAATTCTCTGTCAACCCTGAGGTATGCATAGATGAATGTCAGGGAAATATCTGCTGTTTGAATGTCCTGTAATATCTCTCTCTCGCTCTCTCTCTCTCTCTCTCTCTCTCTCTCTCTCTCTCTCTCTCTCTCTCTCTCTCTCTCTCTCTCTCTCTCTCTCTCTCTCTCAATAGTAGTTACTCTTGATACAGTTTAGCAAGGATCCTTAAGAGACAATTTCTTTGTTATTTCCTAATCTTTTTTATTTTCTTTGTGAATAATTGTTTTGAGGATTTTTCGTTTCTTGAATTTGAAAAGGACTTCAGTAGTTGTAGATATAATAGTAATATTCAGATATTAGGACAATATTTATAAGTATATTCTTAAATTTTTGTACTATCAAGGTAAAATTAGAAATACAGTAGATAAAGTCTCTGAAGGAAGCTATTTGTAATTTAGCGGCACAGTATCTTTCAGTATCATTAGGCCAAAAGGTACCAATTATGTCAACAGTGCATATAAAACAAAGCCTTTTCATTGGGTTTAATTACCAGTAATATCTGACAAGAACAGTTATGTATGTCCATCATATATCAGTAGATAAACATCGTTTCTTTTCTATTATTGAAATTCAAAAACAAGTCATCAAACTGGGCTCTGTGAAGTGAAGAAACATCTGCAGTCATATTGATAATTTCTCTTTGGTAACAATGGCAAGTATATCCTGTTTAATGGACGTGCCCTTGATATTAGCTTAGAAGCAAAGGGGAGACTTTGGGGGAAGAACGTCACAAACAGATTATAGTTGTCATTTTTATATAAAGCAGCCTTCATGCCAGCTGGGATCCTTTCCCATTTGGACAACCTGTGAAGAAGAGAACTAACGTTAGTAATTATTTTTGTATGCATTATAGGTCCCTGGTTCTGTTTGCACTGGCCTAAAATTCGTGCGCTTCAACGTCAGGGGTACCAACATCAACCCAGACTCCCTGCAAGGGAAGGACATCATTGTGACCAATGATCATGGCAGCACAAACGTTCCATATAGAATCAAGAGATTGACCACTGAAGGATGGATGGGTATTTTGCCTACTGGAGATACCTACAAATGGGAATTCGATGATGCTCAACAGGTATTACGCACATGTAAACCCATCTATGTATAGAATCAATTGCGTCTATGTATTGAGACATGCATGCATATACTGTATGAGCATTACGCACATGTAAACCCATCTATGTATAGAATCAATTGCGTCTATGTATTGATACATGCATGCATATACTGTGTGAGCATTACACACATGTAAACTCATCTATGTATAGAATCAATTGCGTCTATGTATTGGTACATGCATGCATATACTGTATGAGCATTACGCACATGTAAACCCATCTATGTATAGAATCAATTGCGTCTATGTATTGATACATGCATGCATATACTGAGTGAGCATTACACACATGTAAACTCATCTATGTATAGAATCAATTGCGTCTATGTATTGATACATGCATGCATATACTATGTGAGCATTACACACATGTAAACTCATCTATGTATAGAATCAATTGCATCTATGTATTGATACATGCATGCATATACTGTATGAGCATTACACACATTTAAACCCATCTATGTATAGAATCAATTGCATCTATGTATTGATACATGCATGCATATACTGTGTGAGCATTACACACATTTAAACCCATCTATGTATAGAATCAATTGCATCTATGTATTGATACATGCATGCATATACTGTATGAGCATTACACACATTTAAACCCATCTATGTATAGAATCAATTGCATCTATGTATTGATACATGCATGCATATACTGTATGAGCATTACACACATTTAAACCCATCTATGTATAGAATCAATTGCATCTATGTATTGATACATGCATGCATATACTGTATGAGCATTACACACATTTAAACCCATCTATGTATAGAATCAATTGCATCTATGTATTGATACATGCATGCATATACTGTATGAGCATTACACACATTTAAACCCATCTATGTATAGAATCAATTGCATCTATGTATTGATACATGCATGCATATACTGTGTGAGCATTACACACATGTAAATCCATCTATGTATAGAATCAATTGCGTCTATGTATTGATACATGCATGCATATACTGTATGAGCATTACACACATTTAAACCCATCTATGTATAGAATCAATTGCATCTATGTATTGATACATGCATGCATATACTGTATGAGCATTACACACATTTAAACCCATCTATGTATAGAATCAATTGCATCTATGTATTGATACATGCATGCATATACTGTGTGAGCATTACACACATGTAAATCCATCTATGTATAGAATCAATTGCGTCTATGTATTGATACATGCATGCATATACTGTATGAGCATTACGCACATGTAAACCCATCTATGTATATTTGGTTGCATTTATGTCTTGAGCCATGCACGGGTATAGTGTATATACATGTTACTGTGGCATTATTCATGATGTAAGGCATCCTTCCCTACTTTTTATCACAAACTATTCTACCTTTCAGATCACTAATTTGAGCTATAATGCTGAGATACGCCTTATAGAGGACGGAGATTACTTCTATGTTTCTCACGAGTTCCTTCAACGACCAGACTCATTTGAGTAAAGAACATTTTCTATGTTATTTTGTTATGAAAAATTTATTTCTCATAAATAATTAGTTGTCTTCAAAGAGAAATTTAGTGGAAATGCTTTATTTTAGTTCAAGAAAGTATCATTCTTTTGTTTGCTTTAGTGCTAAATTTACCTGTGTAATTTTTTTTTATCTTTCATATAATAGCACGAATAATTATAATCCTCTGTTCAAATCACTATTACAGATTTAATGTCGATATGTTGTAATGCTTAATACTACCTATATTTTTTTTGCTTTAGTGCTAAATTTACCTGTGTAATTTTTTTTTTATCTTTCATATAATAACACGAATAATTATAATCCTCTGTTCAAATCACTATTACAGATTTAATGTCGATATGTTGTAATGCTTAATACTACCTATATTTTGAAAAATGTATTTTCTTCTTTAATTTCATGTTAAGGAAATATTTTCTTTGATAGATTTGGACAAAAATCCCCAAATTAGGGAAGTTTAACCCCTTAGATGCTCACACCAGAAATGATCCAACTTCTTGCCAAAAATTGCTAATTTGAAGGACAAGATTTCTATATGATATTTCTAAGCAATAAATAAAGTCTGCATTAAAAATAGCTGTAACAAAGACCATTGATGTTGCTTCGTTGCTAGATATTTGTCTATATCTTCCAAGAAAACGGTCAATTAGATAAAATTTTCCTCAGAAAGGGATCAAGTAATCAAATATTCCTCCCTGTACAGAAAATTGTAATTTTTACCACCTAATTTCATACGTTTGCGTGCGCCTAAGCAATCAGACATGTCTTCAGCTAAAACTGCCATTTTCTTCAGTATATTGTGATTTAATTGATATCTCAATCCCTTGTGAAAACTGAAATTTCCAAGGCGAAAATTATCCATAGTAGTGATATAAAAGAATGAAATAGGGAGATTGGGGAATTAGAATTTGTGTTGAAGTTTCCAAAGAGAGTTTAATCTTCAACAGTGAGTAACGCATGAGAAGTATTAATGTACTTCAATTTCTTTCATAGAACCTTGGGTACACAGAGGAACAGCACCGACGCAATCCCAGACCCCGTTAGCGACGTTCATGGTGATTACTATTGGGACAATGACACCAGGACCATGACTTATATGGGTAGGTAACTGGCAAAAGTCATTTTGGTTGAATGTCCGTAAGGCAAAGAATACTTAAAGTTGAAGGACCCCAAGGCTTACAATCCTCTAGGCTGAAAGTCCTCAAGGTCAAAAGTCCTTACGGTTGAAAAACTTGAATTTGAAGAACACTTAGGTTGAAAGTCTTTGCGGTCTAATGTCATTGAAGTTGAAGGGCCATGAAGCGGAAAAATCTTTAGATTGAAGAACCTTAAGGCTGACAGTCCTCTAGGTTGAAAGTCTTCAAAGTCTAGAGGTTTTACGATCAAAAGTCCTTAAGATTGAAGGATCTGAGGCTGAAAGACCCCTAGGGTGAATGTTCTTAAAGTCAAAAGTATTCAAAGTTGAAAGTAAGTTTGAGAGTTATTGCTGTCATGATTGGTTCTTATACCAATGGCTGTGTGTATCGTTCCCATTAGGCCTCTGCCTCATGTTTTCTGCCTTTTATCTTTTTTTCTCTTCCTGCCTAGCTGTCCAGTATTCAAATGCATCAACAACAACAACAACAATAATTTTATTATCTTTTTTTGTGGTTTATATAATGAGATGAGGGTAGACTCAATGATTCATGTTGGATTAAACTGGAACATGATAGTGGTTGAGTTACTAAGGTCTTGTGGTAAAATCTTATATTTTTAACACTATGATACTCACCCAAGTAACTGATCATAGACATTGTTTTGTCAGAAACATCTACAGTATGTTCTTTTCGATATCTGAATATTTCCCTTCAACCATCCTTCCACAGTAAGCTCAACTCAGGGACGTCGAAAGAGAACTGTCTTCGACGATCGTTCACCTGGCTTCCAACGCAACATCAACTTCAAGGTTCTCAGGTCAGTTGGAGTTCTCTGCAAGACATCAGCGAATTTCACAAATACTTGAGGATATCTCTTGACCTTTATTGAGATTGCTCTTGGTCATAAATATTACTTTAGTTATTGGTTATAGGCGACCAATTTTCTTTCCTTTTCATATATTTTCGCTCAGTTTTTTATCTTGACACTATAAAGATTATTTGCTTTTATTTTTCCAGTCATTCAAAATCATATACTGTTATTTATCATAGGCTGCCTAACATTTTCGTTACTAAAAGAATATTGTGATTTTTACGGAAAATATTTACTTTTTATGGGAATATCATAATTGTAACATCATGTGCGTATGTGGGATTCATAAATCTATTAAAAGATCTAACTTAACTAATAAACAAGGTTAACATCGTATACAGCTTTATGAGTTATAGAGACTGATATTTTTTCTGCATAATTTAAACTTGTCAAAGAAAAAGAAAAGAAAAAGAAAATCAAATTTTCCCATTTGAAACCTTGTAACATCCTGTGCTCTTAATTTGAATTCATCATCATCGTCATCCCCTACGCCGATTGACGCAAAGGGCCTCGGTTAGATTTCGCCAGTCATTATCTTGAGCTTTTAAATCGATAATTCTACATCATCGTTTCTTACTTCACGTTTCATAGTCCTCAGCTATGTAGGCCTGTGTCTTCCAACTTCTCTAGTGCCTTTGTAGCCCAGTTAAATGTTTGTTGAACTAATCTCTTTTTGGGAGTGCGAAGAGCATGTCTAAACCATCTCCATTTACCTCTCACCATGATCTCATCAACATATGGCACTCGAGTAATCTCTCATATAATTTCATTTCTAAGCCTGCCCTACCATTTAACTCCCAATATTCTTTGAGGAATTTGTTCTCAAATCTACAAAATCTGTTGGATTGTCATACCATGACTCATGTCCATAGAGTAACACCGATCTCACTAAAATGATATACTGTATTGTCTGATTTTTATATGTAATTTCAGGCGATTTGATTTCCAAATTTTACTTAACCAGCCATTGTCTGATTTCCTCTTTTCAATCTTTCATTAAACTCCAATTCTAAAGATCCTGTATTAGATATCATAGTTCCTAAATATTTAAATAATTCCACCTTATTAATCCTCTCTCATTCCAATGATTTTTCATCTTCCGTGGCATATTCCGTTCTCATCATCTCATCTGTCTTTCTTCTATTTATCTTATGCCCAACCTCATGAGATATTTCATGCATTCTGGTAAGCAAGCTTTGCAAATCCTTTGGTGTTCTGCTAATAAGGATAGCGTTAGCAGATAACTTATAGTTTGTTCTCAAAGGATATATCCCTTTGAAAGTCATGAAAAACATAAAATTCTCTTCTAATAAGATTGAAGTAACTTATAATTGTTTTTGTTTGTGTCACTATAAATTGCCAGTTTGCTCAGAAAAGACACATTTCTGAAAGCTATGAAAACCTAGTATTTCTAGGTACTGTATGACAATATTCTTATCCATCGCAATGAACTTTAACTCCTTCAGGTGCTACTTTGAAAACTGCATCCCTCCAACCCTACCACCTATTCCAACTGGTAGACCAGATGTCACCTTCAGATGGTCCGACACTGAATCATGGAAAGAGGTTCCAGTTGGTTCAGGTGGACACCCTACTGAAGACACTTACGGCCTTCCAGTGGAAGGGGACGAGATCATTATCCCTCCTGGTAAGTATCCATTGTTTCGCCCTTTACCTTTGAAAAGTTTACGCGACCCATCAAAAATGACGGCTGAATATTTATATATATATATATATATATATATATATATATATATATATATATATATATATATGCACGCACACGTACCCCCTTCTCACCAGGGTATGACTACTCCCTCTCCCCCACCTGAGGGATAGGGAGAGCTGAGCGTGACAAAAAGATATATATATATTTATATTTATATATATATATATATATATATATATATATATATATACATATATATACATAATATATATATATGTATATATATATATATATATATATATATATATATGTATATGTATATATACATATATATATATATATATATATATATAAATATATATATACATATATATCTATATATACATATATATATATATAAATATATATGTATATATATATATATATATATATATCTATATATATATATATATATATCTATATATATACATATATATATATATATATACAGTATACATATATATATATATATATATATATATATATATATATATATATATAAATATACATATATATAAATATATTTATATATATATATATATATGAATATATATATATATATATATATATATATATATATATATATATATATATATATATATATATAGTCACATTGAAAAAAAATGTTGCCTTTTATGTTAATGTAGAATTACAAGAGAACTTTCATTCTTGTATTTTTGCTTTATGCTAATGTTAAAATGTTACACCGAATTCTTCTGAATAATATGAATAACACTCATCTCTGCTATTCATAATTGTTGAAGACAGCATTTTCGTCATTCATTCTCAAGATGCCATCATCTCATTTCTTCATTGTCTGTTCATAGTTTCAGTTTGCTCCGTTATTTCAAATTCTTGTGTAAATGTTTTTCATTTTGTTCATAATGAATATTCGCTTACTTTGTTTATTGTTAAATATTAAGGGAGTAATGTGTCAGGATACATTTAACATTTATCATTTTAGTAGCACTTACAGAAATGTTGTGTTTCTAATGAAAGAGGCATACGATAATGTAAGTTTTTGTAAATAAAACTAGAAATTAATTACACATGGAATGAGGTTTTGAAATATGTTAAAAGATGAACTACTTCTGATTCCATCCAAGTAGCCAGTCTCTCATGAAGACCTCAGTAACATCCCCATTATATTGACTGTACTTGGGGTATTTTAATTTCTTTTCAGATAGCTCGTTGCTGTACCTTGCTCCTCTTATTTGCCTCAGGTCGTAAGACTACTAGAGCCATTTATAATTGAGTATTGTAGCATTCTTTAACACTTAATTCATTGTCCATAGGAATGTGGATGATTGTAGATACCGTAACTCCACCGCTTGCTCGCGTCTATGTATATGGTGCCATTGAATTTGAAGACACGATGGACCACACCTTCAGTGCTACTATAATTTTCATTCAGGTAAGAAACTGAAGGTTGTTTTTCGAGAGTGTTGTAGCATTCTATGGTGCAGAACGATATTTATTAAATCGTTCAGCTGTGAGCTGGCAAAAACCACATGCAAGAAAACTAGCCTTGTAATCTTGGATTGAAAGTGTGCTCGAAAAATGCTTATGCAGTACCTTAGCTATCTTTTATTTCATATCTAGTGTGTATCATGGGTGCATTTTGGTGGTGTAAGGTGAACACCCATATAATAATTTTGAAGAAATAAATTGGCATCACCAAGGAATGTCTAATGGAAATTGAACGAGTATAGTCATGTTCTTCTAGCTAAATAGAATATTTTTTTTTTTTCAATTTCTTTCATGTTCTCATAATTTAGAAAGATGTAAGAGCGCAATGAAAGTCTTAAAAACATTTTATGTAAAATTTAAAGACATATAGTAAATGATAGAAATTAATTTCTGAATATTCCAGGGTGGCACAGTTGTGGCCGGATTTTCAGAAGATGACCCATTCACTCACAACTTGAACATCGTTCTTCGAGGGTCACTGGATCCCAATGACCCAGACAATGTGGATATGCCTATGCCTTTTGGTGTACCAAGCGTTGGATGGAAAGCAATAGGTAAGAAAAGAGGTGTTTAATGTCCTATAACGAAAGATTCTTTTGCTGAACATCTGGTGTTTCTTGTTCTAGTGAGAATATGTTTTACTAACAGCATTTCCATAGATTTTTGCCCATAAAGTAAATTGTAATTTCATCGTGGAAGACTGGGTTATTAATCTTCGTTTTGCTGTGAAATAATTCTTCATAGTTGATCTGCTTTACGTTAAAGTTACTAGGTTGAAATACTTTTCTACCAACTTTCTGGTTTGAGGATCTTATGTAAAAAAAATGTAGTACTCCCCTTAGTAAGGGATTGTAAATTGTAAACAAATACCCTGAATGATAGTTGTCTTTCATATTAGGTGTGTTTGGTCAACTGACTCTTCATGGCTTACATCAAGGAAGCACCTGGGTGAAATTAGGAGCAACAGCCTCTGTGGGAGAAACTGAGATTACTCTCGCAGAAGCTGCCCATTCTTCTTGGGTTGGTGAGGAGGTAAGAAATCTTATAATCATGGTTTATGGCTTATTTAGGAACTTCTACTAGTGTTATTCACCCTTCTATGAGTACATTCTTCATCAGTTGGTTGGCTGGACTTGGTAAATAATTTAATTTAATGACGACCTTAACCACAGTTTTCAACATATATATTTTTCACAGCCATTCAATTTCAAGTTGCTATCATACATTTTCCATTAAAACTTGAGGTGTATTTCCAAACTCACTTTAAAATGATTTCCAAGCTGAATTTGGAACTGACATTGAATTATAGGTTTTTATAACACACTCTAGGTTTGTTTATGCTGAAGCATTTTCTTGCTACGGCTTTTTTTTTAATTTCTCAGCTAAGTTAATTTACAGTAGTTACAATCTATAAGTGTATAGCCCCACATTCAAAGGCAGGACTATGGAAGCTCATTACGGAGTCTTATTTGATTGAGTTTATATTCGCCCCATCCAAAGATATTGTCACAGTATCGTGTTCTAGTGCTTTCCCTTTATCACGAATCATTCTCCATTATAACACACCCCGAAGGAATAAAGGCCTCTAGCGTTTAAAGATGGATACAATAGATATATTATTAAAGCCAGTAGTATAGTATGATATATTCACGGTCTAGTTTCCTGTGTAAGGCTTTTTAGTGTTTAAATCACTCCTTTCATTTTCTGCAGGTGATGATAACTACTACCAGCAAGGATGTAGCAGAAACTGAGATAAGAACAATCACTGCTGTCTCTGGATCAACAATTACTCTGGATTCTCCATTAGACTTTGAGCATTTGGGTAAGGTTTCATTTTCTATGTGGTTATGATGGATATTTATTTGGATATAACTTAGTTCTTTCTACACAATATAGGGATACCATGATTCAATTCCTAGAATACCAAAGGAATACCTGATGTTTTTGTTAAGTATAGGAATTTCAATCAACCGTACAACAAGTATTTTTCAAATGCAAGAATGTAGCCTTGCTGAAACTTCTTTTATTCAACACCGTAGGTGAAAGTTTCACATTAAGTGATGGTACTACCTCCATGTCCATGGTTGGTGAGGTGGGCATTCTCTCTCGCAACATCCGCATTGAGGGTAACGATTATCCTACCATCCAAGAGGACAGTTTTGGTGGACGAATCATCGTTTCAAAATTGAATGCGGAGGGTCTCGACTATGCTGGTAAGTATTCTATTATGTTGGTACATGTTTGAATATGTTGCTAAGGTTTTGAATATGTTGCTAAGTGTAATAATATATTTGTACCTGTTTGAATATATTGATAAGCGATTGAGTATGTTGGTAAGTTTTGATCATATATTTGGGACACTATTAGGTGCAACAAGTTTTAAAAATTTGGCTTGCTTTAGATAATGATATTTATCTGTATGATCTCTCAATGCCATTCTCAGGTCAAGTCCAACTTAGTAATGTGGAATTCAAGAATATGGGACAAGAGGGCTTCACGGACGTCAATGACCCCAGGTATTCTCTTGCATTCGTGGGACTGGGTGTTGATGATGGTTCCAATTATGTTCGGAGGTGTTCCTTCAACAAGAACTACAACACTGCCATTGGAATGTTTGGCACAAATAACATCACCTTTGAGGATAATGTCATCTATCATACTGTTGGGGCTTGTAAGTATATTTAGGGTTGTAACGTTGCAGTGGGGGGTTTCTTCCAGTTCCTCGGTATGCTATCAATTCCAATGTGGAATATATCTTTGTAATAGTTCTGTATATCTTTAAAATTTTACAGTTATTATTTTGTACTATCAGGATGCTTGGGGGTATCCCAGGTAGATTTTTCTCTAAATCCTGTTTTTTTTTTTTTTTTTTTTTTTTTTTTTTTGCTAATACTGTCTGTTTGGATTTGATCCTTTTAGTAGGAAGTAAACATTTCATATATTACATTCTTTCAATTAAAGATATTGCTTAGCTTTGCTTTGGGAGCTTATTTACTTCCTCATTTTGAAGCTAAGTATATACAAGGATAAATTGTTAATTTTATGAGCAGATTACCCCAAAAGAAATCTTTGTCTGCATCTTTTCCCAGACAAAGATTTCTTTTGGGTTAATCTGCCCATAAAATAAAAAAATTATCATTGTATATACTTAGCTTCAAAATGAGGAAGTAAATAAGCTCCCAAAGCAAAGTTAAGCAATGTCTTTAATTGTGAAAGAATGTAAAATGTGAAAGGTTTACTTCCTACTAAAAGGATCAAATCCAAACAGACAGCATAAGCAAAAAATGAATTTAGAAAAAGAAAATCTACCTGGGACACCCCCAAGCATAAAGTTCCTGTGTCCCATGTGATCCCCAGCCACTGAAGGGGTGGGGGGCAAACCAGCCTCAACTTGGTGTTGGTCCCAAGCCTGGGTAAATGGGGAGGGTTGGTGGCAGGAAAGGCATCCGACCATGAAAAATTAGCCAAAACAACTATGGTCATTCAGTATAATCAGAATGAAATTAACCCAAAAGAAATGTTTACTAAATATGATTTTTCTCCAGGCATCAGAGATGACAGTCTTGACAACACGTACCGAGGTAATCTTCTATCAGTGATGCTCTTCCCTGGAACTTATAATGGCCGTTTTGAAGATCAGAATCTGGACTGGTTTGGCGCATTCTCACTCAACAAGGCAAACCGAGTTGTTCTGGAAGGCAACGTTGTTGCTGGTATGTGGTTTAAGTTTTGTGGATTGATGAAAAATCAACGAGTTTCTTTATAAACCCAAAGAATTCTTAGAACGGTTACTTCTTAACTCTGACCTGAAGGAATAATTTGCCTTTATATTCACCTTGATTTACATTTTAATTTTGATATCGATTACAGGTATATTTTCCACATTGTGCATGTTGAAACTGAGGAATAATGTGGTAATGAAATATTTTCACAGGATCTGAACAAGCCGGTTACCAGACATTTGGTGAGCCATGTGAAGATGACACCCTTTGGCAAGATAATGAAGTTCATGGTGCAATCTTTGGTGTCATGGTTAGTAGTATTATAGCTTAGTAGTTTGTGGCCAATTAGTCTATTCCTAATGTTAGAAGAAAATAATGATGTTTAGATTTGGATTATTTTTGAAGTGTCTGGTGAAAAAAAAAATATTACATTTTCCATTGCATACACAAATGCAAGTGTATTTCAAAATGTTAATGCCTGTGTCTGCAACATTTTGAAAATGTGAAAGCTGTCTCTTCTTTGAGTTATACAATCATCTCTGTTTAACTTGATGTGTGTCATTTAAAGTTCCCTAATTAACATCCCGACTAGTTTAGTGGTAATACGTTCGCTTAGCATTCACATGGCAGCAGATCGATCCTAGCCCAGAACTGTGAGTAAAAGTTGTTTACTAAGGAGGTTACTACTGCTATTTGGCATCACAGTGCGGATTTGGACTTGCCCGGCTGATGTTCTGATGTGCGTCTCTTCAGATAATACTGGAACTAAATTCATACACCTTTACTTTTTAATTTAACTAATAGAAAACGTAAAACCTGAGAAATTCTTACTTTGGATAATATATTTTTAAGATCCATTTGAATCTCTTGATGAATATGCAGTGTCCATAAATTCATATCAAGAAAGTTTGTTTCTTGCAACAGGTATGGCGCAAAGGCAGTTCCCTACCTGTGAATGAGTGTCGACGTATCAACAACTTCTATGCTTGGAGAATTTGGGATATAGCCTTTTACATGCAGCATTACACAAGTTCCCTAATTACTGGTGTAAGTAATGCATTATTTCCATCAGCTAATGAATGTAAAATTATTAGAGCTGACGCATATATTTAGTTTAAACTAAATACTCGAAGGAAATCTCTCAGCTTGAAAGGGGATAGACAGGGCTGTCAAATAACTTCACCTAAGCAAGTCATTAATGATATAATAACGTGTAGCAGAGGAAAATCATTGTTGTAATACGTTCTAATCTTAATTAAAAATACTTGGTACAAAGCCAACCATTCCCATTTGAAGCAAGTTCAAAATTAGATTGCATATGGAGATGTATCTTTAGAATAATATAGATTTTTAGTTTGATATTGTATATATATATATATATATATATATATATATATATATATATATATATATATATATATATGTATATATATATATATATATATATATATATATATATATATATATATATATGGAGGGTATCATTTCAAGTGAACCATGCATGCCATGCTGTAGATGAAGCTGGCATCTTTGTCATACCCATTTGTCTCAAATTGCATTGCATTTCACTTTCTCTTCATACCTTTTCCCTTCTGATAATCTATGCTTTGTCGTCCAATTTCTTTTAACATTGCCTTGATGCAGAGATGGTTTTGGAATGTGACTAAGTGATAATAATAATAATAATAATAATAATAATAATAATAATAATAATAATAATAATAATTCTTTTTTTATTGTTTATAGGTAGCATCCGTCGACTCCAGAGTGGGCGTCCAGCAAATCCTCTACGGTCCGCATGCCCTGTCCCATCTTTACGTAGAAAAGACGGCCGTGGTCGAAGATTCGATCTTTGTTGGTGCATCCCCAAGCCACACCTGCGATTACCAAGCCTCTGAACCAGCCATATACGCATTTCAGAGCAATCACCTTTGGCACGGAGGACTCAATGGAGGATATTCCGGAATCGTCTTCGGGTCTTTTGTGTCGACGATCAATAGTGAGGGCTATATTGCACGAGGGTTCTAAGCTTGAGAATTCTCTCTTGGTGTCTTGTTTTCACCATTCACTTACCCTAACCCCCTATTTTGTGATTCTGATCTGGGCTAGGTAGGGACTTTAGGAGAATCATCCTTAAAATTTGATTATGACGAGTGAGACATTTTGACGTGCATAGACATAACATTTATGCTAATTATCTTTGCTATTAATGTGATGAATCTTTTGATATTCATAATAACATAGTTTATGTGTCTTAATTAAATAGCTTTAAATGTCCTATTAAAGTAATAGGATGATCAATAAGATCATACCATCAGTAGTCTGTATCTTTTCTGATAGGTTTACATATACAGTACTTTGTATACATAGCATCATCTCGGTTACATGACCTCTTAGGCTCATCCTATGAAATCAGTGCTCAATATTAAAGCAATAAAAACTTTTTTTAAAAGAAACGGAAGCTGATTTTTTTGTTCTGTGTATGAGAATAATTCAGTATCGAATAAAACATTTTTTTTTCTTTTTACAGTGGCTCCTAAGCATGGTTTCTCTGATGCTGACAGCTATCCAGCCCTATATGGTGGTACATTCGTAAGGAATACAGTTTTTGCTAACTTTGGCACTCGATCCTGTGGCACTGACGTAGCCTTCATCACAAATCCTAAAGGTGACGATGGCATCCATCCCATCTTCACGAATGGGCTCACTTTCATCGACACACCTTCTGACAATTACATGTTCATGCAAGAGTAAGGAGAGAACTTTTATCATTTTTTTTTTTTTTTTTTTTTTGCAATTTTTTGTATGTCATGTGATTTGTTGTGACGATTAATTTATAGCAGTTACTTTATCCTGCTATTAAATGCGGTAGATTTCACTTTCATTCGTTAGATGTCATTACTTGGAAGATGACACGCGTTTTCTTGTTTTCGATTTTGATGTAGAATATAAGTCGTCAGATTTCATTCATATCTGGTCATGCATTGTAATGCACATCTTGCTGTCTCTCCCAAAGATAATTCTCTTTCAATACAGACAAATCTAATTCGATGTGAATTGCTTTTGGCCCTAAGACCTGCATGGCTGTAACTTTCACGTTGAATTTTAGAAGTTGAATTCCCTTGCTGGTTGTAGTTGGCTAAGCTGAGGATAGACACTCACATCAGGTCTCTCATTTCTATCAACACCTGGGAAAAAATATGTGCTGGCATAAGGCCGGTGTAGTCTTGACCAAATCAGCCTAATATATACCGATAGATTTGCACTTCAACCTTTGCTCAAGATTCCTTACAGGGTCTTTTTGGCTCCAACTGCATTGCCTTCTGTCTTGCAGTTTTCATTAATTCCCTTTGATCTCTTTCTACTCGTCTGTCCACCACCTTTAATGTTGACGAACTTTGTATTACTCGCTTTCTCTTGAAATTAAATCTTAATAACATTAATAATGTGTTTTGGAGAAAGGAAAATGAAAGGTTTACATCGTAGGGCAATTTAGCACTTTCATTTCTCAAATTATTTTTTAATAACTCAAAGAGAAAAAGACTGATTCATTTCCATACCTGCAACAGACCTAATCTCGCCCGAGTAAATCCATCTGATTGCGTCGACATGGACTGCGATGGTCTGAAGAAGATTGTGATAACAGATGAGGACGGAACCCTTCTTGGTAAGC
Source organism: Palaemon carinicauda (assembly GCF_036898095.1). NCBI lineage: Eukaryota > Metazoa > Arthropoda > Malacostraca > Decapoda > Palaemonidae > Palaemon > Palaemon carinicauda. Next base: position 59,567,640 of record NC_090743.1, read on the forward strand.
ATCTTTGGGTGGTTTTTATGGCTTCTTCTTTAGAGTGGGCTTTTTAATTATGATATTCTCTGTTCCTTCAACATAACATACTTTAATCTCCCTCCTTTCTTTTGTTTTTCTTCGTCTTTCAACGCAATCATGTGATTTTACGAAATTTCTGTGCACTTTTCGAGACACTTTTTATTTATTACTCTTTAACAATGTTTCTGAATTTCTTATGTTTTGCATTTCATCACTGATGCTGCGTGAAACATTTCATGCTCTCCTTATCATGTTTCATTATTCCCTGTCCACTCACGCTATTTAGTCATACATTCATGTTCTGTTATTTCCCTGTTCATTGCTGGCATTAAGTCAATAATAATTTTTTTCCCAGCAGTATTTCATCCACTAATTTACATAACGGATAACATCGTAAGAACCTAGTAAATTCATTTATATATGTATTCTTCTAGTGACATACACTACTTTGGAAATAGTTTTTAACCCTCCAATGACTATATTGTAATAAGACTGTGTGTGCGCATGTATTGTTCCACTATTCAAAAATAAGGGTGGTGTACATGAATGTTGTAATTCTAGGTATATTAGTTTAATGAGTAGGGTTAGAAAAGTGTATGGTACTGTGTTAGTTAATAGAATTAAAGATAACACAGAGTTTGCAATCTTAGAAGTTCAGGGTGGCTTTATAAGAGGTATGGGATATATGAATCAGATTGCATAGTTAGATAGATATACGAGAAATATTTAGCAAACGGTAAGGAGGTATATTTTGCATTTATGAATCAGGAAAAAGCTTATGATAGAGTTGATAGGGAAGTGATGTGGAATGTGATGGGGTTACGTGGAATTTGTGGAAGGTTGTTGCAAACACTAAAGAGTTTATACACAGGCATTAAAGCGTGTGTTAGGATAGGAAATGAAGTGAGTGGTTTCCAGTGAAAGTGGAGCCGAGACAGGGATGTGTGATGTCCCCATGGTTGTTCCATTGTTTTGTTGATGGAACTTTAAGAGATGTGAATGCTCAAGTGCTTGGTCGTGAATTGAAACTGGTAGATGAGAGTGATCATGAGTCGGAGGTGAATCAGTTCATTGTTTAGGGATGAAACTGTATTGGTTGCAGATTCGGGAAAGCTGTACCAGTTAGTGACAGAGTTTGGAAGGATGTGTGAGAGAAGGAAGTTGCGAGTTAATGTATGCAACAGTAAGGTTATGAGATGCATGAAAAGGGAGGAAAGTGTTAGATTGAATGTCATGGTAAATGGAGAGCTACTTAAAGTAGATCAATTTAATTACTTGGGTTCTGTTGTTGCTGTAAATGGTAGAATGAAAGTAGATGTACGTCAGAGAGTGATTGAAGCATGTAAGTTGTTGGGGAGTAATAAAGAATAGAGGGTTAGGGATAAATTTAAAGAAAGTTCTGTATGAGAAAGTGATTGTACCAACTGTGATGTCTGGATCGTAGTTGTGGGGAATGAAAGCAACGGAGAAACAGAAATTGAATATGTTCGAGATTAAGTGTCTTAGGAGTATGGCTGGTATATCTCGACTGAATAGGGTTTGGAACGAAGTAGTGAGGATGAAGCCGGGTTTAAGAAATGAATTAGCTGCTAGAGTGGAGATGAATGTGTTGAGGTAGTTTGGTCATGTAAAGAGGATGGAAGATGGTCAAATGCTGAAGAATGCGATGATTGCAGGAATTGATGGGAGAAGTGCAAAAGGAATGACAAGGTTTGCTTGGAAGAAGATAGCCCTAGGTGACAGGAGGATAGATGTGAAAGAGGCAGAAGAGCGTGCTAGGAATAGAAATGAATAGGGAGCGATTGTGACGCAGTTCCGATAGACCCTACTGCTACCTTGAGTCACCTTGGTGACTGCTGAGGTAGTGGCAGTAGGGGATTCAGTATATTAAACTTCACTTGAGTTGGAAGATAGGTGGAGGGTGACCTGTGGCCCCTAGCAGTACCAACCAAACTCAACTGAGACCCTCGTCAGGCAAAGAAGAACAATGAGGAAAAAAATCCCATTGTGTTTCCTCTCTTGTTGTTAGCTTCCTCCAAAAATGTGGGTAAGTGCCACGGTAGATAGATAGTCAAAGGAGTGAAACCTAATACATTTCAAAAATGAATTTCCTTTGACAAATGCAAATTGCATAGTAATCTTACTTGTCAAAATAGCCCTAGCTGACTTTCTATCTTCTCCTCAGGGTCTGCCCAAGCCACAGCAACCTCTCAGGCAGAATTTGAATGGGACGGAGATGCCTCACGTGGTGTTGGCGACTACAGGATCCCCGTTGCCTTGAGGCAGAATTCTGATGGGTCTCAGATCACTGCCAGTGAAAAGTTCCCCAATAAAGGTAAGATCTGGTTCTTCTAATTTGATTCATTTCTTGGACTTTTGATACGTGCTGCTGAATCTCCGTATTGAAAATTAATTACCATCCGTGTTTTATGCAGTATGTATAATATAGTACTGTACAGCTTGTAGGAATATGCAACATGTATAATATAGTACTGAACAGCTTGTAGGAATATGCACCATGTATAATATAGTACTTTACAGCTTGTAGGATTATGCAACATGTATAATACAGTACTGTATAGCTTGTAGGACATTGTATGCAAATTTTTCAGTTCGTAATTTTTAATTGATTTTAGTGTTGTCATCAGATGTAAATGTAAAAGTCCCGATATACTTTGATTATGGTTAAATCTTTCTAATTGATAAATATTTACTGGATCGTGGTTTTTATGGTTGCGTATGTCTTGTTATGAAAGTACGTTTTAACCAAGTTGATTAGGTCGTTGTATAAAATTACTATTTAATATCTGGGAGTGCTTATTTGATTATACTTATACCTTGAGACTCTCTCTCTCTCTCTCTCTCTCTCTCTCTCTCTCTCTCTCTCTCTCTCTCTCTATATATATATATATATATATATATATATATGTGTGTGTGTGTATGTGTGTGTGCGTGCGTATGCGTGTGTATACATACTTATATGCTTATTTGATTATACTTATACCTTGAGACTCTCTCTCTCTCTCTCTCTCTCTCTCTCTCTCTCTCTCTCTCTCTCTCTCTCTCTCTCTCTCTCTCTATATATATATATATATATATATATATATATATATATATATATATATATATATATATATATATGTGTGTGTGTGTGTGTGTGTGTGCGTGCGTATGCGTGTGTATACATACTTATAGCGTTGAATATCTTTCTAGTTTCCTGTGTTGGAATTTGGTCATAATTAATGCTCTACAATACAAAGCATGTATCTCAGAACACACTTAAATCCAAATTAACATTACTCTGTACAAAACTCCATTTTTTAATTTTTTTATTTCTATGGTATTCCCTTAATCTTTCAGGAATTGTACGTGATGACTCCTGCTCGCTCGTGTCTTCATGGCGTGCATGGAAATGTACATCACTGAGGCATCGCATGATGATCATTGAAAGCATGGACAGTGACACAGAGATCAGACGGCTGTCCCCTATTGCTCTAATTGCCAATCCAGGTAAAAAAAAAAAAAAAAAAAAAAACGTTGACTCTGATTGCTATCCTGGTTTAACTCCCAAACATTACCTGTCATTGCTAACCTGGTTTAACTCCCAAACATTACCTGTGATTGCTAACCTGGTTTAACTCCCAAACGTTTCCTGTGATTGCTAACCTGGTTTAACTCCCAAACGTTACCTGTGATTGCTAATATGGTTCAACTCCCAAACATTACCTGTTATTGCTAACCTGGTTTAACTCCCAAACGTTTCCTGTGATTGCTAATCTGGTTTAACTCCCAAACATTACCTGTTATTGCTAACCTGGTTCAACTCCCAAACGTGACCTGTGATTGCTAACCTGGTTTAACTCCCAAACATTACCTGTCATTGCTAACCTGGCTTAACTCCCAAACATTACCTGTGATTGCTAACCTGGTTTAACTCCCAAACATTACATGTGATTGCTAACCTGGTTTAACTCCCAAACATTACCTGTGATTGCTAACTTGGTTTAACTCCCAAACATTACCTGTGATTGCTAACCTGGCTTAACTCCCAAACATTACCTGTGATTGCTAACCTGGTTTAACTCCCAAACATTACCTGTCATTGCTAACCTGGTTTAACTCCCAAACGTGACCTGTGATTGCTAACCTGGTTTAACTCCCAAACATTACCTGTCATTGCTAACCTAGTTCAAGTCCCAAACATTACCTGTCATTGCTAGCTTGATTTAACTTTCAAATGTAATCCCTAACTGTTAACCTGGTTCAACTCTAGAATATTGCTTCAATTGCTAATCTGGTTTAACTTATAAATGTAACCCCTGAATGCTAACCTAGTTTAACTCTCAAACGTTTCCTGTGGTAGGGCACCACAGTGGGGGGTTGGGCTTGCCCGGCTGACGTTCTGGTGAGCATCTATTTCTGATGGAACTGGAACTGAAACCAGACACCTTTAACCTTTAACCTTTAATTGCTAGCCTGGTTCAACTCTCAAATGTTACCCCTAATTACTAGCTTGAGCCAATTATCAAACGTTACCTCTGATTTCCCTGTTGGAGGCCGCGGGCTTATAGCATCCTGCTTTTCGAACTAGGGTTGTAGCTTAGCAAGTAATAATAACAATAATGATGATAATTTAGGTAAAGTAAATAATACTTATTTCTTATCATTATCCTTGGTTTAATTCTCAAATGTTATATCTGATTGCTAACTTGGTTAAACTCTCAAACGTTATATCTGATTGCTAACTTGGTTAAACTCTCAAACGTTATATCTGATTGCTAACTTTGTTCATCTCTCAAACATTGCCTCTGATTTCTAACTCGATTCAACTTCTAGCTCTGATTGCTAACCTGGTTCAACTCTCATTTGGTATAAATGTAATACTGTATCACGATAGCTAATCCATCTGTTGATAGGTTCATTGCTCAACCAGGTAAAGTAAACTCCCAGGTACAAATGGAATTTTTAATCTTGGTTATTTGTAATGTAAAACGGTCTATTTTTAGGTGAGATAGCCATGACGTCCTGATGGAAGGTTCCTTCAGTAGCTTCCTGAGGGTATATATGACTACAGTAGATATTCCCAGAGAATTAAACTAAAGGTTTCACAGAATTCTGGCGCGAGTACCCATAAGGTTTCCCTTTAGGATATCGTATAATAACAGTGGACATATGCTTGACACGCCACATAGCTATCTGCACTCCACGTAGCGTTTACGCTTCGAGGGGGAAGTGTGGCAAGTATCAGGAGGAGCTGTTACAAAACTCTCCTCCTGCATTACTGTTACATACCTAGCGATGTAAACAAACGGCCGCCATAGCTGGCCGCCATCTTGGTTTACGTCACATCCGCGCCCTTCATTCCTGATTCTATCTAGCGTATCTGTCAGCCTCCATGATACAATAAGAAAGGGAGGGGCCTGACGGCCAGAATAGAGAACGAGGGCGGGTCCATCAGGACGTTATGGCTATCTCACCCAAAAATAGATTTTTCGCTTCGCTCAAAATCCGTATTTTGGGCTCATGCCATGACGTCCTGATGGAAGTGTACCAGAGAATTAGTGTATCGTAGATTTTCCCCGTTTCGGTAGTGCCTTCTACTTCAAACAATATTCCTTTGGTCTGATGACCTTACAGACCGTGACATCTCCGTTACATGTCACTGCCAATGGCATAAACTATGACATGGCTTCCTGCCCCCCTGGCAGGGAAGTCCTGTTCGGACGATTGGAACATCTCAAAGTATCCCGATGAAGACAAACTCATCTGTAGATTAAGGATCTTGTCGGTCTCGTAGACAGATCAGGAAAGTTAATTATTTGTGTAGGAACAGATATTTCACTTTTCTTAGGTGAGCTTATATCAGACAGGAGCAATATTATAACATGAATTATATAGGGGATAAAATAGGGGCAAATAAAACTCAGTAACAGTAGTGTATTTCATATAGAAGGGCGAAATAAGACGCATATGGTAGCGAAAATTCTATTTTATTCAAGAAAATATTCACGATAATATGAAATAGGATAAATAATTTGCAATAAAATTATTAATTAATAAACATAGACTGAGGACTACATAAGACAAGGGTGCAGAATCTGAATAGTAAAACTTGCCATTACACACATGGGTTCCAAAGGAACTAAAAGTCTTTTAAGTCACAATACACTTCATGTCCAAATAAACATGTGGCACACGTGTTCAAGTCTATGTTACTTCACCTTGTAGAAGAACAGTCTTTCAATCACTATGTATCGCACTAGGGTCAACACAGGCACCCGTTGAGTTAGAGTCCCGAAATAACTCACTGTCCTACGCAGCACTAAGCAGCAGGTTTCAATACGCTACCTGCGGCTACCACGAATCTTTTGACTTCGTGCACCTGCTTCGCATAGTGTTTAAAGAACACTTGAGGATTTCCAGCCTGTGAAAGATCGAAGGCTTTCGAAATTTATTCCTTGGAAGAAATTTAAGGAAGACGCGACTCTTCTCGGATCATGACCTGCCAGTGTACTGTCAGGATCTGCTCTGCGAATAAAGTAGGTGATTTTCGCCCTTAGTTGTTTAAGTGACAAATCACTACCCGATGTTTCTCCTTTAAAGAGTTGTCCTCTGCCAAAGTCTGAAGTTCTTCGAAGATAGACCTTTAGACTCTCTACTGGGCATAGAGAGACATCTTCCTTCAGAGGGCAGATTCTCCAGGGGCCCCACCTCTTAGTAGGGAGTTCATTCTTAGCGAGAAACGTTGGGTCAGGGAAGAGGGTAAGTTCCCCTGTTTCGGCGAACTGTATCTGGCCCTCTTCTCTAGATAAAGCCACTATTTCACTGACTCGTGCTCTCGAGGCGAGAGCAAAAAGGAAAATCACTTTTTGAGTCAAGTCAAGTCTTTCAGAGGGCAAGATTCTTTGTCCAGGCTAGAGGCAAAATGGAGCACCTTATCCAGAGACCAGGAGATGGGTCTTAGTGGAGGTGCAGGACGGAGTCTAGCACATGCCTTCGGAAGTTTGTTAAAGATTTCGTTGGACAGGTCTATCTGGAAGGCATACAGTAGTGGTCTTGTCAAGGCCGATTTACAAATGGAAATCGTATTGGCTGCTAAGCCTTGTCCATGAAGGTGAATGAAGAAGGACATACAGAAATCTATGGTTATTTCTGTAAGATTCTTTGCCTTGATGAAGGACATCCACTTATTCCAGGATGACTCATATTGCCTTCTGGTAGACTTTGTTTTGTATTCCTCTAGGAAGTCTAAACATTTCTTCGAGATTCCAAACCTTTTCTTCACGGCTAGGGAGAGAAAATCATGAGATGAAGGTCTCTGGTTTTCTTTGATGAAGCGAAGACAGTCGACTTCTGAACCTGCTGGGAGAGAACTGGGTCTGGGAGAGGGATCAGCTTGGGTTGTAGCTCCAGGACTAGAGGGAACCAGTTGCTCTGGGGCCACTTGGGAGCCACTAGGGCTGCTGTTCCCTTGAAGGTTCTCAGTTTGGAGAGAACTTTCAGCAGAAGGTTGGGTGGAGGGAACAGGTAAATCTTGGGCCATCTGTTCCAATCCAGGGACATGGCGTCCACCGCTTCCACTTTGGGGTCCTCGTATGGTCACGAACAGAGGAAGTTGGTTGTTGTCGCTCGTCGCGAAGAGGTCGATCTGCAGTTCCGGGACTTGACGGGAGATGAAGGAGAATGATCTTGCGTCTAGGGACCAATACGACTCTATGGGGCTTGTCCTCGATAGAGCGTCCGCCGTCACATTGCGGAATCCTTGTAGGTGAACTGCCGAGAGGTGCCATCTCTTCCTGTCCACTAGGCGGAAGATGGGTAACAGCACCTAGTTGAGTTGGGGCAATCGTGAGCCCTGACAGTTGAGACATCTGACCACAACGGCGCTGTCCAGAGTGAGACGGATGTGGATCGAAGGACGAGGAGACAGTTTCTTCAGAGTGAGAAGAACCGCCATGGCCTCCAAGATGTTGATGTGAAACGTCTTGAATAGGGGAGACTATGTTCCTTGAACTTGTCGCTGGTGGGAGTGGCCTCCCCATCCTTCTAGCGAGGCATCCGTGTGGATGATGACCGACGGAGGTGGTGGTTGAAGAGGAACTGATCTTTTCAGGGTCTTTGCCTCCGACCACGGCTTGAGGAGTGAGCGAAGCCTGGTTGGCAGAGGTCTCTTGAGATATCTTCGAGCGATGGATGCGTTTCGTCTCCAGACTCCCGATGCATCTTTTAGCTGTGCTCGTAGCACTGGGTCTGTCACTGAGGCGAACTGGAGGGAGCCGAGCACTCGTTCCTGTTGTCGTCCTGAAATCCGTTTGGATTTTAGAAGTCTCTTGACAGATCCGGCTATTTCCTTCCTTTTCTTCAGAAGGATGGAAAGACGGTGTGACTGAAGGTTCCAATGGATTCCCAACCATTGAAACTTCTGAGCTGGAGACAGTCGAGACTTTTTGGTGTTGATTTTGAAACCCAGATGTTCCAGGAACTGGGTCACCTCTTTACAGGCATGCGAGCATTCTTCTGACGATGTCGCCCAGACCAGCCAACCATCTAGGTAAGCCATCAACTGGACGCCTTGAAGGCGTAGCTGTTGGACGATCGTTTCTGCGAGCTTCGTGAAGATTCTTGGGGCCACGTTGAGTCCGAAGGGCATAGCCCTGAAGGCGTATTGTCTTCTTTGAAGCTTGAATCCTAGGTAGGAGGAAGCCTGGTGATTCATTGGAATGTGCCAGTATGCGTCTGCCAGGTCTATTGAGACCGTGTAAGCCTTGTGAGGCAGTAGGGCTCTTATCTGTTGAAGAGTCAGCATCTTGAATTTGTTGTTCGCAATGAACTTGTTGAGAGGGGACAAGTCCAGAATGTCTGAGTCTTTCTTGGGAACACAAAACAGTCTTCCCTGGAACCTGGTGGACTTTACCCTCTTGATCACCTTCTTGTTCAAGAGTTCTCGGACATATTCTTCCAGGATGGGGGTTGTGGGTTGGAAGAATTGGTGGAAGACTGGAGGTGGTTTTATCCAGCTCCACCGTAGTCCCTTATTGATGATGCTGTGGACCCAAGGATCGAAGGTCCAACGAACCTGGAAGAGGCGGAGTCTTCATTTCTTCTGGTTTCCTGAGGGTTTACCACCTCGGCCGCTTGTTCCCTTTCCTCCTCTCCCTCTGGATGGACATCGAGAGGAGTCCTTGCCGGAGCCTCTACCTTTGGGGCGAAAGGTAGTGGATTTGTTGGTGTGGTACTGTTATAAACACATTATGGTTCCAATCAAATGTCTCTTCAATGTGCTATATATATTTAGACTTGCAGGTTACTTCTTTTGATTAAGTCTATGTAAGTTAACTTTTAAAACAGTTTATTAGCAGCTCCATCACAGGAGTATAGATGGTTTGGTCGGATGACCATTCCGTATGAGATGTTAACAAGAACTACTAGAAATATCATGTTTGGTGATAACGTATACTTAGTTATCTCAGCATTTATGTAAATATGTAAACACAACATTAATACAGGAAGCCATCTGGATCCGGTGAGACACTCAACTCTTTCTCACGGGATACTTTGTATTGTGTTTACTCTTCATGCAAAAATGTTACATTGCAAAGGTTTGGCTTTCGCATCCTGTTTATGACTGACTTGGCGTTTCACACAATCCTCCTAGCTTCTCCATTGATCCCTTGGGTCATGGATTTAATCATGTAATTTACAACTATTACAGATTGCCTTTCATAGGCAGGGGTGAAAACTGGTGACTGGGCCACCACTGGCTGAGGGACCGGCTGGAATGTCTGCTGTGGTTGAGCCACTAGCTGGGGAGTAGCGGGTGCCGGAAATTGACGTTTGGTCTGACGCTGCTGGGGTCGGGGCTTGTTGGACTTCTTCTTAGGCTGCGGCTTTGTCCGCAATCTCTTTCACCAGGTCTACTGGAAAGAGGTATTTGCCCCAGATGTTAGAGGAAATCAGTTTCCGGGGTTCGTGTTTAACAGTGGCGTCCGCAAACACGAACTCTCTACAGGATCTTCGGGCCTTAATGAATCTGTACAAGTCCTTCAGCAAAGTCGCAAGGTGGGTCTTTGCAAGAACCATGTAGTAGCCTGGGACCCGAGTGTCCCCAGCCATTGTCTCCAGTTGTACTTGCTACAGAAACAGGAGTGAAGCGCGCGGATGTGACGTTAACCAAGATGGCGGCTAGCTATGGCGGCTGTTTGTTTACACCCGCTAGGTACTGTAACAGTAACGCAGGAGGAGAGTTTTGTAACGGCTCCTCCTGATACTTGCCACACTTCCCCCTCGAAGCGTTAACGCTATATGGGGTGCAGATAGCTATGTGGCGTGTCAAGCATACGTCCCGTTATTATACTATATCCTAAAGGGAAACCTTATGGGTACTCGCGCCAGAAGTTAGAATTCTGTGAAACCTTTAGTTTAATTCTCTGGGAATATCTACTGTAGTCATATATACCCTCAGGAAGCTACTGAAGGAACCTTCCATCAGGACATCATGGCTTTAGCCCAAAAAAAGTCTTTTTTACTGATTCATTGAAGCTCGTATTGTCAATTTAGGCAAAGCTTTGACTGACTGCGAATTAGGTCTGGTTTACTATTCATGTAACGTTTTTTGTGTAACGTTTATATAAAGTTAAGTACCATGGTTTGGTGGTCTTGGTAGTTTACTTTTTAGGACAAGTCTTAATATGTATATAACACACACACACACACACACACACACACACACACATATATATATATATATATATATATATATATATATATATATATATATGATACATTCATCTTTGATATAAAGTTTAGTAATTATTCGACATGATAGATAAAAGCTGGCACGTAATAATTTTATAATAAAGTACTGGTAAATGCATGTCAAATTCAGTTTTCATGCATTGTCTCTTATGTTGAACAATTTTACAATTTTATTCCTTATATTTTATGTCATTTATCATCGCTGGCCCTTACCTGTTCGGTCAAACTGAAGGACTAATCATAATTTACATATATCCAAAACAAAATTCTCAACTTAATTTTGAAATGGTTCTTGTTTGTACCAGGGTCCGCCATTTATAGTCAGTATGAGACAACTCAAGAATAAAGTCAAATTTCAATCAAAATCTGATCATGACAAGATTAGAAATCGGAATTATACAAGACTTTAGACAAGACTTAATAATAATGATTGTCAGGGTAGTCCGATGTATTCTAACCAATTTAGTTTGATTAGTCAGATTTAGAGTCAAACCTAAGCAAGTAATATGTAGAAAAGAAATTAATGTTCATTTTTCCTTTGCCTCCACATACACGGAATAGTCTGGCCTATTCTTTACATATTCTCCTCTTTCCCCATACACCCGACAACACCAAGATTACCAAACAATTCTTCTTCTCTCAAGGGGTTAACTACTGCACTGTAATTTTTCAGTGGCCATTTTCCTCTTGGGAAGGGTAGAAGAGACTCTTTAGCTATGGTAAGCAGCTCTTCTAGGAGAAGGACACTCCAAAATTAAAACAATGTTCTCTAGTCTTGGGTAGTGCCATAGCCTCTGTCTTCCACTGTCTTGGGTTAGAGATCTCTTGCTTGAGGGTGCACTCGGGCACACTATTCTATCTAACTTCTCTTCCACTTGTTTTGTTAAGGTTTTTATAGTTTATATAGGAGATGTTGTTACTGTTCTTGAAATATTTTATTTTTCCTGTTTCCTTTCGCCACTGGGTTATTTTCCCTGTTGTAGCCCCTAGGCTTATAGCATTCTGCTTTTCCAACTATGGTTGTAGCTTAGCAAGTAATAATAATAATAATGATAATAATAGTAATGATAATAATAATAATGATAATAATAATAATGATAATAATAATAATTTAGGTAAAGAAAATAATGCTACTTTCTTATCATTATCCAATTTCACATGTCACTTTTTTTGTGCCCCACCTTCCAAAAAGAAATGTTTAGCCATGCTTTGGAACTCTCCCTCTCCCAACGTTTTCCCTGACAATGCAACCATCCTCCCACTTACTTGCCACTCTACATCTCTTGACTCTCGCTCAATCTTTTTTTCAGGTATCAGTGGGTACGTTGACCTTCTCAATGGCCCCATGGACCACGGTTGGTGTTTCGGGTACACTTGCCAAGAGAGAATCTCAACCTTCTACTCCATTATTGCCTCAGGTTACACCTATGAAGTGGCAATGACCAGCACACCACCTCAGGTATTTAATTCATCCGTGTTAATTTCTATTGATTTATATCTACAGTACATTGAACTGTACTGCAAGTTCACGGGAATTCACCAGTAGCCTTTTGGTGTCTTCCAAGGACGAATAATCGACTGTTATGAGCACATTAAATCTCTCTCTCTCTCTCTCTCTCTCTCTCTCTCTTGATTATTCCTTCCAACTTTTGATGTCACCAATTGTGGCGGGATGTTGCAAGGACAACCCCCACACCCTGAATCACACTTACTGACAATGGTCTCCACAAAACAAACTTTCCCCTTACTTTATCATAAACTGGACTCTTAGACAAAAGCACACAAAAAAACAAAACATATCCTGAGAACTCTATTTCTTAAAACTAAAATAATCAATACCAAAAACCCTCCACAATCAAAATGAACACTTAAAACTAATCAAAAACTTAAAACTAATTATATAATTAACAAAAAAAAACCTTTCTGCAATCAAATAAATCCTATCAAAACTTAAAACTAACCGCAACCCAAACATGAAAACACAAAACACATATATATTACGAGTTCACCGATACCAAAGTTTGTATGCTTTTATATGTTATTTGCAACACAGTCGTTCACAAACTGCCGAACTGTCTTTCACGGCACAACCCTCAATCTGTGATTAACAGGTTAAACTGTGTGGCAAGTTGCCACCACTGCCTCCCTAATTGGGGTCTTGGATGTCGTCATCATCGTCATCATCATCATTATCATTATCATCATCAATAGCAGCAATCGAAGTTCATTCGGTCCGGGTCATCAACAATAATCTATCCAAAGAGCAGTCTTAAATACAATCTCTTACAGGCCAGGTCGTCAACTAAAGATCGGCATTCAAAAAATAACTCTCCAAAGGAGGAATCACGGCCTGCCAAAATAAAAAAGAAAAACACTTATGAACACTCCTAACTAACTGAACTATCGCACTATAATCAAAGATAAATAATAAATTGTTCCTATCATTCACAATCACAACAAGCAAATATAAACAAAACTGTACTTACTTAGAAAACCAATAATCACTTCCTCGCTGGTAAAGAAAAATAATAAATCCAGCGTTCACACAACTGACTCAGGACGCAGTCAATCAAAAAAAGCATTCGCTCCGAAACATTCACCACTGTCGTAACCTAACTAAAAAATGTAAACAAACAACCTCAAATATACCGACAGTTTTTCCCACTACAAACAATCATTCGCTAACTACCACTCTCTCTCTCTCTCTCTCTCTCTCTCTCTCTCTCTCTCTCTCTCTCTCTCTCTCTCTCTCTCTCTCTCTCAGGATTTGGCAAAAAACAGAAATTAAAATAAAGCAAAAATAAATCCTCCACACAATCACAATTTTCATCTCTTTCTCTCGGATCTCATCTATTATATTCTACAGTTCTAAATAGTATTCATCTTTTGTTGGGGCATGGCAAACTATAACTCTCAAATTTCACTGCTTTGATTTTAACTTTGCAAGTAATAATCATCTATTTACAGCTCTCCACTCTGTTAATCCCTTTTCTGATCTTAGTGTCATCATCATTCCTACTCCAGTTCTTCCAATTCCATCTGTTTAAAGATTTTATAGGCCGGGCGCTCATGAATGGCAGAGGCAAAGGACAGTGATGTTGCCCTATCAAGTAGGACCATGCCCTAGAGACTGACCATACATACACATGATCAGCCCCCAAGCCCCCTCTCCACCCAACCTAGGACCAAGAAGGGCCAGGCAATGAAGCCTTATTAGCAGCACATTATCTCCCTCATACTCACTGACCATCCTCGCTCTTTTTCAAGAACAGGTTATCAACTTAATCCTTTAGCATTCGGATCTATCCACCAACATTAAAACAACCCAATACCATATCCTGTACAACCACCTCTCATTTACCAGCTGGTCAGCCAATGACATTTTTCTCACTCTAATCCACAATTTTATACCTTCGTGCAGAAAACTCCTCAGTAGTCATCTGCCCCATCACAAAAACTGCATGACCCAGTTTCTTAGTTCTTTACAATACCTAGACCTTCAAATTTGTTCTGTATTTCTTCCCCAATAGGTCATCCGCTTCCATCTTCTGCACTCAGACACAACCGAGACAGTGCTGCTGCGTATTTTCTTCCCCAAGATGCAGCGTTTCGACATCTATGTAGACGGTTCTTTGGTTAAACCCACCAACATTGACACGTCCACCACTTCCTATAAGCTGTTGCCAGAGGATCCTGGTAATCCCGAAGCTTTCTTCCCTACGCACAGTGATGTATGTTAAAGTATTTTAGTTACTTTACCCACACAATAATCTTATTGAATTAATATATATATGTACATATATATATATATATATATATATATATATATATATATATATATATATATATATATATATATATATTACAAGTACAAATTGATACCTGTACATTTGTTTTTGTGAGCCTCTTCTCTCTGACGCACTGATGAAATTCTTTCACCACAGCCTGTCGGAACTAACTATCTGCAAAGATCACGGAAGATGCTGCACGTTCTCCTGAGAGGAGGACACATCGTGGAAATCAAGACTACGCCTATGGTCGTCCTGTCGACTGGGGCGATCGTAAGTGAGGAGGACTTCTATGAGGAGAATCTGGTGGCCAATGTGGCTGCTATGCTGGGAATATCTGCAGAAAACATTGTCGTCACCAATATTGTCAGAGAGAGTAGGCGAAGAAGGGCTCTCAGGAAAAGACAGACTGCAACTGTATCTTTCACAGCTACAGTAATTATGCATAGTTTCTTTTTATATTTCTTAGTGATGAGTCAGTACAATTCCTACCAACTTCCTGATCGTCTATTGCTTGCATATGTACCAAATTCTTTTCTTTTGTGAGGTAATAATGTTTGGTTGTAGTCATAACTATCTAAATGGCTTGTGTTCATTCCTTTCCGAAATGTATAAGTCATAATTTCACTTAGGGAAAGCATAGTAACTTGAAACAAATAGTTTATAATTTAAAAGATATTTTTTACCTGTTGGTATTCTTTTCAAGAAGAATTCAACTGCTATAAAATGGACATATTCAGTATGTGACAAAGTAGATAAAAAAAAAAAACAGAAAACGTCTATAAACGAAACATCCTTACAATATAAGAAAATCAAATGAAAATACATTTGCCTTAAATACAAAAGGAATTGTCTCTCTTATGTAATTACAATGCCTTGGTACAATATATTACTCCGTAAATATTTGAGGAGCAACTCTATCAATATTCCCTAAACGTTTGAGATCCAGCATTAGTGTGTCTTAGGCTATATACTAACCACTTTAGCATTACCATCAGCTTAATGTAGGGTAGCAGTGAGTTGCTATGGTAGAAAGAAACATTCAGTAAATACCTAGGCTGCATTGTCCTGACATGTTTGGCTGTCCACTGAAACTATGAAACAATGCTTAACTAGAGTCATTTCTACAATTAGTAACTTTCAATCTTTCCTCTCTCAATTGGTCAGTTTGAAGTCTCCAGCGCACCAACTTCAACTCTCAGTGGTACTGACGGTGCTTCATCCGGTCAGGTCCTCAGCTATGATGACCTGGTCCACTCAGTCTCCAATCTAGTGAATGCATACCAGACAAACTGTGAGGACTGTAGTATGAGTCTGTCTTCACTTGAGGTAAGATTGCTGTGTAGTCTAAAGGGTGACATTATGGGTTGGCAAGTGTCATTTTAATGTGCAGACTTCAATAGGGAATTGGAATGATACTGCACCTTACCTTGAAGTGTCTTCACTCGAGTTAAGATCATTGCTCTGTCTAAAGGCTGACTCTATGGGTAGACAAGTGCTATTTGGAAGAACAGATTTAAATAAAGAATTTGAATGATACTCTACCTTACCTTGAAGTTTCTTCACAAGAAGCACGATCGTTGAGCTGTCAGGGCTGACTGTATGAGTAGGCAAATCTTATTTCAAAGTGCAGGTTTAAATAAAATAAAGAATTGAAATGGTACTGCATCTTACCTTGAAGCCCAGATACTTATATGGAGTGCACATATAAATAGATTGAGGTATGAAAAGAAGAGGATGAGGGATGAAAGGCTTTGAGTTTTACCTTAGAAGAAGAGGTAGATTTACCCTGTTGAATAAAAGGTTATAAGAGCCAGAAAAAAGGAAAAAGAAATCATATACAGATGATAAATTTCAGGGTTTGGACTGTAAGGGAAGAAAAGTTAGGCCATCTACGGAATATTTTACCTCAGTATAGTAAATTACCTTTCTTTGGTTAACTCAATAATTATCAACATATAAATACCCAACATTTTCAATTTTAGTTGATCAATTCAGAAAAAAATACAAGTGGACAATCGAAAAATTACCAAAACAAAATAGGTGTGGGTAAGAGATTTTGTAAAACGATAGTGTACATTTTTCAGGTTTGTTGAAACAACTGCACTTTAAAATCGTAAAGTAACATTGATTATAAGTCACTGATACAACAATATACGAGCACCTCTTGGGTCACATACGAATAAACTTGTTTAGAAAGTCACAGGTACAGCTCAATGTGGTCACTAGAAGGCCAACCACATATGTAATACACCAAAAAAAAACTTTGTAGGTCTCGCATACAACTATAAATTATTGTGGTCACTACCCCAATTATCAAAAAACTATTTTCATGTTACAGATTGAAGATCCGATTCCACCTCCAGAGGAAGCTAGAGAACATGCAACTGAAGAATTTGGTTCAGTTATTGTGGAAAATGGTGATCTGTACAGCAACGTTAAGCAGCAAGAAGAGAACACTAAGCTAAATCAGTCTCTCCAGGCAACAGTATACGAAGAACCCAGTGGGTCAACCATTGAAGAAGGTGTCCCTGCAGATAATGTTGCTTTCACTACCTTCTCTGTCCAACCTGTTCTTACTGTTCAGAATAGTGATGTAAGTAGTACATGTACTGTCATGAAGATTTTTGTAAACTGAAAGCATTACTGTAGGACTCTTTTTCGTGATTTTTGTTTTTTCATACCTACATGAAAGAAATTGAATAATCATTTAGTAGATTTTTATTATTGTCAATGTCTGATAGGAAACGGGATTGGGTATACTGCTCATGCCTTTAAAATTATGTGCTTCAGTCATTGATATATCGTTCATGCTTTAAAAGTGATGTGACTGGTTCAGAAATATTTAAAGTATTTTTAAAATATTTAATTTTGAATACATATTTTGTAAATTCAAAGTAACATGAGTCATTATCATACTTTTGAAGTGACCTGACTCAGTCTTGGATATATTGATAATGTTTTTTCTTTTGCCAATGTCATATGATTAACAATAATTTGGTACTGTTTATCGTAACATGTTCCAAATAAGCATACTTAAATAAATGTAGTGCACTAGTAAAATAATTTCACATATATTACCATTAAATCCACAGGGCGGTAACATAGAAGACCTTGGGTACTCCAGTGAGCCATGGTTGTTCGAAGCTGTTCTCAGCGGTGGCCCTCCAGGTGCCACACTTATGGGAAATACTGTCGTTCCTTACACGGATGGATTTGCTAACTTCACTGACCTATCAGTTAATAGAGCCGGGGAAGGTTATTCTCTGTCCTTCTTCGTAACTTATCCGAACTCAGTCACTGCTTTGAATAACGGACTGGATTACACTTTCCGGTAATTTGAAATAGAATTTTAAGTGTCTCATTTGATATTCATAAGAGCTTATTTGGTTATGTTTTCATTCTATTTTCATTTATGTACTGTATAGGCATCAAATACTAATACACATCATATGAATATTTTAAACCAAGTCATAATAAGTCCACTTAGGCAGTTTCAGGACATAGTCGATGATGTATGTGATGTTTTTAGATAAAAGGATAGTCAGACTGTTTCATTTAATGTATACACTTTTGGTGCTTGAATCTGTCTAGGGAAGCTCAACTTCATGATAAGGATTACTATAATAATTATCCAGATAATTTGATTATGTTAATCTTAATTTTATGATAACAGAGATCATGCCAGTCTAAATGAGGTAATATACCTATACATGATTATCAGAACACGTATACCTGTACACGTCTACCTGAACAAGTATACCTGTATTTTCCCTACACATCTACCTGAACAGGCATAACTGTATATGTGCACCTGAATAAGTATAGCTGTACAGATATACCTGAAGATGTTTGCATGTGCAGATCTATATGAAAAAGTATACAGGTCAGTCATGCCTGTTTCAGTAAACTATAGCAGGGGTGGCTGCAGGTGTGTAACCTTCCTTATACCAAAGGTAACGTCAAAGCTACTATTATTATCATTACTTCCTAAGCTACAACCCTAGTTGGAAAATGAGGATGCTATAAGCCCAGGGGATCCAACAGGGAAAATAACCGAGTGAGGAAAGGAAACAAAGAAAAATAAAATATTTTAAGAAGAGTAACAACATTAAAATAATTATCTCATATATAAACTATATAAACTTTTAACAAAACAGGAGGAAGAGAAACTAGATAGAATAGTCTGCCCGAGTGTACCCTCAAGCAAGAGAACTCTAACCCAAAACAGTGGAAAACCATGGTACAGAGGCTATGGCACTCCCCAAGACTAGAGAACAATGGTTTGATTTTTGAGTGTCCTTCTCCTAGAAGAGCTGCTTACCAATAGCTAAAGAGTCTCTTCTACCCTTAGAAAAGGGAAAGTGGCCACTGATCATTACACAGCATCTTTTTTCCTGGTTTTATTTCTGTTATAAGATTTATCAAGAATGAAAACATTAAATAATAATAATAGTAATAATAATAATATCACCTTCATCTAATGCCATATGTGAAATTTCAGTGCTTCCCCGAAACCAGTATCTCTGAGGATCGTCTCCCAACCTGAGTTTGTCAATGCCAAGGAAGACTTTTTCTTGGACCTTGCTATCTACGATGATGAAACGGATATGCCGATCGATCCCTCATTGTTAGAAGTAGGTTGAACTTCGATTTCAATTGCTGATTCAGTTTGCGATTGTGTTAGTTCTATTCCATTGGGTTTGTTTTATGTTTCAATGGTAATCAGCATAAGGGGCATAATTTTGTTTTCTGTTTCGTTTATGATGAATATAAATGGAGCATAACTTTTTCATAGTAATGGGCGAGACTTGCCGATAAAGATCTTTAAATTTAGTGTTTAAAGGATAGCATTATCACTATGGATTAAATGATATAATTTTTATAAGGAAACTGCTAAAATTTGGCATTTTAGTAATGCTACCAAACCATTTATTGATCCTTTTAAAATGAAGCTTCTGGGCTTTAGCATTTAAGTACCGTTACCTTGACGAGGACACTGAGTTATTGTCTAAATTCCTTTCTTTCATACAGGGCCAAACATTGACTGGAAAGATCAGAAAAGACAATAAAAAGAAATCCGGTAAATTGACTGGCGAAAAAAGGTAGGTTAGGGATCATTTTTGTCATAATTATTTATTATCCTTTGGTTTTTATTCAATGTTTACTTTGTTTGCAAGAGTGGTTACATTATACTATATTTTGAAGCATAATCTGTAAAATTGATAGCGTATGATATATATTGAATTTACATGGGCCAATCTTAAATTTCGAGGTATTGCGTAATTTACTCTAAATCCTACATGCACTTTTTAAACCTATAAAGTTTTATTTAGTATTCATAATATTTTCTAAGGTTTTATTTACCTTCTCATTCGTCTTGTGGTCAACAAAGACAAAATCATCACGATTTAGTTCATTCATTATTCTCATGTAATGACCTTAAACTGCACTATTTGTAAGTTGGCTCATGTAGAATAAGTGCCTTAACCTACCTCATATCAAGCTCAACTTCCTTGAGTCGAATTCTAACCTGACAATAATATGTCTTAAGCCAGATTTAAACATACTTTGCCTAATGATTGCCTAAACCCAGATCCTAGCTCACCCTGCCCAATGATCACATAAACCTAGATCCTAATCAACTTGCTAAATGATTACTTAAACTCAGAGTCTAACTCACCTTGCCCAATGATTGCCTAAACCTAGAACCTAATTCACTTTACCCAATGATTGCCTAAACCCAGATCCTAAGTCTCCTTGCCTAATGATTATCTAAACCCATATCCCAACTTACCTTGCCCAATGATTGCCTAAACCTAGAACCTAATTCACTTTGCCCATTGATTGCCTGAACCCAGATCCTTAACCACCTTGTCCAATGATTGCCTAAACCCAGAACCTAATTCACTTTGCCCAATGATTGCCTGAACCCAGATCCTTGATCACCTTGCCCAATGATTGCCTAAACCCAGATCCTAAGTCTCCTTGCCTAATAATTATCTAAACCCAGATCCCAACTTACCTTGCCCAAATGATTGCCTAAACCCAGAACCTGATTCACTTTGCCCAATGATTGCCTGAACCCAGATCCTTAATCACCTTTCCCAATGATTGCCTGAACCCAGATCCTAACTCACCTTGACCAATGATTGTCTAAACTCAAATTCTTATTGCATTGCCCAAATAATTGCCTAAACCCGATCCCAACTCACCTTGCCCACTGATTATCTAAACCCAGATACTAACTCCTCTTGCCCAAAGATTGTCTAAACCCAGTTCCTGGCTCGCCTTGCCCAATGATTGTCTAAATCCCGATCCTAACTCAACTTGCCTAATGATTGCCTAAGCTCTGGTCCTAATTCACCTTGCCCAATGATTGTCTAAATCCAAAGCCTAACTTGACTTGCCTAAAATGATTGCCTAAACCCAGATCTTGACTTATCTTGTTTAATGACTGCCTAAACCCAGTTCCTAACCCACCTTGCCCAATGATTGCCTAAACCTAGTTCCTAACTCACCTTGCCCAATAATTGCCTAAACCCAGATTCTTACTTTCCTTGCCTAATGGTTGCCTAAACCCAGATTTTAACTCACTTTGCCCTATGATTGCCTAAGCCCAAATCCTTACTTACCCTGTCTAGTAACTACTTAAATCCTGATCTTAACCTACTCTCCACTAAGTGCATAACCTCCCGGGGGGGGGGGGGGAGTAATACTGTTCTGTCAGTGCACCTCATGTTGTGTGCTATAGGTAGGCCTATTACTAGTCTTGAGAGTCTTTTTAGCCTTCCTTTGGTCCTTAGCTGCACTTGCTTTATATCTTTCGACTTTACCTCAGTTCTTGCTTCCTTTCACCCATCTTGCTATCCAGCCTCTTCTAATTTTTACTTCATATTGTAAACTACGATTTTACCCTGGATGCACTTAGATGCTGAATGGCCTCCCAGGCTCCAGTGCCCAGCCATGTAGACTAAATCCATAAATTCATCCATAAATATACCATAAGTACACAAAGACAGGTCAAAATATGTCCTTTTGAATAGTATAAATCAATTTAACCTACCTGTAACTTACTTAGGTTTCCTCTTCAAGCCTATCTTTGACCAGAGAGGCCATCTCTCAAGTTCTTGCTCTTCTATTTTATTGTTCTCATCCAATCTTCTTCTTCTTCTTCGACTAAAGCTTTTCCCGCTATGCATTGTCGCTAAATCTAGAGAGCCGTTTCTAGTTTCTTCTGTTTCCGATGTCCTCCACTGTGAGATCTTTCTCCTCCATATCTGCTGTTACACACTCCATCCACATTCTCTTTGCTCTCCCCCCTACTCCTACCTGGAATACCCATATTCAACATACTCCTCCCAACATACTCCTGGTCTCTCCTCATCACGTGCCAAAACCAGTGTAGTTCTCATCCAATCTGATGCCCAAAACAATCTCCATCAACATTATGTAACTCTTATATCGTTCATAATTTCAGCTTTATCTTGAATGATGGGGCCATCTCTCATTTCACCGTCGGTCCTCTCCAGCTCACTATTGCTGCACCTAATTACAGACTAAAGGCTCTAATTGACGTGGCACCAACAGGATGGAGTATGAGCGTCAGAACTGAGGGTTTGTATTTTTCTGCTTATTTAGGAATCCAAGAGAAATCTAGTGACGGTTAATGAAAATCGGACAAAAATTGCACAAAGAGTTAGATGGTTAATTATATCAGATGTAAAATAACGACAAATTTACCTAAATTATGAAAACTTAGGATAAAATTTTAAGTATTTTATCTTTAAAATAATTATTAAACATTGGTTTTGAATTGGTTTAAAGCTCACAAAAATATGAAAAAAATGCCCCAGAGACTTCCAGCTATGCCTTGTTTTGATAGAGAATGAAAATAATGACAAGTAAAAAATAGATAGTTGTTAAATAATTTAGTAAGTAATAAATGTATCTCCAGACAAGATGAAGGGCCTGGGGACACTTGATATGTATAAGTGGTTTCATGCATACTTGGTATAATAAAATTGTCATAAAGCACAAGGATGCTTTGAAAATATGTTTTGTAATTCATCGATAAAATAAGTTATCCAGATATAATCAGTGATTCATTATACATTTTACATACTTTCCCTAATAATCGACGTGGCTAACAAACTTGATTCTTCCCTTAGGAATCACAGTCTTACCAAAAGATTTGATCATCCCCGAGGATGCCATAACAAAAAAAATATCCATGAAGGGATTATGGGGCAAAGGCAAGATTTTGACTGGAAATAAACACAAGGTAAGATTGATTGCAACTATCATTCAATTCATCCATATCTTTGCTATGGTTATCAGAAATTGTAATTTTCCTTAATTATTTAAGGAAATTGTTTTTTATACAGAGGGTAAAAGCACTGGAAGCATAGTTCGACTCCGTTCTGGTGTAGTCTTATTTTTTTTTTTTAATTAGAGCTCATATATTCTTTTTCAGTTATCTTGTGTATTTTAGTTTTAGAGAAACAATAGCTGATATTGTTTCATGAGCTGTTCCTAGACGGCTGACTTTGTTAGTAATTGGCGAAAGATGCACAGATAAAAAAAAAATGCATGCCATGTTTGGTTACACTTAAGCATGTGATCAAGATAAAAGAAATCATTGCCTCACTTGGAATTATTTTGGTCGAATAAGAAAATGCTCAAGAAAAGGGAAATCAATGCCTCACTTGGAATTATTTTGGTCGAATTGGAAAATGTTCAAGAAAAAGGAAATTATGGTCTCACTGGGAATTATTTTGGTCGAATAAGAAAATGTTCAAGAAAAAGGAAATCAATGCCTCACTTGGAATTATTTTGTCCGAATAAGAAAATGCTCAAGAAAAAGGAAATCAATGCCTCACTTGGAATTATTTTGGTCGAATAAGAAAATGTTCAAGAAGAAGGAAATTATTGCCTCACTTGGAATTATTTTGGTCGAATAAGAAAATGTTCAAGAAAAAGGAAATCAATTCCTCACTGGGAATTAATTTCGCCGAATAAGAAAATGCTCAACAAAAAGGAAATTATTGCCTGACTTGGGATTATTTTGGTCGAATAAGAAAATGTTCAAGAAAAAGGAAATCAATGCCTTACTTGGAATTATTTTGGTCGAATAAGAAAATGTTCAAGAAGAAGGAAATTATTGCCTCACTTGGAATTATTGGGGCGAATAAGAAAATGTTCAAGAAAAAGGAAATCAATGCCTCACTGGGAATAAGAAAATGTTCAAGAAAAAGGAAATCAATGCCTCACTGGGAATTATTTTGGTCGAATGAAAAAATGTTCAAGAAAAAGGAAATGAATGCCTCTCTGGGAATTATTTTGGCCGAATAAGAAAATGTTCAAGAAAAAGGAAATCAATGCTTCACTTGGAATTATTTTGGTCGAATTGGAAAATGCTCAAGAAAAGGGAAATCATTCCCTCACTTGGAATTGTTTTGGTCAAATTGGAAAATGTTCAAGAAAGGGGAAATCATTGGGTCACTGGGACTTATTTCGGTTGAATGAGAAGATGTTCAAGAAAAGGGAAATCAGTGCCTCACTGAGAATTGTTTTGGTCGAATAAGAAAATGCTCAAGAAGAAGGAAATCAATGCCTCACTGGAATTATTTTGGTCGAATAAGAAAATGCTCAAGAAAAGGGAAATCATTCCCTCACTAGGTATTGTTTTGGTCAAATTGGAAAATGTTCAAGAAAAGGGAAATCATTGGGTCACTGGGAATTATTTTGGTTAATTGAGAAAATGTTCAAGAAAAGGGAAATCAATGCCTCACTGGGAATTAATTTCGCCGAATAAGAAAATGCTCAACAAAAAGGAAATTATTGCCTCACTTGGAATTATTTTGGTCGAATAAGAAAATGTTCAAGAAAAAGGAAATCAATGCCTTACTTGGAATTATTTTGGTCGAATAAGAAAATGTTCAAGAGGGAAATTATTGCCTCACTTGGAATTATTTTGGTCGAATAAGAAAATGTTCAAGAAAAAGGAAATGAATGCCTCACTGGGAATTATTTTGGCCGAATAAGAAAATGTTCAAGAAAAAGGAAATCAATGCCTCACATGGAATTATTTTGGTCGAATAAGAAAATGTTCAGGAAGAAGGAAATTATTGCCTCACTTAGAATTATTTTGGTCGAATAAGAAAATGTTCAAGAAAAAGGAAATCAATGCCTCACTGGGAATTATTTTGGTCGAATAAGAAAATGCTCAAGAAAAAGGAAATGAATGCCTCTCTGGGAATTATTTTAGCCGAATAAGAAAATGTTCAAGAAAAAGGAAATCAATGCCTCACTTAGAATTACTTTGGTCGAATAAGAAAATGTTCAAGAAGAAGGAAATTATTGCCTCACTTGGAATTATTTTGGTCGAATAAGAAAATATTCAAGAAAAAGGAAATCAATGCCTCACTGGGAATTATTTTGGTCGAAAAGAAAATGTTCAAGAAAAAGGAAATGAATGCCTCACTTGGAATTATTTTGGTCGAATAAGAAAATGTTCAAGAAAAAGGAAATCAATGCCTCACTGGGAATTATTTTAGACAAATAGGGATATTGTCAAGAAAAGGGAAATCATTGGGTCACTGGGAATTGTTTTGGTCGAATAACAAAATGCTCAAGAAAAAGGAAATGAATGCCTCACTGGGAATTATTTTGGTCGAATAAGAAAATGCTCAAGAAAAAGGAAATGAATGCCTCACTTGGAATTATTTAGGTCGAATAAGAAAATGTTCAAGAAAAAGGAAATCAATGCCTCACTGGGAATTATTTTGGTCGAATAAGAAAATATTCAAGAAAAAGGAAATCAATGCCTCACTTGGAATTATTTTGGTCGAATAAGAAAATATTCAAGAAAAAAGGAAATCAATGCCTCACTGGGAATTATTTTGGTCGAATAAGAAAATGCTTAAGAAAAGGGAAATCATTGGGTCACTGGGAATTGTTTTGGTCGTATAAGAAAATGCTCAAGAAAAAGGAAATTAATGCCTCACTTGGAATTATTTTGGTCGAATTGGAAAATGCTCAAGAAGGAAATTATTGCCTCACTTGGAATTATTTTGGTCGAATAAGAAAATGTTCAAGAAAAAGGAAATGAATGCCTCACTGGGAATTATTTTGGCCGAATAAGAAAATGTTCAAGAAAATGGAAATCCTTCCCTCACTTGGAATTGTTTTGGTCAAATTGGAAAATGTTCAAGAAAGGGGAAATCATTGGGTCACTGGGACTTATTTCGGTTGAATGAGAAGATGTTCAAGAAAAGGGAAATCAGTGCCTCACTGAGAATTGTTTTGGTCGAACAAGAAAATGCTCAAGAAGAAGGAAATCAATGCCTCACTGGAATTATTTTGGTCGAATAAGAAAATGCTCAAGAAAAAGGAAATCATTCCCTTACTAGGAATTGTTTTGGTCAAATTGGAAAATGTTCAAGAAAAGGGAAATCATTGGGTCATGGGAATTATTTTGGTTAAATGAGAAAATGTTCAAGAAAAGGGAAATCAATGCCTCACTGGGAATTAATTTCGCCGAAAAAGAAAATGCTCAACAAAAAAGAAATTATTGCCTCACTTGGAATTATTTTGGTCGAGTAAGAAAATGTTCAAGAAAAAGGAAATCAATGCCTCACTTAGAATTACTTTGGTCGAATAAGAAAATGTTCAAGAAGAAGGAAATTATTGCCTCACTTGGAATTATTTTGGTCGAATAAGAAAATGTTCAAGAAAAAGGAAATGAATGCCTCACTGGGAATTATTTTGGCCGAATAAGAAAATGTTCAAGAAAAAGGAAATCAATGCCTCACTTGGAATTATTTTGGTCGAATAAGAAAATGTTCAGGAAGAAGGAAATTATTGCCTCACTTAGAATTATTTTGGTCGAATAAGAAAATGTTCAAGAAAAAGGAAATCAATGCCTCACTGGGAATTATTTTAGTCGAATAAGAAAATGCTCAAGAAAAAGGAAATTATTGCCTCACTTGGAATTATTGTGGTCGAATAAGAAAATGTTCAGGAAAAAGGAAATTATTGCCTCACTTGGAATAAGAAAATGTTCAAGAAAAAGGAAATCAATGCCTCACGGGGAATTATTTTGGTCGAATAAGAAAATGTTCAAGAAAAAGGAAATGAATGCCTCACCGGGAATTATTTTGGCCGAATAAGAAAATGTTCAAGAAAAAGGAAATCAATGCCTCACCTGGAATTACTTTGGTCGAATAAGAAAATGTTCAAGAAGAAGGAAATTATTGCCTCACTTGGAATTATTTTGGTCGAATAAGAAAATATTCAAGAAAAAGGAAATCAATGCCTCACTGGGAATTATTTTGGTCGAATAAGAAAATGTTCAAGAAAAAGGAAATCAATGCCTCACTGGGAATTATTTTGGTCAAATCGGGAAATTGTCAAGAAAAGGGAAATCATTGGGTCACTGGGAATTGTTTTGGTCGAATGAGAAAATGCTCAAGAAAAAGGAAATGAATGCCTCACTGGGAATTATTTTGGTCGAATAAGAAAATGCTCAAGAAAAAGGAATTGAATGCCTCACTTGGAATTATTTGGGTCGAATAAGAAAATGTTCAAGAAAAAGGAAATCAATGCTTTACTGGGAATTATTTTGGTCGAATAAGAAAATGTTCAAGAAAAAGGAAATCAATGCCTCACTGGGAATTATTTTAGTCGAATAAGAAAATGTTCAAGAAAAATGAAATCAATGCCTCACTGGGAATTATTTTGGTCGAATAAGAAAATGCTCAAGAAAAGGGAAATCATTGGGTCACTGGGAATTGTTTTGGTCGTATAAGAAAATGCTCAAGAAAAAGAAATTAATGCCTCACTTGGAATTATTTTGGTCGAATTGGAAAATGCTCAAGAAAAGGGAAATCATTCCCTCACTTAGAATTGTTTTGGTCAAATTGGAAAATGTTCAAGAAAGGGGAAATCATTGGGTCACTGGGACTTATTTCGGTTGAATGAAAAAATGTTCAAGTAAAGGGAAATCAGTGCCTCACTGATAATTGTTTTGGTCGAATAAGAAAATGCTCAAGAAGAAGGAAATCAGAGCCTCACTGGAATTATTTTGGTCGAATAAGAAAATGCTCAAGAAAAGGGAAATCATTCCCTTACTAGGAATTGTTTTGGTCAAATTGGAAAATGTTCAAGAAAAGGGAAATCATTGGGTCACTGGGAATTATTTTGGTTAAATGAGAAAATGTTCAAGAAAAGGGAAATCAATGTCTCACTGGGAATTATTTTAGTCGAATAAGAAAATGCTCAAGAAAAAGGAAATTATTGCCTCACTTGGAATTATTGTGGTCGAATAAGAAAATGTTTAAGAAAAAGGAAATCAATGCCTCACTTGGAATTATTTTGGCCGAATAAGAAAATGTTCAAGAAAAAGGAAATCAATGCCTTACTTGGAATTATTTTGGTCGAATAAGAAAATGTTCAAGAAGAAGGAAATTATTGCCTCACTTGGAATTATTTTGGTCGAATAAGAAAATGTTCAAGAAAAAGGAAATCAATGCCTCACTGGGAATTATTATGGTCGAATAAGAAAATGTTCAAGAAAAAGGAAATCAATGCCTCACTGAGAATTGTTTTGGTCAAATCGGGAAATTGTCAAGAAAAGGGAAATCATTGGGTCACTGGGAATTGTTTTCGTCGAATAAGAAAATGCTCAAGAAAAAGGAAATCAATGCCTCACAGGGAATTATTTTGGTCGAATAAGAAAATGTTCAAGAATAAGGAAATGAATGCCACACTTGGAATTATTTTGGTCGAATAAGAAAATGTTCAAGAAAAAGGAAATCAATGCCTCACTGGGAATTATTTTGGCCGAATAAGAAAATGTTCAAGAAAATGGAAATCAATGCCTCACTGGGAATTATTTTGGTCGATTAAGAAAATGTTCAAGAAAAAGGAAATCAATGCCTCACTGGGAATTATTTTGGTCGAATAAGAAAATGTTCAAGAAAAAGGAAATCAATGCCTCACTGGGAATTATTTTGGTCGAATAAGAAAATGTTCAAGAAAAAGGAAATCAATGCCTCACTGGGAATTATTTTGGTCGAATAAGAAAATGCTCAAGAAAAAGGAAATTAATGCCTCACTTGGAATTATTGTGGTGGAATAAGAAAATGTTCAAGAAAAAGGAAATCAATGCCTCACCGGGAATTATTTTGGCCGAATAAGAAAATGCTCAAGAAAAGGAAATCAATGCCTCACGTGGAATTATTTTGGTCGAATAAGAAAATGTTCAAGAAAAAGGAAATCAATGCCTCACTGGGAATTATTTTGGCCGAATAAGAAAATGCTCAAGAAAAGGAAATCACTGCCTCACTGGGAATTATTTTGGTCGAATAAGAAAATGCTCAAGAAAAAGGAAATGAATGCCTCATTTGGAATTATTTTGGTCGAATAAGAAAATGCTCAAGAAAAAGGAAATCAATGCCTCACTGGGAATTATTTTGGTCGAATAAGAAAATGTTCAAGAAAAAGGAAATCAATGCCTCACTGGGAATTATTTTGGTCGAATAAGAAAATGTTCAAGAAAAAGGAAATCAATGCCTCACTGGGAATTATTTTGGTCGAATAAGAAAATATTCAAGATAAAGGAAATCAATGCCTCACTGGAAATTATTTTGGTCGAATAAGAAAATGTTCAAGAAAAAGGAAATCAATGCCTCACTGGGAATTATTTTGGTCGAATAAGAAAACGTTCAAGAAAAAGGAAATCAATGTCTCACTGGGAATTATTTTGGTCGAATAAGAAAATGCTCAAGAAAAGGGAAATCATAGGGTCACTGGGAATTTTTTTGGTCGAATAAGAAAATGCTCAAGAAAAAGGATATCAATGCTTCACTTGGAATTATTTTGGTCGAATTGGAAAATGCTCAAGAAAAGGGAAATCATTCCCTCACTTAGAATTGTTTTGGTCAAATTGGAAAATGTTCAAGAAAGGGGAAATCACTGGGTCACTGGGACTTACTTCTGTTGAATGAGAAAATGTTCAAGAAAAGGGAAATCAGTGCCTCACTGAGAACTGTTTTGGTCGAATAAGAAAATGCTCAAGAAAAAGGAAATCAATGCCTCACTGGAATTATTTTGGTCGAATAAGAAAATGCTCAAGAAAAGGGAAATCATTCCCTCACTAGGAATTGTTTTGGTCAAATTGGAAAATGTTCAAGAAAGGGGAAATCATTGGGTCACTGGGACTTATTTCGGTTGAATGAAAAAATGTTCAAGTAAAGGGAAATCAGTGCCTCACTGATAATTGTTTTGGTCGAATAAGAAAATGCTCAAGAAGAAGGAAATCAGAGCCTCACTGGAATTATTTTGGTCGAATAAGAAAATGCTCAAGAAAAGGGAAATCATTCCCTTACTAGGAATTGTTTTGGTCAAATTGGAAAATGTTCAAGAAAAGGGAAATCATTGGGTCACTGGGAATTATTTTGGTTAAATGAGAAAATGTTCAAGAAAAGGGAAATCAATGTCTCACTGGGAATTATTTTAGTCGAATAAGAAAATGCTCAAGAAAAAGGAAATTATTGCCTCACTTGGAATTATTGTGGTCGAATAAGAAAATGTTTAAGAAAAAGGAAATCAATGCCTCACTTGGAATTATTTTGGCCGAATAAGAAAATGTTCAAGAAAAAGGAAATCAATGCCTTACTTGGAATTATTTTGGTCGAATAAGAAAATGTTCAAGAAGAAGGAAATTATTGCCTCACTTGGAATTATTTTGGTCGAATAAGAAAATGTTCAAGAAAAAGGAAATCAATGCCTCACTGGGAATTATTTTGGTCGAATAAGAAAATGTTCAAGAAAAAGGAAATCAATGCCTCACTGAGAATTGTTTTGGTCAAATCGGGAAATTGTCAAGAAAAGGGAAATCATTGGGTCACTGGGAATTGTTTTCGTCGAATAAGAAAATGCTCAAGAAAAAGGAAATCAATGCCTCACAGGGAATTATTTTGGTCGAATAAGAAAATGTTCAAGAATAAGGAAATGAATGCCACACTTGGAATTTTTTGGTCGAATAAGAAAATGTTCAAGAAAAAGGAAATCAATGCCTCACTGGGAATTATTTTGGCCGAATAAGAAAATGTTCAAGAAAATGGAAATCAATGCCTCACTGGGAATTATTTTGGTCGATTAAGAAAATGTTCAAGAAAAAGGAAATCAATGCCTCACTGGGAATTATTTTGGTCGAATAAGAAAATGTTCAAGAAAAAGGAAATCAATGCCTCACTGGGAATTATTTTGGTCGAATAAGAAAATGTTCAAGAAAAAGGAAATCAATGCCTCACTGGGAATTATTTTGGTCGAATAAGAAAATGCTCAAGAAAAAGGAAATTAATGCCTCACTTGGAATTATTGTGGTGGAATAAGAAAATGTTCAAGAAAAAGGAAATCAATGCCTCACCGGGAATTATTTTGGCCGAATAAGAAAATGCTCAAGAAAAGGAAATCAATGCCTCACGTGGAATTATTTTGGTCGAATAAGAAAATGTTCAAGAAAAAGGAAATCAATGCCTCACTGGGAATTATTTTGGCCGAATAAGAAAATGCTCAAGAAAAGGAAATCACTGCCTCACTGGGAATTATTTTGGTCGAATAAGAAAATGCTCAAGAAAAAAGAAATGAATGCCTCATTTGGAATTATTTTGGTCGAATAAGAAAATGCTCAAGAAAAAGGAAATCAATGCCTCACTGGGAATTATTTTGGTCGAATAAGAAAATGTTCAAGAAAAAGGAAATCAATGCCTCACTGGGAATTATTTTGGTCGAATAAGAAAATGTTCAAGAAAAAGGAAATCAATGCCTCACTGGGAATTATTTTGGTCGAATAAGAAAATATTCAAGAAAAAGGAAATCAATGCCTCACTGGAAATTATTTTGGTCGAATAAGAAAATGTTCAAGAAAAAGGAAATCAATGCCTCACTGGGAATTATTTTGGTCGAATAAGAAAACGTTCAAGAAAAAGGAAATCAATGTCTCACTGGGAATTATTTTGGTCGAATAAGAAAATGCTCAAGAAAAGGGAAATCATAGGGTCACTGGGAATTTTTTTGGTCGAATAAGAAAATGCTCAAGAAAAAGGATATCAATGCTTCACTTGGAATTATTTTGGTCGAATTGGAAAATGCTCAAGAAAAGGGAAATCATTCCCTCACTTAGAATTGTTTTGGTCAAATTGGAAAATGTTCAAGAAAGGGGAAATCACTGGGTCACTGGGACTTACTTCTGTTGAATGAGAAAATGTTCAAGAAAAGGGAAATCAGTGCCTTACTGAGAACTGTTTTGGTCGAATAAGAAAATGCTCAAGAAAAAGGAAATCAATGCCTCACTGGAATTATTTTGGTCGAATAAGAAAATGCTCAAGAAAAGGGAAATCATTCCCTCACTAGGAATTGTTTTGGTCAAATTGGAAAATGTTCAAGAAAAGGGAAATCATTGGGTCACTGGGAATTATTTTGGTCGAATCGGAAAATTCACAAGAAAAGGGAAATCATTCCCTCTCTGGGAATTGTTTTGGTCGAATTGGAAAGTGCTCAAGAAAAGGGAAATCAATGTCTCATTGGAAATTTTTTTGGTCGAATCGGAAAGTGCTCAAGAAAATGGAAATCAATGCCTTATTGGGAATTGTTTTGGTCGAATTGGAAAGTGCTCCAGAAAAGGGAAATCAATCCCTTATTGGAAATTGTTTTGGTTGAATCGGAAAGTGCTCAAGAAAATGGAAATTGATGCCTTATTGGGAATTGTTTTGGTCGAATCGGAAAGTGCTCCAGAAAAGGGAAATCAATGCCTCATTTGAAATTGTTTTGGTTGAATCGGAAAGTGCTCCAGAAAAGGGAAATCAATGCCTTATTGGAAATTGTTTTGGTCGAATCGGAAAGTACTCCAGAAAAGGGAAATCAATGCCTTATTGGAAATTGTTTTGGTCGAATCGGAAAGTGCTCCAGAAAAGGGAAATCAATGCCTTATTGGAAATTGTTTTGGTTGAATCGGAAAGTGCTCAAGAAAAGGGAAATCAATGCCTCATTGGAAATAGTTTTGGTTGAATCAGAAAGTGCTCCAGAAAAGGGAAATCAATGCTTCATTGGAAATTGTTTTGGTTAAATCGGAAAGTGCTCAAGAAAAGGGAAATCAATGCCTTATTGGAAATTGTTTTGGTTGAATCGGAAAGTGCTCAAGAAAAGGGAAATCAATGCCTCATTGGAAATTGTTTTGGTCAAATCAGAAAGTGCTCAAAAAAAGGGAAATCAATGCCTCATTGGAAATTGTTTTAGTCGAATCAGAAAGTGCTCAAGGAAAGGGAAATCAATGCCTCATTGGAAATTGTTTTGGTCAAATCGGAAAGTGCTTAAGTAAAGAGAAATCAATGCCTCATTAGGAATTGTTTTGGCCAAATCGGAAAGTGCTGAAGAAAAGGGTAATCATTGCCTCATTGGGAATTGTTTTGATCGAATTGGAAAGTGCTCAAGAAAAGTGAAATCAATGCCTCATTGGAAATTGTTTTGGTCGAATCAGAAAGTGCTCAAGAAAAGAGAAATCAATGCCTCACTGGGAATTGTTTTGGTCGAATCGGAAAGTGCTCAAGAAAAGGGAAATCAATGCCTCATTGGAAATTGTTTTGGTCGAATCGGAAAGTGCTCAAGAAAACTGAAATCAATGCCTCATTGGAAATTGTTTTGGTCAAATCGGAAAGTGCTCAAGAAAAGTGAAATCAATGCCGTATTGGAAATTGTTTTGGTCTAATCGGAAAGTGCTCAAGAAAACGGAAATCAATGCCTCATTGGAAATTGTTTTGGTCGAATCGGAAAGTGCTCAAAAAAAAAGAAATCAATGTCTCATTGGGAATTGTTTTGGCCAAATTGGAAAGTGCTCAAGAAAAGGGTAATTGTTGCCTCATTGGGAATTGTTTTGATCGAATTGGAAAGTGCTTAAGAAAAGAGTAATCATTGCCTCATTGGGAATTGTTTTGGTTGAATCGGAAAATGCTCAAGAAAGGGGAAATCGTGGCCTCAATGAAAATACTTTTTGCCAAATATAAAATCAATTATAACATCCAGTTTTTTGCGAGGTGTTTGTTAACAAAGAGGTGAGGTGGATGCAAGTATCCTTTATTCAACATATAACGAATTTATATACAAGCAGATCCGAGCAAGAATGTCACAAAAATTCAAATACACTAATACCATGCAAAGGAGGCAAGCTCAAACAAGTTCTGTTTTCAGTGAAGGGATGAGTGAGAGCAGTGGCAGCTTGTGATTTAAGATTAGTGGTAGTGCTCTTGCTTCAGAAAATGTGTGGCCTTTGCTTTGATATGGTATAAAAGGAACTAAACCAGGTAGGCTATAAGAAAATTAATTCAGAAACTTGATAGAATCCCAAAAGAACAGTAATTTTCTTTTTACTTATCCTGAATTGGTACTGTTCAAGCTTTATCCAATCAATATCTGGAAGTTGGATAATAATCTAACTCAACATTTCATCATATTCAAGAGTATAGTACACGGTTTTCTAGCAAATTGCACTTGGAGTAAAAGAAAATAAGTACCTTCCACCAACATGTCAAGCTCAGACTGTACTGCAGGAGCAATAGTGCCCTCTCTCCCTCTCAGCCTGGCGTGCAGCTTCTTGAATGCGCATGCACACAATCCCCAAATACCACACAGTAGGTACTGTGAGCTGAACAGTTCCATACAACGAATTTTCTTCTTTCATAAACTGGAGGATGGCTATTGGATATTAAGCTTAAGCATTAAATAGTGAATATTCTCGATAATACCAAGTGAAAATATGCGGTGTCGCAGTTCAAGTGTCTATACACTAGCCACCATTGAGCGAGAGATAAAAACTATATATAAAAAAGCGTTACAGTGTACAAGGTGTATGAAACACGTGAGGTACAAGCTAAAGAGGTGTCTGTCTTTCCTGTAAAATCCTTGAATGAAGTTAATCCTTAAAAGAATAGGGATTAAAAGTTTTTGTATATGGCTTTCCATATGTCTTGGTACCCCTGCCCTTCAAGTTGAGACCTTGTAAACACCGGAAATGATGGTAACAAGAGAATGATAGAAATGTGCCAATTCTCAGAAATAAAGTTTAGTTTTCAGACAAACCAGAATAATCTCGCACTTAAAGCAACTTGGTCAATGACGAAGACTTGAGTAATCAGTTTCTATAGAGGATTTCCCCAAAATTAGACAATTTGGAAAAATGGGTAGTTTCTCTTTCTGTAATTTATTGTAAGTACTGAAAATTAAATATTGAAAACATGGTTTGAGAGCGATCATAGTTGCTTTTTATTTAATTCAGAAGGAATAGGAAATTGTGAATGTTTCTTTTTCACAGGAAATTAGAGTAAGTAAAGTAGTTCCCTTTTAGTGTATTTGAGAGTTTCAAATGCCCAATTTTAAACAGCCAGTTTCGTGTTTTAACCAATTTCTTGCGGGACTAAGAAGACTATCAGCATGACTATCTAACCCCACATAATTTCTGCCAATAATTGGGACAGTGGAAAATAACCTTCGTTGCGTACAGGATTTCTTATACTTCGATATGTTAGCGAGATTTGTACTTGGTTTTGAATAGCTGACTTTGGTAGAAGTCATGGTTTAATTCGAATGTTTCTCTATGCTTAAGTCTAACCAATATATTTTCTCTTATATCAACAGTTCATTGCCAAGTTGAATAGTGAATTGAATGAAAAGGTTGGAGGCGCCTTCTTTTTCGATTACGTCGTCCGAAAATCTAAAACGCCAATGGTATTCCATAAGGTGGGATACTTTCCTCTTAGCTATCTTACTTCTCTAACATTTCAATATTTATTCTTCCAAAGAAAGGGCTCATCAGTCAGTTGTAGAACATTCTTTTAGCTCGATCTTTAAAAAAGTCAAAATGACAATTCGTTGTACAATGACCAGATGTACTTCGACCTTTTTTTTTTTTTTTTATTAAGAAAAGGCTTATTTTTTATTGAAAGAAAAATGAATTATCCTTTGCCATAGTATTCGAGTAAAACATTTTGACAGTAATAATTACAAAAAAAATCCTACTTTTTGCTACGTAGAATCAGTATAGTCTCTCCTAATGAAAAAAAAAAAAGAAAAAAAAAGATAGCTACAAGTAGGTCCTTTTTAGCAAAAGTAAAATACGAGTGTCTTGCTATACAACAGCGTAACTAAAATAAATTTCTCTAAATAAAAAAGTAAAAAACAAGTAAGTCACCTCTTGTGATTACGGTAGGTACAAGAAAGTCCCTCTATTAGCAAAAGTAAAATGATAAGTCTCCTTTATCAGGATTATAACTATCAATAACATCCGACTTCAAAAAAAAAAAAAAAAAAAAAAAAAAAAAAACAGAAGTCCTCCTTGGTCATGTAGTAACCCGAACACAACTCTTTAAAATATCTGTAATTACAATCGAATCCCATCTTCGGTACAGATTAAGGGTAGCCCGGAGCAAATTGATGCCGCCCTGAAAACCTTGTGCAGCATGCTGAAGCAAAAGAAGATGAAGGTCCGTATCGGCCGTCAAAGATTCATCATGGGCAAATTGCGAGTCGCCGGAAAGAGGCGCAAGCGATGCGATGGTCGGAGGTGATGTGGGTATATTACGAGATGGTCACCTAACCTGCCAACTTAATGCAGTTTATCCCCATTTTTGTTTAGAAATCATAGGTGACACATAACTAACTTTTATTTTATTTTACTTCATGAGGTATTAATTTTAGTGTTCTAGTAAACTTTAATATATACTTAAAAGTTCTTTTTCGGGGTAAGCAACTTGAAAAATTATACGTTATTTCTCACTTAGTTTAGTAAAGCAGCACCAATTTATAGAATGGGAAAACGACACTAATTTTGAGAGGCTGGTTTTAATGA
The DNA here is from genome assembly GCF_036898095.1 of Palaemon carinicauda. Taxonomy (NCBI): domain Eukaryota; kingdom Metazoa; phylum Arthropoda; class Malacostraca; order Decapoda; family Palaemonidae; genus Palaemon; species Palaemon carinicauda. The sequence continues at coordinate 59,604,099 of NC_090743.1, forward strand.
AGCACCTACCTATCTTACCTGCATACAGGTCACTGCACCTCTTAACATCTCAATTTCAGTGTTCTTCATAAATGAGTTTTACTTTTGCATCTTGACCATCAAATAAAATTGTCTTAGTTTTAGACATTACTGTAAAGGCAGAACTGCATGATCAATATGACTTCAGAATTTAAATACAGCGTACGCCCATGTTAAATCATTATAATTTTTGAAAGAGAAATATATATGGTTTCGGAAATATCTAGTTTTATTTATGACATCTGAGGCATTGGAAACATTGCTGTAAGAAATTAATCATAATAAAGTTTGAACTTTTACTGATATTTGTTTAAAAAAAAGGGGAGACTTCGCTAAACAATGGCAAGATCTAGAATTCTTTTGGTCTCTATTCCTAGTCGAATACAACCCTTCGGTCTCTTGTGGCTTTGGTGTACAGTAATTGGAACGATCGTTGGAATCGTTAACAAGATGGTTAACGGCAGGTGGTGAGCCATAGCGATCAGCCACGCCCACTCAGCGGTCAAACTCAAGGTTCTTCGGTCTTTTTAGTCTATTTTGCCTTTGGCCTCAAAAAGTACCGTCTTAGTCCTATCCAAGGTTATTCAATCTTTTTCTCAGACGTTTTTGTTTGAATGGTAAATATTTGTTCGTGCTAATATTGGAACGAAACAGTGGTGCAATTGTATGTATATAACATCGGTTTATAATTAAACCGGAGATAGATCAGTGCAATTAGGGGAGCAATTATTCCTAAATAAACCTCATTACTGAGTGTAGATTGTATCCTGTCAAATGTTACCAGAATTACGGCTGCTCTTGCGGTAAGTAAAAGGCGATTGTTTCTGTTGTAAAATTGCTAGAACTATAAGAGAGGGTTTTAAACTAAGGGAACTGTATGCATAATAAGTGTACCTCTGTCAATGAGATTGATTTCGTGATAAGCGTGGTTTGATTACTAGTTTTTATGGTTTTAAAACTTCCATTAATTTTTCTCATTTTATTTTACTCCTATTAGTCCATTTTTGCAATTTAATATGTACTGTTGAATGTGGGCCATAAGCCCCTCAGTTTGAGGCATAGCCTCCTCAGTTTTCTCGTAAAACTCAAAAATAAACTACGGGAGAAAGGAAACGACCTTCTCCGTTTTCTCTTTATTTCTCTCTCTACTCTCTACTACAGATTCAAACAAAAGCTTGGGGGAGCACGCAGGTCCCATGGTTCCTTTTTGTAGAAAACTTCACATAAAAAAAATAGATAACATTGTGATACAGACAAGACAAATCCATTTAACCAGCAATTTATAAATTTCTCACTTTTATTCTCTTTAAAGCTTCCCCAAAGGTAAAAAAAATACAAATATGTGACGAAAACGGGAGAGGGGAAGTCCCGGCTCCCATCCACTCGGGAAATTAATACAGTTTTCACAATATAATCACAATTCACATGGATTACTCTTTATAATTGTAATGACCCAATCATAATAACATATCAACCTTTCAAATAAACATATTTTTCAATAAATCAACTATTTCGATAATGTCAACAAACCTGGGTGCGTTCTCATTGGACAAACACTACACTTACCAGCGTAAACGAACGTTGGGTGCGTTTTCATAGGACAAACACTACACTTACCAGCGTAAACGAACGTTGGGTGCGTTTTCATAGGACAAACAAACCAACATTTAACATCCTCCCCACCATAGGAGTGTCTCAACACTCCTATCATCATCAGAGCCTTCCAAGGCTATCTTATTACCTTAATCTACAAGTCAAGTTTAATAGGAACCTTAATAGGTCTTCCCTTTCGGGACTTACCAACATTAGACACTAAGGGTGATTCTACAGGCTCCTGTCTAAGATTCTCAAGTCTCTCCTCCTGGGAATTACTACCCATTTCACCCTTCAAATCTGTTATTTCTAGATTATACAAATTTTGCACAGGTCTGGATATAAATCCACGTTTGGTTTTAACCTCAACACTTCTAACAACCCCATCTTTTCCAGGATACAACTTAGTAATAACTCCAAGAGGCCACCTTAACCTTGGCACCCGTTCATCCTTTACTAGTACAACAGAACCCTCTTTAAGGTTACAATTTGGCTTGAACCCCTTCACCATACAAGGCAGGTTTCTAAGATACTCAGTCTGCCATATTCTCCAAAATTTGTCTAACTGACCCAGACGCACAGCTTCTCTTACACACAAATCCTTTGAGGATACACCACAGTCTGGATCATCTACTAACTCTAACTGAAAACCTGCAGAACGGCCAATTAGGAAATGGGAAGGGGTAAGAGGATTTGCGATATCAGGTTCCTCACCTACAAATGTCAAGGGTCTAGAATTAATACAAGCTTCCACCTCATGAAGTGTAGTCTCTAATTCACTCTTGGACAAAGAATTAGTGCCCAATGTTTTCCTCAGTGCAACTTTCACAGATCTAATGAGGCGTTCCCACCAGCCTCCCCACCAAGGAGCATTAGGTACAATAAACTTCCATTGGGGCGTCAACGAGCCATAATGTTCTCTTAACAGATTGGAGACACTCACAAAGGTTCTAGCATTGTCAGAGTAGAACACTGTTGGAACACCCCGTCTAGCTACAAACCGTCTAATGGCCAAATTACAATCAACAACCGAAAGAGACTCGGTGAGCTCTAAATGAACAGCTCGAATGACAGCACAGGTAAAAAGAAGTATATACAATTTCTTGGATGGAAAATCAATACAAAATAAAGGACCAGCAAAATCCAGACCTGTAACCGTGAATGGAGGAGCCGACTTAACTCTCAACTCGGGTAGTGGCCCCACAGGCTGGGAACAAGCCGAGGCATCACAACGCCGACAAGCCACACATTCTCGACAAACCTTCTTTGCAATCTGACGAAGGCGAATGATCCAGTAACTGTTTCGTAACGTGGATACAAGTGTAGCAACACCAGCATGCTTGAGCAACCTATGCTGGAAACGAACTAACAGTAAAGCAATGTGGGTACCAGGAATTATTATAGGGTGCTTACTCTCAAAACTCAAGTCTGCATTCTCTAAGCGCCCTTTTATTCTCAGTAGCCCATCCTCATCTAGGTAAGGATCAAGTTTAATCAAGGAAGAACCCCTTGGGAGGGGGAGAGATCTACTCAGAGCATTTACTTCCTTTGCAAAGGCCTCTCGTTGCACAAAGTACAGCAGTTGTACCTTAGCCTTCGTCAATTCTCCATAGGTTAAAGGTCCACTTAATTTGCGGGACGAAGGTCTGCAATTCCCAACAAATCTCAGTACCCAACCTACTACATTAAGGGCCTTTGTAAAGGAACTCCATCGGGTGAATTCAAATAAGGGCGGCTCATTTTCAACTGCAACACAAACTGTGTCAGTATCACATATCTCTTCTGAAGGAATGTCCGCCCCCCTGCCTTCCTGATGAGGGAGCGGGGAGGAACAGAGCCAAGGAGGACCCTTCAGCCAAATATCAGACTGCAAAAGCTGCTCAGCAAAAACACCTCGGGATACAAGATCCGCTGGGTTGTCCTTGCCTGGACAATGCTGCCAACATGAAGGAGGTGTCAAATGTTGAATCTCAACAACCCTGTTAGCCACAAAGGTTTTCCATCTATTGGGGTCCCCCTTTATCCAAGCTAGGGCTACTGTGGAATCCGTCCAACATTGAACAGAAACCTCTTTACCCAGCTGCAAGGCGGACGTCACAAACACAACGAGTCTAGCACATAACAGGGCTCCGAGTAATTCAAGCCTAGGAAGGGAAACCCTTTTTATAGGGGCTACCTTGCCTCTTGCAACAACCAGCGATACCTTGAATTTATCCCCCTCAGGCACTCTCACATAAACACAAGCACCATAACCCTTTTCTGAAGCATCACTAAATGCATGGAATTGAACATTAGGAATTTCCTTAAAGGGTGACTCAGAAAACAAGTACCGATCTACTCTAAATGACTCAAGCACAGAAAATCCTACAACCCATAATTTAACTCTGCCTTGCATAGCCTCGGGTAATAGCTCATCCCAATCTAAACCTAATCTCCAGATTTCTTGAAACAGTATTTTTGCATGCATAACAAACGGACATATGAGCCCCAAGGGATCAAAACACCGAGCTATGAGGCTTAGCACATTTCTTTTGGTACAAACAATATCTCCAAAGGGGTCCAGGTTCTCAACCTTAAAGGTAAAACAGTCAGGGGAGGATACCCAGTGGAGGCCTAGAACCTTGACACTCTCTTCACTAGAACCTTCAGTTATAGTTAAAGTCTTACAATTAGAAGTACACTTTGACAATGACATACCAGCCTCCTGCAGGATACCATAGGCTTCTTCAAATCTAAAACTTGCTTCTGCGGGACTATCAGCCCCAGATAGCCAATCATCTACGTACAGATTCTCATACAGTTCAGAAACCACCTCTGTGAGAGGGTATTTCTTTAAATGAAATTTTAAGGTGGCATTTAATAAAAATGGACTACTCTTATTACCAAAGGGCATTCTTATAAATCTGAAATGTTTAACATTGTTCCCCTCTTTCAACAAAAACCTATGAACATCACGGTCCTCCCTTCTTACCTTTATTTGAAGAAAAGCCTTTGTAATATCAGCTGTTAAGGCCACCCTCCACCTTCTAAATCTTAACAACACCTCAACTAAATCAGGGTTGAGTGAAGGACCACTTTCTAAACAATCATTCAGAGATACTCCATTACTGCCACGTGCAGATCCATCAAAAACCGGCCTCACCTTGGTGCTTAGGCTCCCTTCCCGTACCACAGGCCGATGAGGCAAATAAAATATAGGATACCCACCTTCCCGTTGATGGGAAGGAATTTCTTCAATAATACCCTCCTTTTCATACTCATTAAACACCTTAATATACTGTTCCTGCAGACAGGGGTTTTTACCTAACCTATTATAGAGACCTTCCAATCTTCTCAAAGCATGATGTTCATTATTGATCAAATCTAATTTCATACTCTCAGATTTCCATGGTAGGGCCACTTCATAGCGACCATCTTTAAAACTTACCAAATTCTCAAATTGAACCAAGACTGGGTCAGGGTTCATCTCCTCAGAATGTAGTTCGTTGGGTTTTATGCCAACAGACTCTAGATCCCAAAATTGACTCAAACTACACTCTTGTACATTCTCAATTGCTAACAATTGTACACTTACACCAATATTACCTTCAGACCTATTAAAGGATCCGGACAAAATCCAACCAAAAATTGTCTCCTGGGCCACAAGCCCTTCATTATACATAACCTGGTTGGGGATCATCATCTTCCAATATAAATCAAGGCCTATCAACATATCAATATGTAAATTTCGATGGGATCCATACTCATCGATCAACTTAAGGTGAGAAAAAGGTTCTAAACACTTAGGGTCCACTTTGGACCTAGATAACGGAGGACAAATTACATCAATCTCAGCAACCTTAAAACTATATTTGTGATCATTTGCCCCTACACTCATTATTTCATAAATACTACACAAATCTGCCTTAGAGGCTTTCCCTCCACCAAAGGCAGAAAATGATAAATACTCAGAAGTCAGCCACTTAGGCTTGACCCGTTTGACCAGTTCCCTTGAAATGTAAGACCGATCTGACCCTGTATCAAACATTACAGTAGCAAATGTGATACCCTGATGGCCTACTACCCTGACTTGGGCCGTCTGCAATACACAACACCTTGAATTAACCTTGTTTTTCACCTCACAAGGTGCTACCCCCACATGGGTCACAGAATTTGACCCCTCTTGCACTCCCTCTACTACAGGGTTATTTTCACTAGCTGTTACGGAGGGTTTCGTTTCAGATCTCCGACATACAAGGGAGTTGTGATTCCCAGTCTTGCACTTTGAACACTTAGCCCAACAGGCCTTGGCATAATGGCTTTTAGATAAACACTTAAAACACAAACGCCGATTACGCACGGCTTCTTCTCTTTCTGCAAGGGGGAGCTTAGTTATACCTAAACACCTTTCACTGGGATGCAGCTTTCCACAGAATGCGCAAAACGTCTTCGAACCACTTTCTTCTGATGAAGTTTGAAGGGCAGAGGCTGAACTGGGAGTGTGCTTTTTAGTCCGTCGTTCTACACTGGGTTCCTCGGATTTTCCAAGGCTTAGTCTCTTGATAGCCTCTGCCCTCTCTCTGCCTTCCACTTCTCGTTGCAAGAACTTCAGCAATCCGTCGAGATCTCCTCTTTTCCGTCCACTACGCGACCAGTCCAACCTTATCTCATGAGGTAACAGAGCAAGGATCATAGGCACCAAGATCCGCCCGTACTGTTCACCTCCAACTCCAAGGGCCTCCAAACTGCGCACATGGCCTACTAAATCATCCTGTAATTTCCGCAAAGAGGACGTGTGAATTTCAGTCCTTGCGCTCCTAGATGAGCTAAGTTGCATTAGGGCTTGAAGGTGAGCTGATATAATGTTTTCTGGATCGCCATACCTTTCTTCTAACAACTCACAGGCTATCTTGTAATTAGCTGTTGTTTGGGTGAGGCCCTGTAGTACACCCCTAGCCTCACCCTCTAAAACAGATTGAAGATACATAAATTTGGAAACAAGAGGCATAGGCTGATCGTCCACAAGTGCCATAAATTGGTCCCAAAATGGCCGCCACTCTGTTATTTTCCCGCCAAATTTCACTAGCTGGAGTTTAGGCAATTGCACACTAAAACCCTCATTACCGACTTCACTGCCTGAATTAATATCTTCACTGGACCTATTAGCAACCAAGTTTCTGTCCTTGCCCAGCCTCTCTAAGGTAGCTGCTGCTTCAGTACGGATTTTTCTTACCTCTTGCAGAAAATGGTGGTCTTCAAGTATTCTTCTCTGGAGCTCGTCAACATCCTCTATAGAATTCTGGTCTCGCTGAATTATTTCTTCCCAGTCGGCCTTCTTATTATCGTAGTCTTTTACGAGACTTGTAATTTCATGCCAGGTCGGATTACCGGCCATGGCTCTGGTCAAATCTTCTGAGGCACAATGCAGCCATATTGTTGCCTTCTCTCTCTGTAGCACTGCTCTCCTAAGTTGATTTATGTCGTTGGGGAATCCAGTAAATTCAGCCTCGCTCTCATCTGATTCCCGGGTCTGGGCACCATGTTGAATGTGGGCCATAAGCCCCTCAGTTTGAGGCATAGCCTCCTCAGTTTTCTCGTAAAACTCAAAAATAAACTACGGGAGAAAGGAAACGACCTTCTCCGTTTTCTCTTTATTTCTCTCTCTACTCTCTACTACAGATTCAAACAAAAGCTTGGGGGAGCACGCAGGTCCCATGGTTCCTTTTTGTAGAAAACTTCACATAAAAAAAATAGATAACATTGTGATACAGACAAGACAAATCCATTTAACCAGCAATTTATAAATTTCTCACTTTTATTCTCTTTAAAGCTTCCCCAAAGGTAAAAAAAATACAAATATGTGACGAAAACGGGAGAGGGGAAGTCCCGGCTCCCATCCACTCGGGAAATTAATACAGTTTTCACAATATAATCACAATTCACATGGATTACTCTTTATAATTGTAATGACCCAATCATAATAACATATCAACCTTTCAAATAAACATATTTTTCAATAAATCAACTATTTCGATAATGTCAACAAACCTGGGTGCGTTCTCATTGGACAAACACTACACTTACCAGCGTAAACGAACGTTGGGTGCGTTTTCATAGGACAAACAAACCAACATTTAACATGTACTATAATCTAATTTTAGTATACTATACATAAGGTGACTAGTTTATCTATTTCTGCAGTCACTTTTGTTCACAAGTGACAACTTTTAGCTAAAAAATCAGTGAAGACGAGCAAACTACTACTAGAGTTTTACAGATACCCAAAGGATTTTTACTGGGTTTGGTGGATGTTATGTGAACTACATTCATAACAAATTTCGTAATGCTACTTGCCATAGAAAAGTCACAGTAGCTATTTTTCGATATCCGTGGAAGGTAGATTTTCGGCAGTGCTGTATACTATTCCTCAAGTACTTCACATACCTAAATGGAATTTTCATGGATTTATGGGATGGATATTTACTTTGTCCATACCAATTTTCATGTTCATATCTGTATTAGAAAATTCCCAGCAAACTTTTATTTCGGTACGAGTTGAATAGTTATATTTGGCGGTGGGGTAAATTGTTCATAGAATGTGTTCATAGAATATATATATATATATATATATATATATATATATATATATATATATATATATATATATATATATATATATATATATATGTATGTATGTATATACACGAGGTTGTTTTTAATATGTAGTTCATAAAATTTCCCGATATTAACATATAAACATATCAGTATGCAGTTTACGCCAATGATAGTTTAATTTTTTGGGCTCAAGCCATGTCCTGATGGAAGGTTCCTTTAAGTAGCTTCCAAGGGAAGCTACTTATAGGAACCTTCCATCAGGACGACATGGCTATCTCACCCAAAAATAGATTTTTCGCTTCACTCAAAATCCGTTTAGTTCCCCGTTAAAATTTGTTTTCTTTGATTGAAAAATTAGGGTACGTTTTCTATCATTTGAAAGCGTATACTTAATTGTGAGTATGACCATTTGGGCTTTTTTATCTATTAAACAGTGAATGGTTATTATACAAATATAATTTTAAAAGATGCTATTCAAAATTATAATTTAAGAAAATCATAGAAATGAATGATTTGGTAGAATATATTAATAACAACAGGATTAGTACAATAATCTCAAATATAATGTACCTAACACAAAGATGACATTATTTTAATATTCATGGAACAACAGCCCATGCATTTTTGTATGAAACCAGAAAGAGCATTTGGGTGATAAAGTATTAAAGAATACCACGGTAAATATATATTACGATCTGCGGTGGGCTGTTTTTCTAATTGGAAAATTATAAATATTCAAAGGCTGCTCTGGGTTTGTCTTATATTTATTGAATTATTGTTGTTTTACTAGCTTTTTCTCTTATTTATTAACTATTAATACTAATTGTGATATTTACGATAGTTTTAGCAAGACTTACACTTTTATTTAAGTGTTATTTGTTATAAGTACAATTATTGTGAGTTTTGATATCTATTTAAAAAAGCATGCTATACATTAAAAAGTTCTACATGAATAAATTTGTGTGGCCCTATAATGCTTATATAATTAAGCTGCGTTAACTGTAGTATGTCGTAGGCTAGGTAATTTCAATACACATATGAGGGGATTACTCTAGTAGTAAGGGAAGATAGAATGGTAGATTAGGTCTATGCCTAAATATCGATATTCTAAAGAGTATATTTGGTAAAGTAGAATATATTCAACATAGTTAAATTCGATACTTAGATTTGAACTTGAAGCTACTGTATAACCCAACACACGCTGGGGTCGTTTATCTTCAGGTGAAAAAAATTAGGGTCTCTTTTCTACAGGTGGGGAATTTAAATTCAATAATAGGACTAACAAGCTAACTAGCCAGTTTATAAGTTAATTATTATTAGTGTAACAACATGAGTAAGACTAACTAATAAAAGTGCTAACAAACTAATTTATAGATAGCAAATAGATATTTTTTTTTCAAATTTACTTAGGAAAAAAAAATCTTATTTTTCTTTTATGGCTAAGAGACAAAATGTTTTTACTCGACCACATAAAACCAAGTGGTAAAGAATCCCTCGTGGACCGTGCAGTTTATGAACAAGTTGTGCATCCACTTCTAACGAATGATCCTCTTCCTGCTATTAACTGGTTACAGGGAAAGAATCTTTAGAGGAGAGAAATTAAGTGCAATCAGTGCCGAAATCCAATGAACTGGATTAAACTGTCTTCTATACAAGATAATTATGTGTGGAAAGGCCAATTTAGAGTGTACTAGATTCAAAGGCAAAGTTTCTATGTGTAAGAACTCATTTTTTGCTAAATCTAAACTTCCACCACATAAGTGGATTATTGCTGGTGTAACTAAATGAGGGACACTACAGTGACAATTATTCTAAACATTTCAGAAAAAAACGTAATTGATATTTACAGCTTTGTTTTAGAGAAATCTGCATGAAGTATTTCGAGGCAAACTCCCGTTAGACTTGGTGGTAATGGCATAATTGAGCAAAATGACGAGTCTTGCTTTGCACGCAAAATCAAATATCACAGAGGACGTGCACCAAATCGGCCAATATGGGTATTTGGAATGGTCAACGATAGCATTAAGCCAGGTGTTGGATATATGGAGGTAGTTGAAACACGTGACGCTGCAACTCTACTTCCAATCATAGAAAAACGGATTTTGAGCGAAGCGAAAAATCTATTTTTGGGTGAGATGGCCATGTCGTCCTGATGGAAGTTCCTATAGGGTAGCTTCCTTGGGTATATTACAACTACGGCGATATTCCCAAGAATTTACTTTAAGGTACCCAGAATTCTAACTCCTGAAGCGAATATCACTAATAAAAGAACCAGGGATATCGCGAAATATCAGAGGACGTATTCTTGACACGCCACATGGCAATCTGCACCCCGAACAGAGATAACACTTCGAAGGGGTCAATTGGCAAGAAAACGAAAACGAGAAAGAAAAAGGAGAGCCGCTCGCAAGGCTCTCTCTTCTCCCGTTTCGTAAGCGTGCATTGCGCCGCTCACGGCGCCATCTGTATTCCTTGTAGCGATACACGAGGTGCTACAGATACTGTATGTAGGTAGGGGTCCTACAGCCCTTTCATAGAAAGGGAAGGGCGGGTCCATCAGGACGACATGGCCATCTCACCCAAAAATAGATTTTTCGCTTCGCTCAAAATCCGTTTTTTGGGCTCAAGCCATGTCGTCCTGATGGAAGTATACCAGAGCATTACTGTATCTGTGGATTCTCAAAACATGCCGTACTCCCCGGAGGTATTTCCCCGGTCGACTAGACCTAGAGACCTAAGATGTTACCGTTATACATCTTTTCAACTAACCATAAACCATGTTAGTGCTTCCTGCCCCCTACAGGGAAGAGTCCTACTAGACTCTGGAAAAGTCTCGATGAGTATATATACCTATGTATGAATAACAGGCAAGCCAATATAGTGGTCTCACCCTATATTATGTAAAGCATAGTTTGTAAAGAACCACTGCGTCAATATGAAATATCGACCAGTTCTCCGTTCAATACTGTATTGGACAAAGGTTTATATCCGAGTAGGAGGAAACTTGCATATCCGCCACCGTCCCCTTAGGGGATGGAGTCCTCCCGCTAAGGGAAAGCATAAACCAATGCAAAATTAGCTTGCATAAAGGAACAATCTATTAGAATTATCCCAGATAAATATACATAGAAAGAATGCTCAATTATTATCAATAAATTGACACAGGTGAAGGAGACGCAAGGTTCTCAAGAACAAGTTTATTGACAGACAATAAATAAACAGGTTAACAACAATTATATATATATGAGAGGAGGATAACCAAAAATTTAAGCATAAGCATGATAGTAAACAGAAACTTGTTTATCTGAAAGAAAAACATTAGCGCCACTTTTAACATACCGAGGTATCAAAGTTGTAAAAGTCTGTATTACTAATCAGTCACATTAGCATTAGAAACGCTCGGCACACATGTCTGCACTTATGCTAGGTTCACCTTTGAAAGTGGAACAGTCAACGTGGGCAACCCGGTGCCCTCACACTTAGTTTGTAGCACAGTATGTAACTACACACTCACCCTGGAATTAATCGTCCCAATTAAATCCACTGTTCCTCGCAGAGTTAAACAGCAGGGTTAATGACGAAACCCACTGCTACCACAGACCTCTTTAGTTGCTCCACTTGCTTCGCATAATGACGAAAGAACACTCTGGAAGACTTCCAGCCAGTGTATGAACGAAGATGTTCAAAATCCATACAATTAAAGAAATTTAAGGATGAGGCAACTTTCCTCGGATCGTGACCTGCGGGTGTACTGTCAGGATCCGCTCTGTGAATAAAATATGTGATTTTCGCCCTGAGTTGTTTCAGTGATAAATTTGAGCCTGATGTTTCTCCCCTAAATAGTTGACCACCCTTAAAGTCTGAAGTTCTACGAAGATAGACCTTTAGGCATTCTACTGGGCATAGAGATGCATCTTCTTTCAGAGGGCAGATTCTCCAGGGACCCCACCTGTTGGTGGGTAACTCGTTCTTGGCGAGAAACGTAGGATCCGGAAACAGGTTCAGCTCTCCCCCATCCAAGAACTGAACACGACCTTCCTCTCTCGAGAGGGCTACAATCTCACTAACACTGGCCCTGGACGAGAGTGCAAATAGGAAAATAACTTTTTGGGTCAAATCCTTTAACGCACACTCCTCATTGTTCAACAGTGAAGCGAAATGAAGAACTTTATCTAAAGACCATGAAACGGCCTTTGGAGGTGCTGAAGGTCTGAGCCTAGCGCAGGCTTTCGGAACTTTATTAAAGATCTCGTTAGCGAGGTCGACCTGGAAGGCATATAGAATGGGTCTTGTTAAAGCAGACTTACACGTTGAAATCGTGTTAGCTGCCAACCCTTGACCATGGAGGTGGATGAAGAAAGATAAGCAGAAGTCCGTCGAGATCTCCTGCGGATTCTTCACCTTGACAAAGGCCACCCATTTTCTCCAAGATGACTCATATTGCCTTCTAGTAGATTTGCACTTATATTCCTCTAGGAAGTCTATGCTGTCTTTCGAAATCCCGAAACGCTTTCTTACCGCTAGGGAGAGAAAATCATGAGCTGCAGGGTCCGGGTTTTCTGTAATGAAGCGCAGACAGTCGACTTCTGGACTCGCTGGGTCAGAACTGGATCTGGTTGCAGTAGAAACTTCAGCCGTAGTTCCAATGCCAGAGGGAACCACACGCTGTTCGGCCACTTGTGGGCCACTATTGCCGCTACTCCCTTGAAGGATCTCAGTTTGTTGAGGACACTCAACAGAAGGTTGTGAGGAGGGAACAGATAAATCCTGGACCATCTGTTCCAGTCGAGGGACATCGCGTCCACTGCTTCCGCCAAGGGGTCCTTGTACGGGGACACGTACAGGGGCAACTTCTTGTTGTCTTTCATCGCAAAGAGGTCTATCTGCAGTTCTGGGACTTGACTCAAGATGAAGGAGAACGATCCTGCGTCTAGGGACCATTCCGACTCTATCGGTGTGAACCTGGATAGAGTGTCCGCTGTCACATTGCGGACTCCTTGAAGGTGAACTGCCGACAGGTACCACTTCTTCTTTTCCGCCAATCAAAAGATGGCCAACATCACCTGGTTGAGAGGTGGTGACCTTGATCCTTGTCGATTCAAGCATCTCACAATCACCTCGCTGTCCAGCACCAACCTTATGTGGATCGAGCGACGCGGGGAGACTTTCTTCAAGGTAAGGAGCACTGCCATAGCTTCCAGAAAGTTTATGTGAAATGTCTTGAATAGATTGGACCAAGTCCCTTGGGCCTTCTTCCGATGAGAATGACCTCCCCTCCCCTCCTTCGAGGCGTCTGTGTGAATAGTCAACGAGGGGGGAGGTGGCTGAAGAAGTACCGACTTCTTTAGTTGTCTGGCTTGGGACCAAGGCCTGAGAAGAGTACGTAGACGAAGCGGAACTGGTCTTCTCAGATCTCTTCGGGCGTTTGATGCATAACTTCTCCAAACTCCGGTTGCATCCTTTAGCTGTGCTCTTAGCACCGGGTCTGTTACCGAAGCAAACTGGAGAGAACCCAGCATTCTCTCCTGTTCGCGTCTTGATATCCTTTCGGAATCCAGAAGTCTCTTGACAGAACCAGCTATCTCCTTCCTCTTCTTCGCCGGGATGGAGAATTGGTGTGACACTAGGTCCCAGTGGATTCCCAACCACTGGAACTTTTGAGATGGAGAAAGTCGAGACTTTTTTCTGTTGATCTTGAAGCCTAGATACTCTAGGAACTGGATCCCCTGCAGGGAAGCTTGCAAGCATTCTGTCTTGGATGCTGCCCACACCAGCCAGTCGTCCAGGTAGGCTACCACCTGAATTCCCTTTAGGCGTAATTGTTTGAGAGCTATGCTCGCAAGCTTCATGAAGATTCTTGGGGCTATATTTAGCCCGAATGGCATGGCTCTGAAGGCGTATAGTCTTTGTTGTAGCTTGAACCCTAGATAGGGGGAGAGTCGGCGATTGATTGGAACGTGCCAATAGGCGTCTGACAAATCTATGGAGACGGTAAATGCCCTCTTGGGCAGTAAGGTCCTTATGTGTTGCAGTGTTAGCATCTTGAACTTGCAGTTCACTATGAACTTGTTGAGTGGCGACAAGTCCAGTTTTTCCGAGTCCTTCTTGGGAACACAAAACAGCCTCCCTTGGAATTTGATGGACTTTACCCTTCGGATCACTTTTTTCTCCAACAGTTCTTGGATGTACTCCTCCAGAACGGGGGTGGAGTGTTGGAAAAACCGAGGGCACGGGGGTGGAGTTCTGTACCAGCTCCAGCCCATTCCATTCTTGAGTAGGCTGTGGGCCCAGGGATCGAAGGTACACCGATCCCGAAAATTCTGAAGTCTCCCTCCTACCGGTCTCATCTCACTTCGACTGCTGTCCTGAGGTCTTGCCTCCCTGACTGCGACCACCCCTGAATCTCCTTCCCCTTGAGGGGCGCCTAGACGAGCCTCTGGCTGCTCCTCTAGGCTTTGCTCGAAAGGAAGTTGACTGCCCTTCGAACGTTGGGTTGAATGCCCTGGACTGTGTCGACACGGCTTGGGGTACCCACTGGAATGTGGTCAGGGTTTGTGCCACCATCTGGGGCACTGAAGGCATAGGCAATTGCTGTTGCTGTTGCTGTCTAAATGGCTTGGCTGGCCGAGAGGGTAGCCTAGTCCTCTTAGTCTTCCTCTTTGGTTGGGGACCCTCATCCGGGGAAGACTTTCTCTTGATAGACAGGCCCCACTTCTGGAGAAGGTTCCTATTCTCCGTGGCGGCCTTATCAACAACCTCCTTGACCGATTCGCTAGGGAAAAGGTCTTTGCCCCAAATGTTGGAGGAGATTAGTTTCCTTGGCTCGTGCCTCACCGCAGCCGAGGCGAACACAAACTCCCTACAAGCTCTCCTCGCCCTGACGAAGCTGTAAAGATCCTTCGTCACTGTGGCCAGATGAGTCTTGGCCACTACCATGAACATCTCATGGACCGTGGGGTCACTTGCCATCGTCTCAAGAGTGGTCTGAAGAGACATTGAGGCAGCCAGTCTTTCTTTCGTCTCGAGCTCCCTCCGCAAAAGAAAGTCAGACAGCATAGGGAGGTTCTCACCGAACTGACGTCCGGCAATATCAGCCTCCAACTTCCCGACTGAGAAGGTAAGATGGACGTCCTTCCAGTCCTTGTGGTCCATAGGTAGGACCAGCGACAAGGGTTTACACTCCTCCAAGGAGGGGCATGGCTTGCCAGCCTCGACTGCTTTTAACACAGCCGCAAACCCTTTCTGCAAAAAGGGGAAGGCTCTAGCAGGAGAGGACACAAAGGAAGGGTGCTTCTTACTCAATGCAGCCACCTTTGAGTTCGTGAAGCCCCTCTCTTTCATCGAGGATGAAAGCAAAGCTTGAGCCTTAGCATGGTCCATCACTATGACCTCCTTCGGCTCTGTCTCCTCATTTGAAGCTGGTTCCGTCCTCAAACGGACATAACAGTCCGGATACGACCCTTTGCTGGGCCAGAATTCCACCTCCTCTAGGGGAACTGAGCCCAACTTATCCGACATGACGATCTTTCCGACCGTCATCGGCATGTGCTCAGCATATCTCCATGGGTTAGCATCTGAGCACAAGGGAAGGTCTTTCACGTTGAGCCTCTTCTGGGCCCACGTGATGCTGCAAGCTTCTGCATCTGCAGTTCCATTGCAGCCGCCTTCTCCTGATTCTCCTTCTGCATCTGTTGGATCATTCCAACGATGGAGGAGAGGGCCTGTCCCAGCTCTACTGGGAGAGCGGACGATGTTGAGGGAATAGGTTCAGGTACCTGAACCGGAGCAGCCGACACCTCGTCGACGTCTTCCTCTTCAATAACTGGAGCCTGATCTTCATCCTGGCCTTCTGCCAGGAGGTCTTCCTCCAGACGCCCGGACACGTCCGACATCCTGTCGTCCCACTGGATGTCCTGCAAGGCGACCGCGACTTCAGCATCCACTGGGATCTGAACTAGGGGGATCTCCTCTTGAGGCTGGGGAATCACTGCATCAGCTGATGCCCTGGGGAAAAGGTAAGCCCTCATCTTCTCACTTGGAAGATAAGGTCCAGAGGTGTTCTTCTGGAAACCCCTTACCCAGGTACGAAGCTTCTCCCTTGCTATATCCCTTGACTCTGCCGTCCTAGGGGAATCAAAAGCCTCAGCAACCAGGTTAGTGCACACGGTACATACCTGAAGGTCCCAATACCGGAGATCACCCTTGGAGACAGCGCATGCTGCGTGTCTCCTACATAACTCATGTCCGCAGAAGTTCTTGCTGCGGACGTTGCAGAAAACACTTCCACACTTCGGATGGTCCTCCTGTAAAAAGAAGAAATTTCCATGAGTATCAAGTGAACTACGTATCACTGGATATGCACAGTTTAGCATAACAAAACAGAAAGGAAAGACACACACTTGTGTTTCCCGCACAGTCAATTGTTGCAACCTTCCAGATAATAAAATCGTATGGTTAATCTGTCCTAGAGCAACCAATGAAAAATTTCCAGAGGAAACAGGTGTAGCTCACACCTAAGGGATGATTTTAAAATACCGGATAGTAGACAAGAAAGAACTCACTTTCTTTATCTGTAAGGCAACACCAAAGGGCTGTGCAAGACAACACAAAAATGTTAGAAAACACAGTGTTGTAACAATACTATACTATAGTTTTCTCCCTACAGTATATACTATACTGAAGAATTAGAAGGTAATGTGCCGGCCGGCAACTCACCATAACTAGCTCTAAAGTATACTACTTAAGAGCTATAAGGCGGCAGAACGCTGGTTCAAATGCATGTGCCGGCCGGCAACAGCCAGTGCCGGCCGGCAATGACTGCCGGCCAGCAACTACACAAGGTAGCACCCGGCTGCCGGCCACCACTCATAGCGACCGGCAGACAATGGCGAGATAATAGCCGGCCGGCAAAGGTATACAACCGATGCCGGCCGGCAGCAAAAGAACAAGAGAACTCCGACTGCCCGGCTGCCGGCCACTCAGGCCGGCAGCCGGCTAGGGTACAACACTAGAAGAAAACAGAATGGATGCCGGGATAAGAGACTGTACTACCTCAAAGCCCGGCAACCCGAAAGAGTGCTCATAAGGAAGGGGAGAATCTAATTCAGGCTTCCTGACCAATGCCATCTGGCTCTACAGACAAACATGGATGAGGGACCAAGGGAGGTCCGGGCAGCACTCAAAGCAGAAGACCTTTGCCGGCCGGCACACTCTGCCGGCCGGCAAGGGACTGAGTCAACTCCACATCCTAACCTATGCTAGGTACAGATGTAGAATGACGGACAGTAATGTAATGGCTAGGCCATTACAGAGAAAAGAGGGGGAAGGGACGAAGAGGGTCCTACCAACCTTGCTTTAGAAATGAATCACCCGCAGCCAAGAAAACTCATCTTAGCCTAAGGGAGATCCGAGGAGGGAGCCCAGCAATACTTGCCAACCTCCACGGAACCAAAGCAAGGAAGGATATTGCTATTCCCAGAGAAAGGATCTTATCCTCGCCACCGAGAACAGCAACAAAGGACTAGTCTGCTAGATCACAAGAAGGAATCATCTCGTACAGAAACCTTCAAAAGTGACCTAAGGAGGCTAAGCCTCCTATGTCTGTGTCAGTCTAGCGAGGGAGTCTCAACCCCAACCCAGACAAAAACAGACTCAGACTAAGAACTCTGATGTTCTGCCCCCTCTCTGAAGCCAGACTTACTGGAACAGGAAGGAACAGTAACACCCTAATATAGTTGTATCGAAAGTTAATTCAGATAAACCACTAGGGTTAAGCCCAAGGCTTAAACAGAGGGAGAGGGATTGCACACCTTCTCCGAAGAAAAGAGAGCAACCGGGGAGTATGAGAAAGTATACTAAGGCCCCATAGGCAACTTAGTCTAGGCGCCAAGAGAATCGGTTACCTAAATCACCGAAACTCACTCGTATACTATCTTGGAAGAAATCAATATAATCTTAAATGTATAAAACTGCATAAGGCTTCAATAAAATTTTAAAAACACTCGGAAATCCAAATATCATGCAGGAAAGTACTAGGGCCAAATGACTAGGCTACACAGTCTAGCGTAGGCCAGAATCGGCAAATACTTCGCCAAGACAAATAATACTAAAAGCATCATATAAAGAAATCCTATGTAACGCTAAACAGCTAAAATTATTAAAGCAAAACAGCCGGGAACGTCGCTCTGGCTAACTAAAACTCATACCTAGCGAGCGACAGCGTCCAGGACGCCTCCGGTAGGCAACAGCTCTTGTAACAAAGATTATTACTATTAATCACTTTAAAAATTACCAAGAGCCTACATTTATACATAAAAGAAATAATACTCAACTTATCAGAGGCAGACGAAGTTGGAGAAAGCATAATAACTTGATTAAATCCAAGAATTTGCGAGAAACACAGGAAAAAACACCGAGTTGTTAAGCTACGCAAAAAGGAATACAGATGGCGCCGTGAGCGGCGCAATGCACGCTTACGAAACGGGAGAAGAGAGAGCCTTGCGAGCGGCTCTCCTTTTTCTTTCTCGTTTTCGTTTTCTTGCCAATTGACCCCTTCGAAGTGTTATCTCTGTTCGGGTGCAGATTGCCATGTGGCGTGTCAAGAATACGTCCTCTGATATTTCGCGATATCCCTGGTTCTTTTATTAGGGATATTCGCTCCAGGAGTTAGAATTCTGGGTACCTTAAGGTAAATTCTCTGGGAATATCGCCGTAGTTGTAATATACCCAAGGAAGCTACCCTATAGGAACTTCCATCAGGACGACATGGCTTGAGCCCAAAAAAGTTGTTTTGTCTAGTTCAGTAATATACGGTGATGAATGGAAAGCTTATTAAAGTATTCAATCACATCTAAGATTTCAGCACCAGACCGTAAATCACTCTCCCGTAACTTTATTGATACAGAAAAAGGAGTACACACACAGGCCATCGAAAGTTATTAGAATAAGCATAAATCAAGGATTAAGACAATGCGCGGATGCAAGAAAAAAAAAATTCAAATTCATATTTACAGCAAATTGCGGTGTGAAAAGCATTTTAATGGTAGGTTCGATTATTTTTGTACAAAAATTGCAACAAAATATGCTTTTGATTAAATATGGATTGTTTGTAAAAATTTGTTCTTTTTAACAAATATTTAATAAAATAGTTTTTAATGAATATATAATTTTTTCCCCTTTTTGCTATAGTATTATAAGCTGAAATGGATCACCTGAAGATTGGAGACGTCAATAAGCTGGGGTTGCTTATATTCAGGTGAAGAAAATCAGGGTCTCTCTTCTTCAGGTGAGTGTAGTAGGGTCCTTTATCTTCAGGAGAACTATTTGGGGTCACTTATCTTCAGGTGATCCCAAATGTCTTTTGAAAGACTTTTATAGCCCAAATAGTCTATCGTGGGATTAAATATTCAATTGGCAACATACAAGAATAACGATAGAAACGCAGAGTATGGTGGAGGTGTCTGATTGGCTGAAGTAAATTTTCCACTAAGGGCCCTACTTTTGGGGAATTTGCTCACAAATCGGGATATTTCTACGGTTTAGGGCATAAAACTGGGGTACCTGATTATCTTGGAATTTTTGGTGGAATGTGATATTAGCATTCTTAAATCTTCAATCTTTTTCAGGATATAACACTAATTTTCTATACGGGGAGATATTCAACAATTTAAATTTGGTTTGGTTTCAATTTGTAGGAAAGAAAAGAAGAAAAAAAACAATGAAAATATTTAGTCAGTTAACTGTTATTTACTTAATGTGAATGGTTTGCTTTTTTGTTAAGCTTCGCTTGTTATGCCAATATAATTATGATTTTGTGTATATATAACTTTTAGAGAACACATCTCATCAAAACACAATTAGGGCCTAAGTTTTTACGGGCTCCCTTGGCGCAAGAGCCCGTGGCCTGCACCTTCAGTGCAGGTTGTTCTAATGCCTGCCTGCCTGCCTGCCAGGGCCTAAGTTCTGAATATTCTAAAAAGCTAAATCTTTTATGTTTGTGGTATCATAAAAGAGATTTTGACGAAGGAAAAATCTATTTCTGGGCGAGAGACCTGTGCCGCCCAGTGAAATGCTCCTTTTACATCATTTCTAAGGTTAAACTGCTATGAACTTACCAGAGAAAAAATTGTATAGGAATGCTAGGTTGAACCCAGCTCGCTCACCTAATAGGTGTCGGTATAATACTGGGGCGTGATAAATCACAACCAGAGGCCTCGCACCATTTAGATATCTCCTCCCAAAGTCCCTGTTACAGTGAGGTGCCGTTCAACACCTAACTCCGATCTCTACTACCAACATTCCAACCCACGCCTGTGACGTTATTCCTTATAGCACCCAAGATTGGGGCCCAAGAGGGAGGGAGAAGGGTGGGTTCACTGGGCGGCACAGGTCTCTCGCCCAGAAATTGATTTTTCCTTCGTCAAAATCCCTTTTCTGGTCTCCGACCTGTGCCGCCCAGTGAAATAGTACCAGAGAATAGGGGCCCAAACTTGACACAATACCTGAAGGGAAGTAATTAAATACAAAATAGTACCAAAACATGTTTAATTCAAGAACAAGGATATATAAGGAATCCTGTAGGTAAGTACTCTCAAACATTAAGGGAAAATAAATACAATAATGGCAAAATCCCACACTAGGGAGGGCTGGAAAGGCAAGGCAAATAAAGATGTAGAGCAAAATAAAAAACATCCTTAATGGTCAAATAACAAAACCAACTCGTGGGAGAGTAAAACTAATAACAGGTATAAACAAAAACAATTCGTGGTAAGGTAAGATCATTAACAGGAGTATAAAATGATACACCATAAGAGTGTAGATCAAGTAAAACAAAACCAAAACCAAGTAGGAACAATAAGTAAGGCAGGTAGGAGGAAGGAGGATAGAGCAAGACGTTGTGATTAAGACATTACTTTCCAGGAGGAACCACATTCCCGGCTGCTACTGTAGCAAATTTTAGCGCTTCCAAAGGTTTTAGGTAGTGGCGTTTAAAAATTTTAGGGGACTTCCAGCCTGTATATTTCGTAAGTTCTGCAAAATTCATGTGGTGGAAGAAATTAACTGAAGTAGCTACAGCTCGTATATCATGGACATGGGGAAATGATTCAGGGTTAGCCTGTTTAATAAAATAAAGAATCTGTTGTTTGATTCCTTTCAGGGTAATGGTTCCTCCATTCTCTCTAATGAATAAGGGCCCTGTGGACTTCATGGAAGTTCTCTTTAAGTAGGATTTCAGGGTGGTAACTGGACACAAGGATGGGTCCTGATGAAGTGGAACAATCTTCCAGGAGGACCATCTGTTCTGAGGGTCCTCATTTTTAGCCAAGAAAACTTTGTCAGGGGAGAGAAGGACTTCTCCTGAAGAGAGAAACTCAATATGGCCTGGGTCTCTAGTCAAAGCTGACAGTTCTGAAATTCTGGCGCCAGAAGCTAGGCTCAATAGGAACAAGGTCTTTCTGAATAACGCTATGTAATGGCAAGATTCGTTAAGAGTGTCAGAGGCCAGCTTAAGGACATCATTCAAAAACCAGGAAAAATGCACTAGGGCAAGTTGATGGTTTCAATCTGGCGCAGGCTTTCGGGATTGACGAGAAGTATGAATCCGTAAGGTCAATATCAAAACCAATATGGAAAATCTTTTTCACGGGTGATTTAATCGTAGTGATGGTGTTGGCTGCAAAGCCTGATTCAAAGAGAGTTCTGAAGAAGGTGACTGTCAGATTCATAGTCATCTTTTCAACCTTTGAGTCCCTTAAAAACTTTGCAAGTTTTTTAACAGCCGAGTCATATTGTTGGAGGGTAGATTCCCTTTTGTCTGATTTCAAAAACAGGGTATTTTGGGGATCAATAGCAGCATCTCTTTTGGCTGCAAATTTCATGAAGTCCATAAAGTTAGGGCATTCTGAATTCTTGAGGAAGCTAACACATTGCGAGTTTGTACTACTTGTGTTAGGATGGGATTGGGTATCTGTCGAGGGTGGAGACCCAGTTCCACCAACAGAGGAAACCAATTGCTCTTGGGCCAGTTGGGGGCTACCAGAGCTACTTGGCCCCTGAAAGACCTGAGTTTGTCCAACACTTTCATCAGAAGATTTATCGGAGGGAACAAATAAATCCTCTCCCAAGTGTTATAATCCAACGACATTGCGTCTGTGGCATAAGCCCGAGGGTCCAGGTTGGGGGCTACGTTACACAAAAGTTTGTGGTTGGACTCTGTCGTAAACAGGTCTACCTGGAGACCCGGGACCTGAGATAAGATCCATTGGAATGAGTGTTGATCCAGGGACCATTCCGACTCCAGCGGAGTTGTCCTGGAAAGTGCGTCCGCCACTACATTCCGCACTCCCGCTAGATGGACTGCTAACAAGTGCCACTTGTTCGATGCTGCCATGGAAAATATCGCTAACAAGACGTGATTTATGTGGGCTGACTTGGAGCCTCCTCTGTTTATGCAGTGGACTATGACTGCGCTGTCTAGAACCAGTCTGATATGAAGGTTCTTGGCTGGGGTCAGATGCTTTAGAGTAAGGAAAACCGCCATGGCCTCTAGAACATTGATGTGAAGCTGTCGAAAGACAGTCGACCATAGTCCCTGGACTTTCGTGTGTTGGGGGTATCCTCCCTAACCTGTTAAGGAGGCGTCTGTGTGAATGACGAGTCCTGGGGCCGGATGTCGTAAGGGGACTGACTTCGACAGACTTTTGACTGTTGCCCATGGTCGAAGTCTCTTTTTGAGAATTGGAGGAAGTCGAACTCTTTTGTCTCGATACTTCCCGTTTGCCCTGGAGCGCCATACTCTGTTTATGTCCTTTAATTTGGCCTTTAGAACAATATCTGTCACGGAGGCAAACTGCAAGGAGCCTAGGATTCTCTCTTGGTTTCTCCTGGATGTCAACTTGTCCCTGAGAAAGCGTTTCGTATTGTTTGCTATTTCTGTCCTCTTGGCTTTTGGGAGACATAGCGTGTGGAAAGTAGGTCCCATTGTAACCCCAGCCATTGAAACTTGGTCTCCGGGACCAGGCAGGATTTGTCGAGGTTGACCTGAAACTCCCAACTGTCGAAGGAAGGTTAATACTTTGTTGGTTGCCGTGAGGCAGTTCTTGACGTTGTCTGCCCTGACGAGCCAGTCGTCTAGGTAAGCTACTATTTGAATCCCCTGGTTCCGTATTTCTTGAATTACCGTCTCTGCCAGTTTAGTGAAGATCCTGGGCGCTATGTTGAGCCCGAATGGCATCACTTTGAATGCGTAGGCTTGGCTTCCTAGTTTGAAGCCTGGGAAAGGACGAAAATGCCTTGCTATCGGAACGTGATAATAGGCATCTGTAAGATCTATAGAGGTGGTGACAGCCCCACGGGGAAGTAAGGTCCGCACCTGAGAGACGGTTAACATGTGGAACTTGTCGCATCGAATGTAAGAGTTCAGACGAGACAGGTCGAGGATTACTCTTCGCTTGTCAGAACCTTTCTTTGGCACGCTGAACAAGCGACCTTGAAATTTTAATTGATGAACCCTTTGGATTGCGTTCTTCTGCAATAGGTCGTCCGCAAATGAAACTAGCTCTTCTGTTGGAAGTTGGTAGAAACTGGTTGGTGGAGGAGGCCCTACTATCCAGCTCCACCCCAGACCTTTGGAAAGTATGCTGAAAGCCCAATTGCTGAACTTCCAACGATTCCGAAAGACGTAAAGTCTTCCCCCTACCTGAGGATTTTCAATGGGCTGAAGAGGATTTGCCTCCTCGGCCTCCACGGAATGTCTTACCTCGGGTGAAACTCCTTCCGCTACCCCTGTTACGAAAGGCCCCTCCGGCGCCGGAGCCTCTGGCGCGCTGGTAGCCTTGGAAGGAACCTTGAGATTCGTAGGCTGGGTTAAAGGCAGGGGAGGTAGCATATGAGGTCGATGCTCCCTGAGCCTGAGGGACCAACACGTACTGTTGTTGAGAGTGTCCCTTTGAAGTAGAAGGTTGGGAACCGTGTGCCACAGGAACGGGTTGCATGAACTGAAGGGGCTGTCGGTTCTGAGAGGAGTGGAAGGGCCTCAGCCTCTTCCTGCCTCGAGCGGAGGTGCCGGCTGGCTCAAACTTCCGCTTGGGGACGAGGCCCCACCTAACCTTAAGGCTTTGGTTAACCCTGGCCGCCTTGCTGAGGACGGTGTTCACCAAGTCCTCCGGGAATAGATCCGGACCCCAGACCTGTTAGGCTCATGTCTGATAGTAGCCTCAGACAAAACATGTCTGCGGCAACGAAACCTAGCAGCGAGAAACTCGTAGGCGTTGACCAACAGACTCTGCAGGAGGGATTTAGTGAGGACCTTAAAGAGAGGTTCTTCCTCGTATGTAATGGCGGTCATCTCGGCCATAGTAGCGGAATTAATGGATCTACTGAGCCTGCACCGGGCTTCGAACTCAAGGCGAATCAGCGAGTCCGGAAGCCTGGGGAGATGTTCGCTGAACTGTGTGGAAGCACAGTCAGCGTTCAGTTTGCCTGTCGTGAAGGTGGCCGGGGCGTTATGCCAGCACTCGTGGTCACCAGGGAAGAGGAGGGAAGTGAGGTCCGTCTCCCGGAGCTGCGGTAACGGCTTGTCCTCCTTGATGGCCTGATAAGTTAGGTCCATCATCTTGGTGACGCATGGAGTGGGAGTTTGCTCATCAACCACGAACATCGTATATGAGCTCTTGTGGGGTGTGAGCATAGTGTTCGCACAATCCCACTCATTCAAAGTGCGAACCCAGGTGGACTGAGCTTGTTCCTTAGGGTAGATGACAGTCTCCCTGGGAACTTTGTCTAAACGAATAAGAGCTTCCTCGGTCAAACGAGTGAAGCCGGGGAAGGGGAATTGGAGGCCCGGAGGGTAGAACTCAAAGTCCTCAACGGGCCGGGTGCTAAAACCTTCGATGGTCAGCATGCCATCCTTGAACGGAGAATGCAGAGCCATCTTCCACGGATTATTCTTCGTGAATTCCGGGAGCTTAGAGGCGTCGGGGATGGCATATTGCTGCTGTTGTGGCAGCCCCGAGCGCATGAGGCTTTCTACTAAGCTCTCATTATTTTGTACCCTCTCAGTGAGGGTTCACATCATGGACCCGATTTTGGACAAAAGCTTGTTGGAGAAAGCTTCCGGGTCGAAGGAAACCACCTGGGTGGCAACGGAGGCTGGCGTTGTTCTCAAACCATGAGAGGAAGAAGAAGACGCAACAGCAGAGTCTTTGGGGACTCTAGAAGAAGTCTTGACAGACTTCGGAGACTTTGAAGGCCTACGTTGAGCCTTAATCTTCGGGGTAACTGGGCGAGGCCTGATATCAGCCCCGTGTTTCCCCGGGAAGCCCTGAACAGAAGAATAGTTAGAAGTAGTAGAAGAGAAAGTCGGGCTAAGGAGAGGAATCTTAGCCCGGGACCCACCTGCCTCACCTACCTCCCTACCTGGTTCCGGTTCGTCAAGGGCCATTGGTTCAATATCGAGGCTAATAGCCACGACGTCTTCCGTCAGGTTGCCTCCCATCTCTTCCTGGTCCTGGGCTAGGAGCAAGGTCTCAATCTTGGCAATGATGGGGTCCACTGCAGCTTTTGGAACTGCCACTGATGACTTGGCGTTCGGGTAGATGAGGGAACACCATTCCTCAGACAGCACGTAAGGCTGTTTAGCCTTAACATTACGGGCAAACCCGCCAACCCAGACCTTAAGGGTCGCCAGGGCAGAAGTCTTAGCTGGCTGGGAGCTCTGAAAGAGAATCAACCATTAATAGTGGTAAGAGACTTCAACATAGGTTAAATATCATCTCGTGAAAACGGAGTCATCGATTAGAAGACAAAGTGGGAATAACAGAAATGTCAAAGATTAAAATGTAAATCTAAAAGAAATGCCTCTCCACTTACCGAGTTTGAGGTGAGCGTCGAAACCAGCTTATAACAAACCAGACAGTTGTCTGGGTGCCAGACGGTCAGGTCGTCAACAAGGACAGCACAGTGGGCGTGCGGCCTGCATACATCGTGGCCGCAAGCTTGGTGGAGGACCGCCGCACAGGCTGTCATCTTACAGCGGACCACCTGTAAAATAAAGATACATTAGTATCCCGTAGTAGGTAGATCTAGAGGAGTACGGGGGCTCCGGGAAGCTTAAGGTAAACCAGTAACAGCTGGGTAGAAATGTATTCTAAGACATAAGGGCGATCAGTATAAAACATTAAATAATGTATTCTAAGCCACAAGGGCGATCAGAATAAAACACCTAATAAGGTAATAATATAATAAATCAAATCCGTTAGCTATGATCATTCTGAGGGGAAAAAGTCGAGTAGGAAATATATAAAATGAATAATAATATGGTGGATAATAAACCGTTGGCTCCGGAGAGACAACTGAGAGACCCAGGGGTCATGCTAGCCTACCGGAGTAGGCGGGACAAACGGGGGGGGGGAGGTCGAGAGTTAGAGACTCACCAACAGTCGCAAGGACCTAATCAAAAAACTCGACAAAGTTCAATAAAGCTCGAAAGCTACACAAGGGATTCCTACAATAAAAGAGGGTAGAATTGTGCGGGGTCCGTGGTATGCGGAACGTCACACGGGAAGGTGGGGGGAATCCTATTAACTGGGTCCCGTGGGGTGCGGAACGACACGGGGGAAACGCTGTAAAACCCAAAGCATAGCAGAAATCACTCTAGCCGATCGATGGCCAATCGGAACGGCGGAGAGAGAACGGCTACAAAAGGGCAGGAGTAAGCGTAAAAATACATATAAATATATAGCCTCGCTAATGTTCACGGTTCCGTAGGGGGAAGAGTCAGTCGACACCCCGGGGGAGGGGGAAGGGGACTGGGGAACGAGAGGACTCGACCCGTAAGACAAAGCAGCTGACTCCAAGTCTCATAGAGACGAGAGGCATCCCTGGAGTGGGGATGGGGTAGGCGGGTGGGTGGGGATGCCAGACGCCTACAACGAGAACAAGCCAATGGGGAGGCAGGAGCCGATCACGTGGGGCAGAGAGACCAGGCGTACCAACCTGGTTGATGAGCCACAGCAGATAATAACGAATGATCATAAAGGATAATGACTAGGTAAAATTGCGTAGATAATATGATAACATGGTATAATATAATGAATAGGGAAGCATGCGATAAAAACAGTTGGCTATCATAGTAAGAGGGGGACACAGGATAAAAGCAGGGAAATAACGCCGAGCCCTCCAGTGCGGGTAGGTACCGCCTGGTCAGGGGGGCCAACATGACACAGAATCGGGTAGATGCCGATCGAAATGAATACACAAAACTGAAAACTGCCTCGCGAGAGTCCCACTCAAACTATAGTCAATAACTAGGTGGTAATATAAGATACTGTATCGTGATCTGCTATTAGATATCACCTCGGTTAAAATGTAATAATGTGAAGTAACCAACAAGGATCGCCCGAAGGAGAGCAGGCATGCCAACCTAACATCGACTATCATACGTAGAGTAATATCATACTGACTGATCTAGTGAAAAATACCATAATCAAAATGTAATAATAACAGTGGTTGTGTACGGTAATACACCCAGCAAGGTTCGAAACGAAAAACAATCAGTATAGAGGACCAATTGTAAGACGTTAAGAACGAGTGAGTGGAGGTAGCCGGCCATGGTGGCGGCCTCTAGAGGGCCGCGACTAGTTACAAATAAAAACTTGAGATATAATAAAAACTAAGGGCAGGGCTACTTCCAAAGACTCAAAACTCATAGATCTGGTACTTAACTTAGATGGAGAGACAGTAGAGTCCGACATCTTAGATAAATCCTGGGTAAAACCGAGAAAAACCACCACGAAAAATAACACAGTAAGAACGGTTGTGCTATGATAAAGGAGTGACGTCACAGGCATGGGTTGGAATGTTGGTAGTAGAGATCGGAGTTAGGTGTTGAACGGCACCTCACTGTAACAGGGACTTTGGGAGGAGATATCTAAATGGTGCGAGGCCTCTGGTTGTGATTTATCACGCCCCAGTATTATACCGACACCTATTAGGTGAGCGAGCTGGGTTCAACCTAGCATTCCTATACAATTTTTTCTCTGGTAAATTCATAGAAGTTTAACCTTAGAAATGATGTAAAAGGAGCATTTCACTGGGCAGCACAGGTTGGAGCCCAGAAATTGATTTATCAAAAGTAAATACATGGTATATTAAAGTTATAGAAGATGCAACAGTATGTAAAATAACTATTTTTGAGTAAATTTTGTTAAATACTTTAAGAAATTACTTCTGCTTTAGGGAATTTCTAGGGGGTGTCTAGGGATGTATTTTTCGCCTTTGGAAAGGTTATTCTAGTCCTTAACTTGGAAGAGGACGGACGTGCTTCTTATAATTGGTGCTTTTGTGAACAATGGAGGTAAGACCATATATAATTTTCAGGTTCTTTTCTGATGTTTTCGCAGATTTGTATTGCTGTCAACGCTAGCAATTTAAATTACCAGCCATTCCCATAGAAAAGACTTGAATTTGCGAAGGTTTTTTTTTATTGACGTTTAACGAGATCGTTTTTTTTAGTGCATGATATGTTCCAAATAATGTAAAGAGATTTCTCAACAGCCATTTTGTCTTATCACTTAACAATACAACATTGTTGCTATGTGGTTTTGAGTCCCAAGCAGACTATTGCATAATCGTCTTTAATCGTGGTTGTTGCCATAGGAAAAAAAACTTATTAGCCTGTCGGTGCCTGGTTCAAGGCCTAAAGTCCTTTCTAAAGCCAATGATGAAATTAGAATGTCTCATTTTATGGGTGGTTAATCAATATTTTATCGGAAAATCCGGTACTGGGTTTCAGTTACATTTTCCGATTTGATGGAGAAAAACTGGAGATTATTTTTTTTTCAAATTCTTAAGATTGTGAAAACTGTCCGTGGCGATGAAATATCATAAAAGAGTGCTTAATTTGTGTATATTTTGCCATGCAAAAGCGTAAGAAGGATCCGTGAATTTTATGTGATAGATGTAGGAGAGTTACTTTTACATAGGGTGTTCATATATTACACAAAATAATTCGTTGGTTGACATGCAGATACAAGTAGTGGATTATTTAGCATATACGGCACATATATAACATAAATATTTCATTAATTTACTTAGACAAAATTAATCCTTTGCAACAGTGCATCTTGCACACAAAGAACACAGAAATCACTCATTTACTTAACTTTAAGTGCTGTTTTCCTGTGCCCTACAGGACCTACAAGATCAAATTATCGTATATATACATAAGTATTTAGCGTATACACAGTCCCTGATATTTGTTTAAACTATTTTTCCATAGTTTCATTAAACGATAGCCTAGGAAATTCAGTCATCGTGCAGCTTTGCATTCTTGTTAAAATGGATAAATTCAAATTATTTCCTGGGAAAAGCATCTGGTATGGATGGTGTGAGAGCTGAGATGTTGAAGGAAAGGGTGTGACTGTACTTGAATGGTTGGTGAGATTGTTTAATATGTGTTTTGTGTTGTCAATGGTACCAGTAGATTAAGTTTGTGCATGTATTGTACCACTATATAAGGGTAAAGGAGATGTGCATGAGTGTTGTAATTTAAGAGGTATTAGTTTGTTAAGCATAGTTGGAAAAGTGTATGGTAGAGTAATGATTAATAGGATCAAGGATAAAACGGAGAATGCAATTTTAGAAATACAAGGTGGTTTTAGAAGAGGTAGGGGTTGTATGAATCAGATTTTTACAGTTAGGTAGATATGCGAGAAATATTTAGCAAAAGGTAAGGAGGTGTGTTGCGTTTATGGATCTGGAGAAAGCGTTTGATAGAGTTAATAGGGAAGCAATGTGGAATGTGATGAGGTTATATGGAGTTGGTGGAAGGTTGTTGCAAGCAGTGAAAAGTTTCTACAAAGGTAGTAAAGCATGTGTTAGGATAGGAAATGAAGTGAGTGATTGGTTTCCCGTGAGAGTGGGGCTGAGACAGGGATGTTTGATGTCGCTGTGGTTGTTTAACTTGTATGTGGATGGAGTGGTGAGAGAGGTGAATGCTCGAGTGCTTGGACGAGGATTCAAACTGGTAGACGAGAATGACCATGAATGGGAGGTAAATCAATTGTTGTTTGCAGATGATACTGTACTGGTTGCAAACACAGAAGAGAAGCTTGACCGATTAGTGACAGAATTTGGAAGAGTGTGTTGTGAGAGAAGGAAGTTGAGAGTTAATGTGGGTAAGAGTAAGGTTATGAGATGTACGAGAAGGGAAGGTGGTGCAAGGTTAAATGTCATGTTGAATGGAGAGTTACTTGAGGAGGTGGATTAGTTTAAGTACTTGTGGTCTGTTGTTGCTGCAAATGGTGGAGTGGAAGCAGATGTACGTCAGAGAGTGAATGAAGGTTGCAAAGTGTTGGGGGCAGTTAAGGGAGTAGTAAAAAATAGAGGGTTGGGCATGAATGTAAAGAGAGTTCTATATGAGAAAGTGATTGTACCAACTATGATGTATGGATCGGAGTTGTGGGGAATGAAAGTGATGGAGAGACAGAAATTGAATGTGTTTAAGATGAAGTGTCTAAGGAGTATGGCTGGTGTATCTCGAGTAGATAGGGTTAGGAACGAAGTGGTGAGAGTGAGAACGGGTGTAAGAAATGAGTTAGCAGCTAGAGTGGATATGAATGTGTTGAGGTGGTTTGGCCATGTTGAGAGAATGGAAAATGGCTGTCTGCTAAAGAAGGTGATGAATGCAAGAGTTGATGGGAGAAGTACAAGAGGATGGCCAAGGTTTGGGTGGATGGATGAAGTGAAGGAAGCTCTGGGTGATAGGAGGATAGATGTGAGAGAGGCAAGAGAGCGTGCTAGAAATAGGAATGAATGGTGAGCGATTGTGACACAGTTCCGGTAGGCCCTGCTGCTTCCTCCGATGCCTTAGATGACCGCGGAGGTAGCAGCAGTAGGGGATTCAGCATTATGAAGCTTCATCTGTGGTGGATAATGTGGGAGGGTGGGCTGTGGCATCCTAGCAGTACCAGCTGAACTCAGCTGAGTCCCTTGTTAGGCTGGGAGGAACATAGAGAGTAGAGGTCCCCTTTTTGTTTTTGTTTCATTTGTTGATGTCGGCTACCCCCCAAAATTGGGGGAAGTGCCTTGGTATATGTATGTATGTATTTCCTAGGTGTCTACAACCTACTTCAGACTGCTCGCCTTATCAGCCACGCCCAACATTCTCTCTCTCTCTCTCTCTCTCTCTCTCTCTCTCTCTCTCTCTCTCTCTCTCTCTCTCTCTCTCTCTCTCTCTCTCTCTCTCTCTCTCTCTCTCAGCTGATTTGAAAATAAGCATTGTATTTAACTTTTTTTAATTTCAGCTGTATAACAAATATCCTACTTGTAAAATCTAAAAGTTTCATGGGTGAGTCTCTGGCAGAAGTACTGCTTAGTTCAGAGTGGTTTAATTTCGTTGCCCCCTTCAACTTTACTTAATTTACTTTAAGGGTTGCTTAACTGGTCCTATACTGCAGGGGAACCTGACTCTCTACAAGACCTATCGTAACTAATTTAATTAATTCCATCGTATAATTTCCAAAGAATTCAGCATTTCACATATTGTCAATAACAATTTTTAGTTCAGAGTGAAACTAACGTTGATACCTTATGTCATCAGTAGGGAATTCCATATTTTTACATAGGTGCTTCAGTCCTTCGACAAAGTTAACCCAGAGCAGAGTCTCACTTTGCTCAGAAATAGATTAAAGACATTGTTTTATAATTGGGTTTTGATAAATACCTACCTTGACGGCATCTCTCTCTCTCTCTCTCTCTCTCTCTCTCTCTCTCTCTCTCTCTCTCTCTCTCTCTCTCTCTCTTGAGCCACAAACTCGACGACTAATGGGACAGTCAATAGAGGCATTAAAAATTCTTGAAGTGATAGCAAATGTAGATTACAAGGATATATTCATGCTTATCACAAATCAGTCCAGAGGTAACAGATACAAACTGGATTTGAAAGGATGCAACACCACTCAATGTGGCAATTTGTTTACATACAAAATAGAAAATATTTGGAATAGACTTCCAGCGGATATAGTAAACGGTATCACGGTAAACAAGTTCATGAATAAGTTAGACAAGAACTTAAGAACTCTCTAAATGTTTAAACTTAATCGCTCTACCAAAGAGCAAATGAAGTCTCCGCGGATAGACTAAAAAGTCTTTGAGACATCCAAAGTCCTTATCTTATTGTAACTCTCTCTCTCTCTCTCTCTCTCTCTCTCTCTCTCTCTCTCTCTCTCTCTCTCTCTCTCTCTGTGTAAGTGACCTCTCATGCAGTTGAGTCCATACACGACCTTTCAATGCTTTCGTTTTATAACAGCCGCGATTTAGGTTTAGTATTTATTCCCTCTTTATTGACATTGAGATATTGACTATAAGTTTTCATATGTTAGTTGCAAAATCGCAATAAGCTAGGGCGATTTTTTTGCATAATTCGTTTACTTGTGAGAAAATATTCTTGGGAAAACCTGATGTATGTTAAGTATAATGCATATAATCATACATTTAGATTATTGTTGGTTTATTTTTCAGCCGGAAATACTGAAGAAGACAAAAGTAGGGATAAGATAATAAAACAGGAATGTGAACGAATTATTAGAAATCTAAATGAAGAAGAGGAATTGATGATATTAGGGGATTTTAACGGGCATGGAGGATTTTTAGGTTACCAGAATTTAGAAAGGAACGGGGAAATGATTCTCGATTGGATGAATGACCATGGGTTAGTCCTATTGAATGGAGATTTAAGATGTAAAGGGATTTTTACATGGGAAAGAATGCAACGAAAAAGTTTAATAGACTATGTACTAGTAAACGAACAGATGTATAAAAACTTTAGGGAAATGAATATAGACGATGAAAAATTGAACTTTGACATCTCGGATTATAATCTGATCACTATAGAACTGGAATTCATGAGTGACCAGAATGAAAATTTTAATAAAGGAAGATGGGAGGAAGTAAAATACTTTAGGACAGATGAAAATAGTTTAAGAGAATATACAACAAGAGTAGAGGAAATTGTAAGATAGACAAATAGACAGAATAGAAGGAATGGATCTAATAATGAAAGAGGCTGCAGAAGAAAAATTGGCAAGAGTATATAAAAGGAAAGTTCTCAATGAAGAAAAGGTACATGAGCAACCCTGGATGAACGATGAAATAAGAAAAGGCATAAAGGAAAGGAAGGATTTAAACAGAAAGAAAAGAAATGAATCCAATATTGAAGTAAAAAAGGTACTAGAAGAGAGATATGATAAAAAAAAGAGGGAAGTGCAAGAAATGATAAACAAGGAAATTACTATATTTGAAAAAAAAGGATAACAGAAGAAATAAAAATGGATAGAAATAAAAAACTCTGGGAAAATATTGCTAGAATAAGGAACAGACAGAAAGCCCATGGCAAAGTTATACAACTTTATGGAGAACAAGGATCTAAGCTAAACAAGGAAAAAACAAAAGAGGAATTAGTCAAATACTGGAAAACTATATATTGTAAGCATGAAAATAAAATAGACTCAGTTTGGAACGAAGAAAAACGGGTAGAATATGAAAATGAAATAGCTCATCAGGAAGACATCACAAGAATAGATGGATATAATATCCCGGACATACTTAGGGAACACTATGACCTTGTATTGGTAACAAAAGGGAAAATAAAACCAATGAAAAATCCAAAAATCACAGTAGAAAAAGTAAAGAATTGCCTGGGAAAATTAAAGGCAAAAAAAAAAAAAAAAGCGGCAGGACCAGATGGCCTAAAACCCGAGCTATATAAGGCACTAGGAAAAAGCAAAGTATGTCTTGAAACCTTACAGAAATGTTATCAAAATAAGTTGGACGAAAAAGAAAAACTAAATATGTGGAAGAAGTCAAGAACAAAGATGGTTGAAAAGAAAAGAAGGCCAATGGCAAAAGACCTAAGACCCATGGCTCTATTGAATATTTCTTATAAAATATTTATGATGATGGTGAAAGAGGAAATAGAAAATCATATAAGAATGAATGAAGAAGACAATGAATGTCAAGCTGGATTTACAGGTGGAGGCAGGATAGAGGATAATATCTTTATATTACAGTATTGTGTGGAAGAGAGCTATAGAAACAAGAAACCCCTAAAAGTAACTGCGATAGACTTTAGTAAAGCATTTGACTCTGTAAAAAGGGAGGTACTAATAGAAGTTTTAAAAGAATATAGAATAAGCACAAAATCAGAGGTGCAATTGCAAATATTTATCATGGAGATACTACGGGAGAAGGTATAGAACAAGAAATGGAGGTTACGAGTGGAATTAAACAGGGTTGCACAGGATCAACTTCACTTTTTAAACTGATTAGGTATATTGGCATGAAGAAAATAGAAGAGGAAGGAAACGGTTTCAGAAATCAATTAATAAAGATAGAATAATTATTTTTTGCAGATGATGCCTTAATAATTGCACAGGATATACATAATGCAAAGCGTAACATCCAGATATTAGTAGAAACTGGTAAAAAATGTGGGTTAGAAATTAATAAAGAAAAGAGTAATATTCTGATTTACAATATGAAAGAAAAGCTAGATAACATAGAGGGAATCGACGTAGTAGAAAGTTTAACATACTTAGGAATAAAGCTAGATAATAATAGGAATATATTTAAAACTCAGAAAAGGGTAATGATAGAAAAGGCACAAAAATTAGCTAATCTAACAAATACAATTATAGAGAAAAGTTGCAATAAAGTAATGATGGGAAAAACGTTCTGGAAAAGTATTGCTTTACCATCTATTTTGCATGGAACAAGTATTATAAATCTAACAGAAACTGAAATAGAGAAACTACAAAGAATAGAGAATGGGGTATACAGGAAGATTTTAGGTGCCACTAAAAGCACAGCTAATACTACTCTAAGAGGGGAGATAGGTGCATCTACTATGATAGCAAGGGTGATGGATGGGAAGCTGCAGTGCTTAAATCGTATCCTGAAGGGGAAGAAGGAAATACTGAAAACAATTATCCTAGATATTCAATAAAAAGAAGGAAGATGGAGGAAAAACCCTGCAAAGTACTTAGAAGAATTATGTATAGACATAAGACAGACAAGGAGAATGAACAAGGCAGATTTTATGAGAACACATTTGCTTCAGTGATATTTTTATAGAGCAAGGACCAATACGGTAAAACTAAATATTGCAAATAGACACAATGGGGGAATGTAAAATGTAATTTTTGTGAAAATGAGGAGGAAGATTTGATACATTTTTTTGTTGTTTTGCCAGGAATGTAGAAAAGAAAGGAATGAAGTAATTGAGCTACAACAACCATATGAAGAAGACCTTAAGAAAATAGTAGGATTATTTCTATTTAGTGAAACTGGAAAAGAGAAATCGAGGGTACAATCTTTCTATCCGAAGATAGCTACCTGGACATAAGAAATGTTTATCGACTAGTAAGGCCAGGTAGTTGCAGACGATGCTTTCGGATTTGTTTATCTGGAGGTATAGAAAGGGAAGGTAATGGTTTTAAAAATGATATTATAAAGCTAGTAGTATTATTTTTTGCTGATGATGTCCTAGTGCTTGCTGAGAATATAGAGGATGCTGAATTAAACATAAGGAAAGTGATAGATATAGGAAAGCAGTGTGGTTTAGACATAAATAGAGACAAAAGTAGCGTACTTATATATAATATGAAGGAGAAACCAGATAATATAGAGGGAATAAGAGTAGTAAGCAATATTAAATACCTAGGTATCAAGGTAGATGATGGTAGGAATATGTTCAAAACACAGAAAAGTGAAATGATAGTTAAGGCGCAAAAGCTAGCCAATCTTACATATTCGATCATAGAAAAAAGCTGTAATAAGATACTGATAGGAAAAACATACTGGAAAAGTGTAGCACTACCCTCTATATTATATGGAACAAATGTGATTAACTTAACAGAAACGGAAATAGAAAAGTTGCAGAGAATAGAGAATGGAGTGTATAGAAGGATGTTAGGGGCTGTAAAGAATACAGCAATTGTAGCCTTGAGAGGGGATGTAGGAGCATCAGCTATGAAAACAAGGGTAATGGATGGTAAGCTGAGGTACCTTAATAGCATTTTTAAGGGAGAAAAGGACCTACTTACAGCAATAGTCAATGATATGGAAGAAAAAGAGAGGAAGTGGTGGATGCATGTGAAGAAGTATGCTGAAGAATGTGGGATGGCGATGAGAGAAGTCAAGAGATGTACGAAAGAGGACATAAAGAAGAGAACAAGAGAATGGGACACAAACAAATGGAAGAGTGAAATGGAGTGTAAGGAGAGTTTAATTTTGTATAAAAACTGGAAAAGTGAAATCAAGGAGGAGGAAGTGTATGACAATACATTTTCGTCAATTTTATTATTTAGAGCAAGGACAAACTCGTTGGGCTTGAATATAAGAAACAGACACCAAGATGGAAATATAAACTGTGTATTCTGTGACGTAGAAGAAAATGCTAACCACTTTATATTATATTGTCCACAGTTTAGTGATATAAGAATAAAAGCAATTGAGCTTCAACAACCATACGAAGAAGATAGTGCACAAACAGTTGGAAAATTCATTTTTTGTGAAGAGAATATTGAAAATAAGAAAAGTATACTACAACAAATGTGGATGAAAAGAGAAAAACTAGTGAAAATAAGGAACACACAAAACTAAAAGACACAGAGGCGCCGTTGTAAAGGCTATGCCTCACCCCAGAACCTGAACCTGAACCTGGTATTTGTACACGAAAATACATAAAGAATGTTTGTATAGAGTTCAATGTTCACTTATCTATTGAATATATCACTATTACAGTAGTAGACGTGTGGGTGGATGTATGATAGAGGCCACCTGTATGTATAGTGAGTAGTGACGGTTGACGAAGACTCGGGCAATTTAAGGGCATGGCTTGTAGGCTTGGTTAGAGGGGGTGAAATTAGTTAGTATCCCCTTTTTTATGCACGTTTGGGGGAGCTGACCACTCATATATAATGGCCCCGACCTGTATCGATAGGCCCCTATTACTGATAATCATAATAGACCTATCACTGTATCAGTCACGCGACCTGTGGGTTTGAATGACTGCACAGACATTGAAGAAAAAAATTCTCATTCCTACACATTATTATTATTATTATTATTATTATTACTATTATTATTATTACTTGCTAAGCTACACCCCTAGTTGGAAATGCAGGATGCTAAAAGCCTAGGGGCTCCAATATTGAAAATACCCCAGTGAGGATAGGGAGCAAGGAAAAATAGAATATTTTGAGAACAGAAACATTAAGATAAATATCGCCTATATAAACAAAACAGGAGTAAGAGATTAAGATAGTGTGCCCGAGTGTACCTTCAATCAAGAGAACTCTACTCCAAGATAGTGGAGGACCATGGTACAGAGGCTATGGCACTACCCAAGAATAGAGAATATTGAAGTAAAATATTGTATGATATTGTATCTAACCCATTTCAGAATTCGGCGATAGAGAGGTAAAAATAGGTAAATTTCACTTTTTTTTTACTTTTCTCGACTGAAATACATATCTGGTTGCCAGACATAGAAACAATTTTTGCGTCACATTGAGTTGGTATAGAATTTGAGCCCCATACATAGTATAATCAGAATCATGAATAATATTGTATCTAACCCATTTCAGAATTTTGCGATAGAGGGGTAAAAATGGGTAATTTTCCCTATTTTGACTTTTCTCGACTGATATACATATCTGGTTGCCAGACAGAGAAACAATTTTTGCGTCACATTGAGTTGGTATAGAATTTGAGCCCCATACATAGTATAATCAGAATCATGAATAATATTGTATCTAACCCATTTCAGAATTTTGCAATAGAGGGGTAAAAATGGGTAATTTTCCCTTTTTTGACTTTTCTCGACTGATATACATATCTGGTTGCCAGACAGAGAAACAATTTTTGCGTCACATTGAGTTGGTATAGAATTTGAGCCCCATACATAGTATAATCAGAATCATGAATAATATTGTATCTAACCCATTTCAGAATTCTGCGATAGAGGGGTAAAAATGGGTAATTTTCACTTTTTTTACTTTTCTCGACTGATATACATAGCTGGTTGCCAGACAGAGAAACAATTTTTGCGTCACATTGAGTTGGTATAGAATTTGAGCCCCATACATAGTATAATCAGAA
This sequence comes from Palaemon carinicauda, assembly GCF_036898095.1. Taxonomy (NCBI): domain Eukaryota; kingdom Metazoa; phylum Arthropoda; class Malacostraca; order Decapoda; family Palaemonidae; genus Palaemon; species Palaemon carinicauda. The sequence goes on from NC_090743.1 coordinate 59,642,463, forward strand.
TCATGAATAATATTGTATCTAACCCATTTCAGAATTTTGCGATAGAGGGGTAAAAATGGGTAATTTTCCCTTTTTTGACTTTTCTCGACTGATATACATATCTGGTTGCCAGACAGAGAAACAATTTTTGCGTCACATTGAGTTGGTATAGAATTTGAGCCCCATACATAGTATAATCAGAATCATGAATAATGTATCTAACCCATTTCAGAATTTTGCGATAGAGGGGTAAAAATGGGTAATTTTCACTTTTTTGACTTTTCTCGACTGAAATACATAGCTGGTTGCCAGACATAGAAAGAATTTTTGCGTCACATTGAGTTGGTATAGAATTTGAGCCCCATTCATAATATAATCAAAATCATGAATAATATTGTATCTAACCCATTTCAAAATTCTGCGATAGAGGGGTAAAAATGTGTAATTTTCACTTTTTTGACTTTTCTCGGCTGAAATACATAGCTGGTTGCCAGACATAGAAACAATTTTTGCGTCACATTGAGTTAGTATAGAATTTGAGCCCCATACATGGTATAATCAGAATCATGAATAATATTGTATCTAACCCATTTCAGAATTCTGCGATAGAGGGGTAAAAATGTGTAAATTTCACTTCTTAAATATTTAACTTAGCCGGTGAATATATAATAGCTGCAACTCTGTTGCTCGACAGACACATACATAAAAAACTCGCGAGCGATCGCTATGCAGGTTGCGGGTGTGCCCACCAGCGCCAACTGTCGGCCAGATACCACTCTCGGCTGTAAACAAAACCTTCAATTTCTTCTCTGTCGACGTGTCGACAAGACGTACTTTTACTCCCTGTTGAACCTGGAGTTTTTCCCATCATATTTGGTGAAGTACTTTAATTAGGTTTGAGCTTTCGCAGTACAGGTGTTTTTCTTCAAATAAATCCTTGAACTCGTTTTTGGATAGATTTAATTTTTGATGACAAAGAGAGTATGGACTTTCTTTGACTTTTAAATGGCCGACCCTTCCCTTAGACGGAAGTGTGTTTAGGCTTTTAGCAATTATCTTATCACGTTATAGATTAATTATAGATTTTCCTCTATATATTTTATATCTCACCGCCTTTATTAGGCCTCTTCGATTAACTTTCCATTTATAATAAACATAAAAATAAATTTTAATGATTTGTTTATATGCGACCTTTCCTGAGAGTAGGCGGTCCTAACTTGGAAACCGAAGTTAAACAACGTTGAGCCCTTTCAATCGTAAATAGCTTTTAAAGAGCTAATGATCTAAAACTTTTTAAATGAATATTTTTTAATAGATATTTTATGAAAGATTTTCTTTGAATAGTCTTCGTACTGTTTCAAAGATGAACTAACGTTTAGTTTATTTATGCTACGCAGTTTGCGCTCTATCGTTACGATAGAGAGAGAGAGTATCACGGTTTCACTTTGCAGAAAGAGTAAATCGATTCTGACGTTTTGTTCATTCTTCTTTCAAAGCTTAAATGTTTTAAATTCTATTTTAAAGAAACTTTTTAATTGAAAAACCTTTCAGTTTTTTCCTTTGGTCAAATAACATGTTTTTTTGACGAAACGTAAGTGGGCTCTTCTCTTAGGTGCGAAATCAAGAGAGAGAGAGAGAGAATGATAGAGACGGAGGGAGAGAGAGGAGAGAAAACGTTCCGTTCAAGCGGGTAACGTTGTTCTCGAGTTACTCTCGTCCCTAGTCTCTGTACGGGGAGAAAGGATAAAACGTTTTTAGTTTTTTATTCTCGTCCCCAGGCAATGTACGGTGAGAGATTGAAAACGTAGTTTTGAATGAACTAGTGTTTAGTCTCTTCCCCAGCCACTGAATTTTTTATCTTAAAATATATTTACTGTTTTTTGCTGGTATTAATGTGCTTGCATTATACGACTGATTTCGCAATTACTACCTTTTGATGAGGGTAGAATTGCGTGCTTCAGGTAGAAATCAGTAAAAGTTTCGATTTCAGTGAAATAAGTGCAAAACAGAAAATCGTAGTGATAAAGTGATATTGCGCAAAGTGTTATCAGTGTTGCGTCCGAGGGTTCGTCTGTTCGTGCCTGTCGTTCGCCTAGTCCGGGACCTCTTGCAAGCTCCCAAGCCCAGGGGAGAAGTAATGTCGTACGACTTATGGGTTCGAGAGGCCTTGATCAGCGAACAGACGTTCCCTCTATGGTATCGGGTGTATCTTATCAAGATCACCCCTACCATAAGGCGAGAGAGACGATTTTCTCCTCGTCATCCGAAGGCTTTTCGCATAAGAAACCTGAAACAAGGTTTCGAGGCCCTTAAGCGAAAGTCAGTCCTTTCAGGACAGGTCCAGCGTCCTGGTTGTAGCCATTAGGACAGCTCTGACCCTATGCAGTCATCGGAAGACTGCTCGCCGCCTAACAAAAGCGTAACACAGACTCCGAGAGTCTTTTTGTTGGCAAGGTTTTGCGGTCACAGACGTTACCCTCGTCTCTTACCGCAACCATTTCCGTTGATCCTAAATGGGTTGTACGGCAAGACATGCAGAATAAGCTTGCCTCCCTTATGGAAGACTATTCTGCCGATAAGTCCGTTGAGCCTAGCCGTTTATCTCATCAAGATCCTGGCTTTCAGCCACCCTAACGTTCCTTTGTGCGTCCTGTTGACGTTGGCGTAGCTAAGTCACGTCAGTCAGGTTGTTTAGAACCACACTCGATGCGGTCTCGTGTGGATTTTCAGCCACATTTGGACGTTAGGCCACTTGCTGATGCTCCTGTTGACGTTCAGGACGTTCGCTAACAATCGGAGTTGATTTGTTTTGACGCTGAGCGTCAACCTCCGCATTCTAGAGTTGTTTTGACTGCTCAGTCTAGGCGGTCAAAGCAGTCTCGAGTGGACGCTGTGCGTCCTCACGCACCTGTTGTTGTTGACAGTTCACAGACTGTCAAGCAGTTACATGACGTTGCGTCCTGGTCTCTCGCACCTGTTGTTGTTGACAGTTCACAGACTGTCAAGCAGTTACATGACGTTGCGTCCTGGTCCGCTACTAATGCACCAGTGCGTGTGGACTCTGCTTGTAAAGCATTGCCACCACGGTAGGTCTCTCCCTTGCTTGAGACTCAGCTATTATCGGACAAGGTTCCTTCAGATGAGGAAGTTGCTGTTCCCCCTCCTACTGATATTCCCTTGAGGACTCTGTCAAACGGAGAGGAGCCTAAAGCTGCTTAGCCCTCTATGGACTTTAAATAAATCATGCTGATTTTTAAGGATCTTTGTCCGGATCTTTTTGTAACTGCTGCTCCTCGTTCGCCTAAACGTCAGAGCTTACACTAGGCCTAGCTACTTCGAAGCCGTTGTTTTTTAAGCTAGTGCTCTCTCGCTCTCCTAGAGAGCTTTACGTTTGCTAGGCGACTGGTTTATCACCAGGAGGAGTTTGGGGGATACTGCCTTTGCTTTCCCTTCTTTTAAACTGGCTTATAGGGCGAGAGTCTGATATGACACGAGAGAAGTTCTCGGCTTGGGAGTTCCTGCCTCTGCCCAGATAGAATTCTCAAACATCATAGACTCTCCCTGGCGCCTGGCCATGAGACGCTCCAAGATTTTACAGGTCAACTTCACAGCTGTTTTCGAGCCTTTGAAGTTTTGCTGTACAATTATGTCATGCATAAACAAGGCTTTCAGGGATGGCTCCAATGATCTGACAGCCACGTTCTCTGCAGGAACAAGTCCCTCAGGGATGGCTCCATGATTTGGCAGCCATGTTCACTGCAGGAGTACGTAAGAGGCAAGTGCGCTCAATGTGTTCATTGTCAAGACAAACTTCACGATGAAGTCTTCCAGGCTGTCTTGACAGCATTTATGGAAGGCGACTGGATGGTCTCTCTCGACCTTCAGGAGGCATACTTCCACATTCCTATACACCCGGATTCCCAACCGTTTCTGAGGTTTGTTTACAGGAATGTGGGGTACCAGTTTCGAGCTATCGGGGATCCGAGCCTCCCTGTACTTGGACGACTGGCTTCTCAGAGCATCGTCCAGCCTTCTCTGTCTGCAGGATCTACATTGGACGTTGAGTCTGGCCAGGGAGTTGGGACTTGTGGTCAACCTAAAAGTCCCAACTGATCCCATCCCAGATTATTCTATTTTTGGGGATGGAGATTCGCAGTCAAGCCCTGCTCGAAGTCCAACTAATGCTGAAAAGAAAACGTTTATTCAGTCAGGAGTTGGAACAGTCTCGTAGGGACTCTCTCATCTCTGGAGCAGTTTGTCTCACTAGGGAGACTACCCCTTCTGCCTCTCCAGTTCCATCTAGCCTCTCACTGGAACTAGGACAAGACATTAGAGACGGTATCATTCCCAGTCTCCGAACCAATAAAGGCATGCCTGAAATGGTGGGACAGCAATATCAGTCTGAGAGAGGGACTATCCCTAGCAGTCAAGAAACCAAACCACGTGTTGTCCTCAGACGCGTCGGGTTTGGGTTGGGTGCGACCCTGGACGGTCGGGAATGCGCTGGTCTGTGGACCTCAAGTCAGAAGAGCATGCACATCAACGGCAAGGAGCTATTAGCAGTCCACTTGGCCTTGATGATATTAGGAAGCGTCTTCGAAACTAAGTGGTAGAGGTCAACTCAGACAACACCACAACTTTGGCGTACATCTCCAAGCAAGGAGGCACACACTCCTTCACGCTGCTCGAGATCGCAAGGGACCTTCTCTTATGGTCTAGAATTCGAGGAATCTCCCTGTTGACGAGATTCATCCAGGGGGACTTGAACGTCTTGGCAGACTGTCTCAGTCGGAGGGGTCAGGTGATACCCACGGAATGAACCCTCCACAAGGACGTGGGCAAGAGTCTTTGGGCATCTTGGGGACAACCAACCATAGACCTCTTTGCCTCCTCGTTGACCAAAAGGTTACCAATCTTTTGCTCTCCAGTCCTAGATACAGAAGCAATCTACATAGACGCGTTTCTACTGGATTGGTCTTTTATGGACTTATATGCATTCCCACCATTCAAGATAGTCAACAAGGTACTGCAGAAGTTCGCCTCTCATGGAGGGACAAGGTTGACGTTGGTTGCTACCCTCTGGCCCGCGAGAGAGTGGTTCACCGAGGTACTTCAATGGCTGGTAGACTTTCTAAGAAGTCTTCCTCTAAGGGTAGATCTGTTACGTCAGCCCCACGTAAAGAATGTCCATCAAAGCCTCCCCGCTCTTCGTCTGACTTCCTTCACACTATCGAAAGACTCTCAAGAGCTAGAGGTTTTTCGAAGGAGGCAGTCAGTGCGATTGCAAGAGCTAGGAGAGCTTCTACCATTAGAGTATACCAGTCGAAGTGGGAAGTCTTTCGAGACTGGTGCAAGTCAGCATCTGTGTCCTCGTCCAGTACCTCTGTAGCCCAAATCGCAGATTTTCTTTTACATCTGAGAAAGGTTCGCTCCCTTTCAGCTCCCACGATTAAGGGCTACAGGAGCATGTTGGCTTCGGTCTTTCGACATAGAGGCTTAGATCTTTCCAACAATAAAGATCTCCAAAATCTCCTTAAGTCTTTCGAGACCTCTAAGGAACGTCGTTTGGCAACTCCTGGATGGAACTTAGACGTGGTCCTAAGGTTCCTCATGTCAGACAGGTTTGAGCCATTGCATTCAGCCTCCCTGAAGGATCTCACCCTCAAGACACTTTTCCTAGTGTGCTTGGCTTCGGCTAAAAGGGTCAGTGAACTTCATGCCTTCAGTAAGAACATCGGCTTTTCTACAGAGAAAAAGCCACTTGTTCACTTCAACTTGGTTTCCTGGCCAAAAATGAACTGCCTTCTCGTCCTTGGCCTAAATCTTTTGATATTCCTTGCTTATCAGAGATCGTAGGCAACGAACTGGAAAGAGTATTATGTCCTGTTAGAGCTCTTAAGTTCGATTTAGCTCGTACTAAGTCATTACGAGGGAAATCTGAGGCATTATGGTGCTCAGTTAAGAAACCTTCATTGCCTATGTCAAAGAATTCTTTGTCATATTTTATCAGATTTTTTTAATACGAGAAGCTCATTCTCACTTGAATGAGAAAGACCGATGTTTGCTTAAGGTTAAGACGCACGAAGTTAGAGATATAGCAACCTCCGTGGCCTTCAAGCAAAATAAATCTCTGCAAAGTATTATGGACGCGACTTCTTGGAGAAACAAGTCAGTGTTCGCGTCATTTTACTTAAAAAATTTCCAGACTCTTTACGAGGACTGCTACACACTGGGTCCATTCGTTGCAGCGAGTACAGTAGTGGGTGAGGGTTCTACCACTACACTTCCCTAATTCCAATATCCTTTTAATCTGTCTCTTGAAATGTTTTTAATATTGTTTTATGTGTTGTTCGGAAGGCTAAGAAGCCTTTCGCATCCTGATTGATTTGGCGGGTGGTCAAAGTCATTTCTTGAGAGCGCCCAGATTAGGGGTTTGATGAGGTCCTGTTGTATGGGTTGCAGCCCTTGATACTTCAGCTCCTGGGAGTCTGTCAGCATCCTAAGAGGATCGCTGGGCTCCGTGAGGAAGACAGACTTACAAGGCAGAGTAATCGTCTAAGTCAACTTCCTCACCAGGTACCTATTTATTTCGGTTTTGTTATATTGATAACTGCCAAAATGAAAAAACTCTTAGCTTATACGCAGTAAACATAATTAACTCTGGTCTCTACCCACCTCCTTGGGTGTGAATCAGCTATTATATATTCACCGGCTAAGTTAAATATTTAAAAATGATATTTTAATTATAAAATAAATTTTTGAATATACTTACCCGGTGAATATATAAATTAAATGACCCTCCCTTCCTCCCCAATAGAGACGCAGTGGGATGAGAAGAAATTGAAGGTTTTGTTTACATCCGAGAGTGGTATCTGGCCGACAGTTGGCGCTGGTGGGCACACCCGCAACCTGCATAGCGATCGCTCGCGAGTTTTTTATGTATGTGTCTGTCGAGCAACAGAGTTGCAGCTATTATATATTCACCGGGTAAGTATATTCAAAAATTTATTTTATAATTAAAATATCATTTTTTTACTTTTCTCGACTGAAATACATATCTGGTTGCCAGACATAGAAACAATTTTTGCGTCACATTGAGTTGGTATAGAATTTGAGCCCCATACATAATATAATCAAAATCATGAATAATATTGTATCTAACCCATTTCAAAATTCTGCGATAGAGGAGTAAAAATGTGTAATTTTCACTTTTTTTACTTTTCTCGACTGAAATACATAGCTGGTTGCCAGACATAGAAACAATTTTTGCGTCACATTGAGTTGGTATAGAATTTGAGCCCCATACATGGTATAATCAGAATCATGAATAATATTGTATCTAACCCATTTCAGAATTCTGCGATAGAGGGGTAAAAATGTGTAATTTTCACTTTTTTGACTTTTCTCGACTGAAATACATATCTGGTTGCCAGACATAGAAACAATTTTTGCGTCACATTGAGTTGGTATAGAATTTGAGCGCCATACATGGTATAATCAGAATCATGAATAATATTGTATCTAACCCATTTCAGAATTCGGCCATAGAGGGGTAAAAATGGGTAATTTTTACTTTTTTTACTTTTCTCGACTGAAATACATAGCTGGTTGCCAGACAGAGAAACAATTTTTGCGTCACATTGAGTTGGCATAGAATTTGAGCCCCATACATAGTATAATCAGAATCATGAATAATATTGTATCTAACCCATTTCAGAATTTTGCGATAGAGGGGTAAAAATGGGTAATTTTCACTTTTTTGACTTTTCTCGACTGAAATACATATCTGGTTGCCAGACATAGAAACAATTTTTGCGTCACATTGAGTTGGTATAGAATTTGAGCCCCATACATAGTATAATCAGAATCATGAATAATATTGTATCTAACCCATTTCAGAATTCTGCGATAGAGGGGTAAAAATGGGTAATTTTCACTTTTTTTACTTTTCTCGACTGAAATACATATCTGGTTGCCAGACATAGAAACAATTTTTGCGTCACATTGAGTTGGTATAGAATTTGAGCCCCATACATGGTATAATCAGAATCATGAATAATATTGTATCTAACCCATTTCAGAATTCGGTGATAGAGGGGTAAAAATGGGTAATTTTCACTTTTTTGACTTTTCTCGACTGAAATACATATCTGGTTGCCAGACAGAGAAACAATTTTTGCGTCACATTGAGTTGGCATAGAATTTGAGCCCCATACATAGTATAATCAGAATCATGAATAATATTGTATCTAACCCATTTCAGAATTTTGCGATAGAGGGGTAAAAATGGGTAATTTTCACTTTTTTGACTTTTCTCGACTGAAATACATATCTGGTTGCCAGACATAGAAACAATTTTTGCGTCACATTGAGTTGGTATAGAATTTGAGCCCCATACATAGTATAATCAGAATCATGAATAATATTGTATCTAACCCATTTCAGAATTCTGCGATAGAGGGGTAAAAATGGGTAATTTTCCCTTTTTTGACTTTTCTCGACTTAAATACATATCTGGTTGCCAGACATAGAAACAATTTTTGCGTCACATTGAGTTGGTATAGAATTTGAGCCCCATACATGGTATAATCAGAATCATGAATAATATTGTATCTAACCCATTTCAGAATTTTGCGATAGAGGGGTAAAAATGGGTAATTTTCACTTTTTTGACTTTTCTCGACTGAAATACATATCTGGTTGCCAGACATAGAAACAATTTTTGCGTCACATTGAGTTGGCATAGAATTTGAGCCCCATACATAGTATAATCAGAATCATGAATAATATTGTATCTAACCCATTTCAAAATTCTGCGATAGAGGGGTAAAAATGTGTAATTTTCACTTTTTTGACTTTTCTCGACTGAAATACATATCTGGTTGCCAGACAGAAACAATTTTTGCGTCACATTGAGTTGGCATAGAATTTGAGCCCAATACATAGTATAATCAGAATCATGAATAATATTGTATCTAACCCATTTCAAAATTCTGCGATAGAGGGGTAAAAATGTGTAATTTTAAATATTTAACTTAGCCGGTGAATATATAATAGCTGCAACTCTGTTGCTCGACAGACATACATAAAAAACTCGCCAGCGATCGCTATGCAGGTTGCGGGTGTGCCCACCAGCGCCAACTGTCGGCCAGATACCACTCTCGATGTAAACAAAACCTTCAATTTCTTCTCTGTCGACGTGTCGACAAGACGTACTTTACTCGCTGTTGAACCTGGAGTTTTTCCCATCATATTTGGTGAAGTACTTTAATTTGGTTTGAGCTTTCGCAGTACAGGTGTTTTTCTTCAAATATATCCTTGAACTCTTTTTTGAATCGGATTAATTGTTGATGACTTAGATCGTTTTTTGGAATTTTCCCTTGACTAATTCAAAATGGCTGACCTTTCTCAAGTTCCCAAGTTTCGAAAGTGCAATGCTAGGGACTGTCATAGGCGTCTTCCAAAGGCTTCTCTCGACCCTCACACTGTTTGTTCCAATTGTCGGGGTAAAACCTGTCAATTGGAAGATCGGTGTGAGGAATGCGTGGGCCTTTCGGAATTCGATTTTATCGAATTTGATAAATATACACGCAGACTAGAGAGAGATAGGGTAAGGAGAAGTTCTTCTAGGTCGGTAGATTTTTCCTCTCCACATGCCCCTGAACCTATTCCTTCCCCTGTAGTGGTTGTTCCTAACCCCCCTCCTAGCACTCAGGAACCGTCGATGGCAGACATGATGCGTGCTATTCATGCCTTGGGGGAGAGAGTTGAGGCTTTAGCAAGTGACCGAAATCAACTCATGGCGGACGTAAAGGAACTCAAGTGCCAAAGTGCCACGAAGGATAGTGTCAAAGTGCCTAGTGTTACGCAAAGTGTTGTGAACAGTGTTGCGCTCGAGGGTTCGTCTGTTCGTGCCTGTCGTCCTCATAGTCCGGGACCTCTTGCAAGCTCCCAAGCCCAGGGGAGAAGCAATGTCGTACGACTCATGGGTTCGAGAGGCCTTGATCAGCGAACAGACGTTCCTTCCAAGGTATCAGGCGTATCTCTCCAAGATCGCCCCTACCTAAGTAAGACGAGAGAGCCCATTTTTACCTCGTCGTCCGAAGGTGTTTCACGTAAGAAACCTTGGACCAAGGTCTCCAGACCTTTAAAGCGTAAGTCGGTCCCTTCAGGACAAGTCCAACGTCCCGGATGTAGCCACTGGGACAGTTCGGACCCATTGCCGTCATCTGATGACTGCTCGCCGCCTAAGAGAGGCAAAGTTGTGCCGTCTCAGTCGCTAACCCCGTCTGTTACCGCACCTGCTTCCGTAGACCCTAAATGGGTGTTACTGCAAGACATGCAGTCTAAGCTTGCGTCCTTGATGGAGGACTACAACGCTGAGAAGGTTACCGTTGAACCTACTGGCCATCAGCCATCCAAGCGTTCTGTTGTGCGTCCTGTTGACGTGGATGTAGCTTTCTCGCGTCAACCAGTTGGGGTGGTACCTCCACCGATGCGACCCAGTGTGGATTTCCAGCCGCACGTTGACGTTAGGCAACGCACTGATGCGATTGGTGACGTTCAGGACGTTCATCAACCATCAGAGTTGACTTGTTTTGACGCGGTGCGTCAACCTCCGCAACCCGGTATGGTGTTGACTGCACAACCCAGACGGTCTAAACAGTCTCGGGTGGACGCTGTGCGTCCTCGCGCACCTGTTGTTGTTGACAGTTCCCAGACTGTTCAGCAGTTCCAGGACGCTGCGTCCGGCTCCGTCACGTATGCACCTGTGCTACCGGACTCTGCGAGTCAAACGTTGCCTACACCTTTGCCGTTTTCTCATCAGTTATCGGATGAGGAACTGTCAGATGAGGACGTTGCTGAACCACAGCCTGAGGATCAGCCTTCAGAACTAGATGAGCCTAAAGCAGTTCAACCATCCTTGGACTTTAGAAAAGTCATGGCTGTTTTTAAAGAGTTGTTCCCTGACCACTTTATTTCTGTGGCTCCTCGTTCGCCGCCGTCAGAGTTTGTCTTAGGCGTTCCTGCTACCATGCCTGCCTTTACTAAACTCGTTCTCTCTCGCTCATCCAAGAGAGCTTTACGGCTGTTAGGCGATTGGTTAGAGACCAAGAGGAGTTTAGGGAAGACAGCATTTGCCTTCCCCCCAACTAAACTCTCGTCTAGATCGAGCGTCTGGTATGCCACGGGAGAAGTTCTCGGCTTGGGAGTTCCTGCCTCTGCCCAGGGCGACTTCTCAAGTCTTGTAGACTCTCCCCTCCGCCTTGCCATGAGACGCTCGAAGATTTGTTGGTCACCCTCGGACCTGGACCACCTTCTTAAAGGCATATTTAGGGCGTTTGAAGTCTTTAACTTCCTGGACTGGTGTTTAGGAGCCCTGAGTAGGAAAATCTCTTCTGCCGATAGGGATGTTTCCTTACTCATTATGTCCTGCATGGACAAGGCCGTCCGTGATGGGTCCAACGAGCTTGCCGCTTCATTCACGTCCGGAGTCCTTAAGAAACGAGAGTCTCTGTGCTCTTTTCTGTCAGCAGGAGTGACGCCATGCCAAAGATCCGAGCTACTCTTTGCGCCCTTGTCTAAGTGCTTGTTTCCTGAAGTCTTGGTTAAGGAAATTGCCTTGTCTTTAGTGCAGAAGGACACCCACGATCTAGTTGTGTCCTCGGCTCGCAAAGCTCCCCCTTTGCCTGCCTTGTCTGCCAGACCTAGGATAGACACTCCTGCGTCCAGGTTTATCCCGCCCTTTCGTGGCAGAGCCTCCAGCAGGGGAGGTGCTCGTGCCGAAGGGAAGAGAGGGAAGAGGAAAGGATCCAAGTCCTCTAAGGGCAGAGTCTGACTGCCCGCAACTTCAGACAGCAGTAGGTGCCAGACTCAAGAACTTCTGGCAAGCCTGGGAGAAGAGAGGCGCAGATCAACAGTCTGTGAGGTTGCTCAGAGAGGGGTACAAAATCCCTTTTGTACGCAGACCTCCTCTAGCGACATCCCCCATCGATCTCTCTCCCAGGTACCGAGAGGAAGAAAAGAGACAAGCCCTGAAACTGGAAGTGTCTCTTTTGCTAGAGAAGGGAGCGGTGGTCAAAGTCTCGGACCTTCAATCACCGGGGTTTTACAACCGTCTCTTCCTAGTATCAAAGAAGACAGGAGGTTGGAGACCGGTGCTAGACGTCAGTGCTCTGAATGTCTTTGTCACAAAGACGAAGTTTACCATGGAGACCACAAAGTCAGTCCTAGCAGCGGTCAGAAAGGAAGACTGGATGGTCTCTCTAGACCTAAGGGACGCCTACTTCCACATCCCCATTCACTCAGACTCCCAACCTTTTCTGAGATTCGTCTTCGACGATGTGGTGTACCAGTTTCGGGCCCTGTGCTTTGGCCTAAGCACAGCTCCTCTCGTGTTTACGAGGCTTATGAGGAATGTGGCAAAATTCCTCCATTTATCGGACATCCGAGCCTCCCTTTATTTGGACGACTGGCTTCTCAGAGCCTCTTCCAGTCATCGCTGTCTGAAGGATCTCAATTGGACTCTAGATCTGACCAAGGAATTGGGACTTCTAGTCAACTTGGAAAAGTCACAGCTGGTCCCATCCCAAACTATTCTGTATTTAGGGATGGAGATTCACAGTCAAGTTTTTCGGGCTTTTCCGTCGGCCCCCAGAATAGATCAAGCCCTGCTCTCCATCCAGAAGATGCTGAAGAAAGAACGCTGCTCAGTCAGGCTTTGGATGAGTCTGGTAGGATCGCTGTCATCCCTGGAGCAATTTGTCTCGCTAGGAAGGCTACACCTCCGACCTCTTCAATTCCACCTGGCTTTTCACTGGAAAAAAGGACAAGACGCTAGAGGCGGTCTCGATCCCGATTTCCGAAAAGATCAAGTCTTGTCTGACTTGGTGGAAGGACAATATCAGCCTACGAGAGGGCCTTCCCTGGCAGTTCAGAAACCCAACCACGTTCTCTTATCGGACGCATCGGACTTGGGCTGGGGCGCGACGCTGAACGGTCGGGAATGCTCAGGTCTGTGGAACTCGAGTCAGAGGAGCATGCATATCAACAGCAAGGAGCTTTTGGCGGTTCATCTGGCCTTGATAAGCTTCGAGAATCTCCTTCGAGGCAAGGTGGTGGAGGTCAACTCGGACAACACCACGGCCTTGGCGTACATTTCCAAACAGGGAGGTACCCACTCACTGACTCTGTACGAGATCGCAAGGGACCTGCTCATCTGGTCAAAAGATCGAGGCATCTCCCTAGTAACGAGGTTCATCCAGGGCGACTTGAACGTCCTAGCAGATTGTCTCAGTCGGAAAGGTCAGGTAATTCCAACCGAATGGACCCTCCACAAGGATGTGTGCAAGAGACTTTGGGCGACTTGGGGTCAACCCACCATAGATCTCTTTGCAACCTCGCTGACCAAGAGGCTTCCAATCTATTGCTCTCCAGTCCCAGACCCAGCAGCAATACATATAGTTGCTCCCCTCTGGCCCGCGAGAGAATGGTTCACCGAGGTACTTCGATGGCTAGTAGACGTTCCCAGAAGTCTTCCTCTAAGAGTAGAGTTTCTACGTCAGCCACACGTAAAGAAGGTACACCAAAGCCTCCACGCTCTTCGTCTGACTGCCTTCAGACTATCGAAAGACTCTCGAGAGCTAGAGGCTTTTCGAAGGAGGCAGCCAGTGCGATTGCCAGAGCAAGGAGAGCGTCTACCATTAGAGTTTACCAATCGAAGTGGGAAGTCTTCCGAGACTGGTGCAAGTCAGTTTCGGTATCCTCGACCAGTACCTCTGTAGCCCAAATCGCTGATTTTCTCTTATACCTGAGAAAAGTACGATCCCTTTCAGCTCCTACTATCAAGGGCTACAGAAGCATGTTGGCCTCGGTCTTCCGGCATAGAGGCTTAGATCTTTCCAACAATAAAGATCTGCAAGATCTCCTTAAGTCTTTTGAGACCTCTAAGGAACGTCGTTTGGCTACACCTGGGTGGAATTTAGACGTGGTCCTAAGATTCCTCATGTCAAACAGGTTTGAGCCTTTACATTCAGCCTCCCTGAAAGATCTCACTCTTAAGACTCTTTTCCTGGTATGCTTAGCCTCGGCTAAAAGAGTCAGTGAGCTTCATGCCTTCAGCAAGAACATCGGGTTTTCGTCAGAAAAAGCTACTTGTTCTCTGCAGCTTGGTTTCCTAGCCAAAAATGAGCTACCTTCTCGTCCTTGGCCTAAATCTTTCGATATTCCTAGCTTATCGGAGATCGTAGGCAATGAACTAGAAAGAGTATTATGCCCTGTTAGAGCTCTTAAGTTCTACTTAACTCGTACTAAACCTTTACGAGGCCAATCTGAAGCGTTATGGTGTTCAGTTAAGAAACCATCCTTGCCTATGTCAAAGAATGCTTTGTCATATTTTATCAGATTGTTAATACGAGAAGCTCATTCACACTTGAGTGAGGAAGACCGATCTTTGCTTAAGGTTAAGACGCACGAGGTTAGAGCTGTAGCAACTTCCGTGGCCTTTAAGCAAAATAGATCTCTGCAAAGTATAATGGACGCAACCTATTGGAGAAGCAAGTCAGTGTTCGCGTCATTTTACTTGAAAGATGTCCAGACTCTTTACGAGAACTGCTACACACTGGGACCATTCGTAGCAGCGAGTGCAGTAGTGGGTGAGGGCTCAACCACTACAATTCCCTAATTCCATATCCTTTTAATCTGTCTCTTGAAATGTTTTAATGTTGTTTTTATGGGTTGTCCGGAAGGCTAAGAAGCCTTTCGCATCCTGGTTGATTTGGCGGGTGGTCAAAGTCATTTCTTGAGAGCGCCAAAATTAGGGGTTTGATGAGGTCCTGTTGTATGGGTTGCAGCCCTTGATACTTCAGCTCCTGGGAGTCTGTCAGCATCCTAAGAGGATCGCTGGGCTCCGTAAGGAAGACGTACTTACAAGGCAGAGTAATCGTCTAAGTCGACTTCCTTACCAGGTACCTATTTATTTTGGTTTTGTTATATTGATAACTGTCAAAATGAAAAAACTCTTAGCTTATACGATGTAAACATATTTAACTCTGGTCTCTACCCACCTCCTTGGGTGTGAATCAGCTATTATATATTCACCGGCTAAGTTAAATATTTAAAAATGATATTTTAATTATAAAATAAATTTTTGAATATACTTACCCGGTGAATATATAAATTAAACGACCCTCCCTTCCTCCCCAATAGAGACGCAGTGGGATGAGAAGAAATTGAAGGTTTTGTTTACATCGAGAGTGGTATCTGGCCGACAGTTGGCGCTGGTGGGCACACCCGCAATCTGCATAGCAATCGCTGGCGAGTTTTTTATGTATGTGTCTGTCGAGCAACAGAGTTGCAGCTATTATATATTCACCGGGTAAGTATATTCAAAAATTTATTTTATAATTAAAATATCATTTTTCACTTTTTTGACTTTTCTCGACTGAAATACATATCTGGTTGCCAGACAGAAACAATTTTTGCGTCACATTGAGTTGGTATAGAATTTGAGCCCCATACATAGTATAATCAGAATCATGAATAATATTGTATATACCCCATTTCAGAGTTCTTCAGATTGAGGGGTAAAAACTGGTAATTTTCACTTGTTCCGTAACTGAAATACAAACCACGCTATTTACATAGGGTAATTACTTCGGCGTAGCTGAATGACAAGCCATTAGAATTTTAACGAGGGTTTACTACCCCACCACTAGTTAGCAGGGGGTAGGGAAGGGTAGCTTACTACCCCCCCCCCCCTCACACACACTAGTGAGTGCTTCACTTTGCTTTTGGCTCGGGTGAATATCAGACGTGTCTGCTCTCACCCTCTCTTGACTGCCATTAATCTGTTTTGCTTTCTCTTTTTCTACAGAGTGTGTATGAAGTTGGCCTCTATCAATTAATAATGCCTACGTGTCCTGGATTACGTGGCCGCCCTTGTGGGACCTTTATGTCGGCGGTCAACACTGATCCCCACACTTTGTGTCCTCATTGTAGGGGCCAACGGTGTGATAGTGGTAATGTATGTGGTGAGTGTAGGGAGTGGTCTACCTCCCAGTGGGAGAGCTTTGCCCGGCGCCGGAAGAAAAAGTCCAAAAGGGATATTTCTTCTTCAAAGGCTTCTTTGAAGAGAGAAAATTCCAAGGCTTCTTCTTCCGTAGCCCATTCCTTCTCCGAAGCTCCCACTCGATCGGTCTCTTCCGAGAGGCCGGCGAGTGGTAGCGTAGACCGTAGTTCTGTTGACCGATCCCAGGGTGCGAGAGAGGTAGTTGCCTCCCATAGCGAGGTAGCTGCCCCTCCTCCCCAGGAGGAGGATATTGATTTCTCTGTGAATAACAATGATTTGTTACAGCTTTGGGCTTCTTTAGGGCTTCAGGGTTCGCCCTCCAGGGAAGCCCTGTTTGACAATATCAAACTGGGAGCAGCTGTTAAGCAATCGCCGACGATAGCAGACATAGATCTTCTGTCTATCATCGACGTTGTTGTAACGGAGGCCTCCGGTGTGTCTGATCAAACTCCTGCTCCTGTTGTAGCTGAGGTAGCTGAAGGCTTGCTTAGCTTCCCCCTCTGAACATCCTTCGAAGGGGGAACTTAGTCCTACGGTTTCTCCTGCTAGTGATTCTCTCCCTCGGGGGAGTTCACTTACAAAGACTCCTCTGCGGAGGCGTTACGATGGTCAGCTTGCTGATCTCACGACCCCTATAGGGCGTATAAGGCAGGAAGGCTCGTCCACCCCTTCGCCGTAGAGGCCTTCCTTCTCCTCACAAGGGAGTTAGGAGGCGCCTCTTCGGCTCGTCATCCCCGCAGTCCTCTGCGGAGGAGACTCACCGAGAACGGAAGTGTGTCTGAGCCTTCTAACGTCGGAACTGGGGACCTTCTGGTGAAATCTCTCAGCCACTGCGTCCCGTCGTTTGAGAATCGTGTTGGCCCACAAGCTCGAGACTTGGTAGGCCAGAAAGTCAATGGTCCGCATGCCTGAGAGTAAGAATGTCTCCAGTGCCTTCCTGGTGCTTTCCTTGGACAGATCCTCAGACCGCACCAGGATGCCCAGAGACCCCAGCCAGATGTCAAGCCACGAAGTTGCCTGCATGGCACACTTCCCCACCTTCTCCTGGCTTAGGATCTCAGTAGCAGAATAGGACATGTGCCGGTTGGAGAGTCTCTCTAGAGGAACTCCCCCTGTGAGTTCTTCCACGGAGTGGTGAACCGGAAGACCTAAACAAGTCTACTCTAGGATCTTGAAATACCTCCTCTGATGGACTCGAGGAGGAGGGAGGACCTTGTTACCGGCGCTGGATCTGTTGGAGGAGGCAAGCTCAGAGAGCTAGCCCTCTACATTGTCTCTGGCACTCTTCATCCCTTGTGACCAGGGCAAAGCTGCACTGGCCCTAGAGGGTTTCTGGGTGCCATAGACTCGATCCAAGACCGTGTCCTTACCCTCACAAGGAGGAATCTCTGGGTCCGGAAACCCGTTGAGGTTCCTCATGAGGGTCAGAACTTGCCAGAACGCATGTTCTGACTCTTGGTGCTCTCCTCCTGAAGGACTAGCAGCAAAGTCTCCCATCCCCAGTGGCTCATCCTGGGGGGATTCGTGGACATTCTCCGAAGGTCCAGCTGGCTCCTATCTGATCCTTGCCGAAGACTTAGGAACAGTCTTCGAGTCCTTCAGTTCCCTCCTGGGAGGGATACAGGACTTTAGTAACGATGGATGTAGGCTCTTCTCCACCCCTGTGCGAGAAGACTTCTCAGGAAGAGGTGGAGTTTCCCCCATTGATGCGATGGGGGAACGGACCGGCTCGACCGACTCCCCTGAGGATGGGAAATCCTCATCCGCAGGGGAGGGAGAGAAAGTGTGGGAGGGGGGGGGGAAGGAGCCTTGCTCAAGGATTTGTGAGGAAACAGTTTAGCCCTAGGAGAAGTCACCACGGAGGGGACTCCTCTCTTCCTCTTCAGAGGAGAAAAAGCCGCCACTGATTTGTGACCTAGATTAGTGAACACAGGCTTCATAGCCTGCTTAAGAGCTCTGACTATGGTCCCAAACCAGGGCTGCTGGCTGACAGTCGCTCTGTCAGACACTCCCTCTGGAGGGAAGGGGATCGTTCGATCCCTTGGAGGAGTCGACAAACGAGGGTTCGCCTGAAACGAAGCTGAAACGAAAGAGTCCTTAGACCTGTCCGGAAACATCCCCTCCTCCGGCGAGCGCGCTGTTCTGTGCTTGCGGGGAGGGGAACGAGACGATAACCTGTCCGCCTGAAGCTCCGTAAAATCTCATGCTGTGATCGCGCTGGCGATTGGGGCGCAAATTGCGCTGGTGGTCGCGCGCGGAAGGATCGTGCGCAGCAGGAATTTCGCGCGCGCGCGCGAGGTTGATGGAGCACTGGGCGAGGGCGCGATTGCGCAGCCTCGTGGTAGCACGAGGGTGAGTTTGCGCGTTGGGGTGCAGGTGAGCGCTGCGCAGGTTGAGCAGGCATCTTCCCCTGAAGAGATCGTGGCCGCGCATGGCGCGCATCAGGGTGAGGGCGCACAGGCGTGCGCTGCTGCGATGAGTGCGCAGGGCGCGCAACAGTTTTCGGGCACACAGGTGTGCGCTGTTGAGTTGAGCGCGCATCGCAGGCAACTTTAAACGCGCGTACAGGATTGCGCAGTCTGGATGGAGAGTCCAGGGGTACCTGTGAGCGCCCATGCGCTAACTTAGGAACCTCCTGGACTGCGCGCTGGATTGTAGAAGCGCGCTGGCGCGTTGGTGAACGCTTGTGCGCTGTATCAGGAACAACTGCGCAAGGGCGCACATCGCGCTTAACTCCAGAAGAGCGCTGAGGGTCTAGAGGTACCTGTGAGCGCCTGTGCACTAACCTAGGTGCCTCTTGGACTGCGCGTGATGAAACAGGAACCAGTGAGCGCAGGTGCGCAGGTGAGTGCTGGCGCGCTATATCAGGAACTGCTGGTAGGCGCTGGCGCGCAGGGGAACCCTGGTGCAGAACAGGAACAGGTGCGCGCACGCGCGCAGGTGGGCACTGTGGCGCTAAGTCAGGAACAGCAGCAGCGTGATGGTGCACAGGGTAAACCTGGCGCTTAAGAGATTGAGGCGCAGTTTTGCGCTCAAGTCCCTTGTGACCCGAAGGGACCGGTGCCTGTGCAATGACAGGTTTTGAAGGCGCGTAATGTGCGTCAGCATCCTTGAATGGTGACGGCAGGTCAGCAGGTCTGGAGGGAGACAAGTCACAGGATCCCGAAGGACGACCTTCCTCCGAAGGGGATCGCGAACGATCTCCGGAGAGGTCTACGGTGGTAGCTGGCAAGCACGGTGAACGGTGAGTCTCCTCCGCAGAGGACTGCGGGGATGACGAGCCGAAGAGGCGCCTCCTAACTCCCATGTGAGGAGAAGGAAGGCCTCTACGGCAAAGGGGAGGATGAACCTTCCGCCTTATACGCCCTCTAGGAGTCAGGGGATCAGCAAGCTGACCATTGTAAGGCCTCCGCAGAGGAGTCTTTGTAAGTGAACTCCCCCGAGGGGGAGAATCACTAGCAGGAGACACCGTAGGACTGAGTTCCCCCTTCGAAGGATGTTCAGAGGGGGAAGCTAAGCAAGCCTTCAGCTACCTCAGCAACAACAGGAGCAGGAGTTTGATCAGACACACCGGAGGCCTCCGTTACAACAACGTCGACGATAGACAGAGGATCTATGTCTGCTATCGTCGGCGATTGCTTAACAGCTGCTCCCAGTTTGATCATGTCAAACAGGGCTTCCCTGGAGGGCGAACCCTGAAGCCCCAAGGGAGCCCAAAGCTGTAACAAATCATTGTTATTCACAGAGAAATCAATATCCTCCTCCTGGGGAGGAGGGGCAGCTACCTCGCTATGGGAGGCAACTACCTCTCTCGCACCCTGGGATCGGTCAACAGAACTACGGTCTACGCTACCACTCGCCGGCCTCTCGGAAGAGACCGATCGAGTGGGAGCTTCGGAGGAGGAATGGGCTACGGAAGAAAAAGCCTTGGAATTTTCTCTCTTCAAAGAAGCCTTTGAAGGAGAAATATCCCTTTTGGACTTTTTCTTCCGGCGCCGGGCAAACCTCTCCCACTGGGAGGTAGACCACTCCCTACACTCACCGCATACATTACCACTATCACACCGTTGGCCCCTACAATGAGGACACAAAGTGTGGGGATCAGTGTTGACCGCCGACATAAAGGTCCCACAAGGTCGGCCAGGTAATCCAGGACACGTAGGCATTAATAATTAATAGAGGCCAACTTCATACACACACTGTAGAAAAAGTGAAAGCAAAACAGATTAATGGCAGTCAAGAGAGGGTGAGAGCAGACATGTCTGATCTTCACCCAAGCCAAAAGCAAAGTGAAGCACTCACTAGTGTGTGTGTGTGGGGGGGGGGGGGTAACAATCTACCCTTCCCTACCCCCTGCTAACTAGCGGTGGGGTAGTAAACCCTCGTTAAAATTCTAATGGCTCGTCATTCAGCTACGCCGAAGTAATTACCCTATGTAAATAGCGTGGTTTGTAATCAGTTACGGAACAAGTGAAAATTACCCGTTTTTACCCCTCAATCTGAAGAACTCTGAAATGGGGTATATACAATATTATTCATGATTCTGATTATACTATGTATGGGGTTCAAATTCTACACCAACTCAATGTGACGCAAAAATTGTTTCTATGTCTGGAAACCAGATATGTATTTCAGTCGAGAAAAGTCAAAAAAGTGAAAATTACCCATTTTTACCCTCTATCGCAGAATTCTGAAATGGGTTAGATACAATATTATTCATGATTCTGATTGACTATGTATGGGGCTCAAATTCTATACCAACTCAATGTGACGCAAAAATTGTTAAAAGTGTCTGGCAACCAGCTATGTATTTCAGTCGAGAAAAGTAAAAAAAGTGAAAATTACCCATTTTTACCCCTCTATCGCAGAATTCTGAAATGGGTTAGATACAATATTATTCATGATTCTGATTATACTATGTATGGGGCTCAAATTCTATACCAGCTCAATGTGACACAAAAATTGTTTCTATGTCTGGCAACCAGCTATGTATTTCAGTCGAGAAAAGTAAAAAAAAGTGAAAATTACCCATTTTTAAATATTTAACTTAGCCGGTGAATATATAATAGCTGCTGCTCCAGCGGCTCGACAGAAAAACACACAAAAACTCGCGAGCGATCGCTATGAAGGTTGCGGGTGTGCCCACCAGCGCCAACTATCGGCCAGATACCGCATATGCATGTAAACAAGCCTCAATTCTTCTCTGTCGGCCTTAACGACAAGACGTATCATTACTCGCTGTATAACCTGGAGTTTTTTCAACAGACTTGGTGAAGTACTTCATTTTGGTTTGAGCTTTCGCAGTGCAGGTGTTTTTCCTCAACTTAAACTCTTGAACTCTTTTTTTGGACAGATTTAATTGTTGATGACTTGGATTGTTTTTTGGACTTTCTTTGACTAATTCAAAATGGCTGACGCTTCTCAAATTCCTAGATTTCGTAAGTGTAATGCTAGGGATTGCAATAGGCGTCTTCCAGAGGCCTCTGTCGACCCACATACTGTGTGTTCTAATTGTCGGGGTAAAACCTGTCAATTAGGAGATCGGTGTGAGGAATGCGTGGGCCTTTCGGAATTCGATTGGCTCGAATATGACAAGTATTCTCGTAAGCTAGAGAGAGATAGGGTGAGGAGGAGTTCCTCTAGATCAGTAGATTTTTCCTCTCCCCATGCCCCTGAACCTAATCCTTCCCCTGTAGTGGTTGTGCCTGAACCCCCTACTGGCACTCAGGAACCATCAATGCGGGACATGTTACGTGCCATTCATGCTTTGGGTGAAAGAGTTGAGTCGTTAGCAACAGATCGTAATCAACTCATGGCTGACGTTAAAGAGCTAAAGTGTCAGAGTGCCACAGCGGAAAATCGTGGGAAAGTGATTAGTGCGCAAAGTGTTTTCAGTGTTGCGACCGAGGGTTCGTCTGTTCATGCCTGTCGTTCGCCTAGTCTGAGACCTCTTGCAAGCTCCCAAGCCCAGGGGAGAAGTAATGTCGTACGACTTATGGGTTCGAGAGGCCTTGATCAGCGAACAGACGTTCCCTCTATGGTAACAGGCGTGTCTCATCAAGACCGCCCCTATCATAAGACGAGAGAGACCATTTTCTCCTCGTCATCCAAAGGCTTTTCGCATAAGAAACCGTGGAGCAAGGTTTCAAGGCCCTTGAAGCGAAAGTCGGTCCCTTCAGGACAGGTCCAGCGTCCTGGTTGTAGCCATTGGGACAGCTCTGACCCTTTGCAGTCATCGGAAGACTGCTCGCCGCCTAAGCAGCAACGTTACACAGGCTCAGAGAGTCTTGGTGTAGGCAAGGTTGTGCAGTCTCAGACGTTAACCCCGTCTTTTACCGCACCCATTCCCGTTGATCCTAAATGGGTTGTACTGCAAGACATGCAGATCAAGCTCGCCTCCCTTATGGAAGACTATTCTGCTGAAAAGGTTCACGATGATCCTCGCCGCTTAGCTAATCGAGATCCTGGCCTTCAGCCGCCAAAACGAGCCTTTGCTCCTCCTGTTGACGTTGGCGTTACTAAGTCACGTCAGTCACGCTTTGTAGAGCCTCACTCGATGCGGTCACGTGTTGACTTTCAGCCGCATATGGACGTTCAGCCACTTCCTAATGCTCTTGTTGACGTTCAGGACGTTCGCCAACCAGCGGAGTTGACTTGTTTTGACGCTGAGCGTCAACCACCGCAGTCTAGAGTTGTTTTGACTGCTCAGTCTAGGCAGTCAAAACAGTCTCGAGTTGACGTCGAGCGTCCTCCCGCTCCTGTTGTTGTTGACAGTCAGGCTGTTAAGCAGTTACATGACGTAGCGTCCTGGACTGCTACTGATGCACCAGTGCGTGTGGACTCTGCGTGTCAAGCATTGCCAACCCCTTTGCTTGTTACTCAGCAGTTGTCGGATGAAGATCCTTCAGATGAGGACGTTGCTGACCCTCATCATGATGATCATCCTTCGGATGTAGACGAACCTAGAACGGTTCCTCCTTCAATGGACTTTAAGAAAGTCATGTTAATTTTCAAGGAGCTTTTTCCCGATCCCTTTGTTACCGTTGCTCCTCGTTCGCCACCGTCTGAGTTTGCTCTAGGCTTACCTGCTAACATGCCAGCCTTTACTAAGCTAGTGCTTTCTCGCTCTTCCAAGAGAGCTTTACGACTTTTAGGCGACTGGTTGGATACCAGGAGGAGTTTGGGGAAGACGGCCTTTGCCTTCCCTCCGTCAAAGCTCTCGTCTAGATCGAGCGTCTGGTATGCCACGGGAGAAGTTCTCGGCTTGGGAGTCCCTGCCTCTGCCCAGGGTGACTTCTCAAGCCTCGTAGACTCTCCCCGCCGCCTAGCCATGAGACGCTCGAAGATTAGTTGGTCCTCCTCGGACCTTGACCATCTGCTGAAAGGCGTATACAGGGTTTTGAAGTTTTCAACTTCCTTGACTGGTCATTAGGAGCTTTAAGTAGGAAAATCTCGTCTGCTGATAGAGATGTTTCCTTACTTATAATGTCATGTATGGATAAAGCCATCCGCGATGGTTCCAATGAGCTCG
Source organism: Palaemon carinicauda (assembly GCF_036898095.1). NCBI lineage: Eukaryota > Metazoa > Arthropoda > Malacostraca > Decapoda > Palaemonidae > Palaemon > Palaemon carinicauda. Next base: position 59,666,042 of record NC_090743.1, read on the forward strand.
CCTCCTCTTTTACGTCAGGAGTCTTAAAGAAGCGAGAGTCCCTTTGCTCTTTTCTTTCGGCAGGAGTTACTCCCTGTCAGAGATCAGAACTGCTCTTTGCTCCCTTATCAACGTCTTTGTTTCCGCAACAATTGGTTAAGGACATAGCTTCTTCGCTTGTGCAGAAGGACACCCATGACTTGATGGCGTCCTCTGCTCGCAAAGGGACTCCTTCTACATCCTTTGCTGTAAGACCCAGGATCGAGACTCCGGCATCCAGATTTATCCCGCCCTTTCGTGGCAGAGCTCCCAGCAGGGGAAGTACTCGTGCCGAGGGAAAGAGAGGAAAGAAGAGAGGAGCCAAGTCCTCACGTGGCAGAGTCTGACTGCACACAGCCTCAGACAGCGGTAGGAGCCAGATTGAAGAGCTTCTGGCAGGCCTGGGAGAAGAGGGGCGCAGACCAACAGTCTGTTCGGTTGCTCAGAGAGGGGTACAAAATTCCGTTTGTACGCAAACCTCCTCTAGTGACAACTCCCATCGACCTCTCTCCCAGGTACCGAGAGGAGTCAAAGAGACAAGCCCTAAACCTAGAAGTGTCTCTGTTGCTAGAGAAGGGAGCGGTGGTGAAAGTCTCGGACCTTCAATCACCGGGGTTTTACAACCGTCTCTTCCTAGTCCTAAAGAAGACAGGAGGTTGGAGACCGGTGCTAGACGTCAGTGCGCTCAACGTTTTTGTTACGAAAACAAAGTTCACTATGGAGACCACGAAGTCAGTCTTAGCAGTGGTCAGAAAGGGAGACTGGATGGTCTCTCTCGACCTACGAGATGCATACTTCCACATTCCTATACACCCAGATTCCCAACCGTTTCTGAGGTTTGTTTTCAGGAATGAAGTATACCAGTTTCGGGCCCTGTGCTTTGGCCTAAGTCCTGCTCCTCTCGTGTTTACGAGGCTCATGAGGAATGTGGCAAAATTCCTCCATTTATCGGGAATCCGAGCCTCCCTGTATTTGGACGACTGGCTTCTCAGGGCTTCGTCCAGTCATCGCTGTCTGCAGGATCTTCATTGGACGTTGGATCTGACCAAGGAATTGGGACTTTTGGTCAACCTAGAAAAGTCCCAGCTGATTCCATCCCAAACTATACTATATTTAGGGATGGAGATTCGCAGTCCAGTTTTTCGGGCTTTTCCGTCTGCCACCCGAATAGATCAAGCCCTGCTCAGTCCAACTAATGTTGAAGAGAGAATGGTGCTCAGTCAGGAATTGGATGAGTCTAGTAGGAACTCTATCATCCCTGGAGCAGTTTGTCTCGCTAGGAAGACTACACCTTCGGCCTCTCCAGTTCCATCTAGCCTTTCACTGGAACAAGGACAAGACGTTAGAGACGGTCTCAATCCCGGTCTCCGAACCAGTAAAGGCATGCCTGAAATGGTGGAACAACAATATCAGTCTGAGAGAGGGACTTTCCTTAGCAGTTCAGAACCCAAACCACGTACTATTCTCAGACGCGTCGGATTTGGGTTGGGGTGCGACCCTGGACGGTCGGGAATGCTCAGGTGTGTGGACCTCAAGTCAGAGGAGCATGCACATCAACGGCAAGGAGCTTTTGGCAGTCCACTTGGCCTTGATGAAATTCGAAAGTCTCCTTCGAAACAAAGTGGTAGAGATCAACTCCGACAATACCACAGCCTTGGCGTACATCTCCAAGCAAGGAGGCACACACTCCCTCACGCTGTACGAGATCGCAAGGGACCTGCTCATTTGGTCAAGAGATCGAGGCATCTCACTGTTAACGAGGTTTATCCAGGGCGACTTGAACGTCTTGGCAGACTGTCTCAGTCGGAGGGGTCAGGTAATTCCCACGGAATGGACCCTCCACAAGGACGTGTGCAAGAGTCTTTGGTCGACTTGGGGTCAACCCACCATAGACCTCTTTGCCACCTCGATGACCAAGAGACTTCCAATCTATTGCTCTCCAGTCCCAGACCCAGCAGCAATACACATAGACGCATTTCTCCTAGATTGGTCTCATCTGGACTTATATGCATTCCCACCATTCAAGATTGTCAACAAGGTACTGCAGAAGTTCGCCTCTCACGAAGGGACAAGGTTGACGTTGGTTGCTCCCCTCTGGCCCGCGAGAGAGTGGTTCACCGAGGTACTTCGATGGCTGGTAGACTTTCCAAGAAGTCTTCCTCTAAGAGTAGATCTGTTACGTCAGCCCCACGTAAAGAATGTCCATCAAAGCCTCCCCGCTCTTCGTCTGACTGCCTTCAGACTATCGAAAGACTCTGATTATACTATGTATGGGGGTCAAATTCTATACCAACTCAATGTGTCGCAAAAATTGTTTCTATGTCTGGCAACCAGATATGTATTTCAGTCGAGAAAAAGTAAAAAAAGTGAAAATTACCCATTTTTACCCCTCTATCGCAGAATTCTGAAATGGGTTAGATACAATATTATTCATGATTCTGATTATACTATGTATGGGGGTCAAATTCTATACCAACTCAATGTGACGCAAAAATTGTTTCTATGTCTGGCAACCAGATATGTATTTAAGTCGAGAAAAGTCAAAAAAAGGAAAATTACCCATTTTTACCCCTCTAATGCAGAATTCTGAAATGGGTTAGATACAATATTATTCATGATTCTGATTATACTATGTATGGGGCTCAAATTCTATACCAACTCAATGTGTCGCAAAAATTGTTTCTATGTCTGGCAACCAGATATGTATTTCAGTCGAGAAAAGTAAAAAAAGTGAAAATTACCCATTTTTACCCCTCTATCGCAGAATTCTGAAATGGGTTAGATACAATATTATTCATGATTCTGATTATACTATGTATGGGGCTCAAATTCTATACCAATTCAATGTGACGCAAAAATTGTTTCTATGTGTGGCAACCAGCTATGTATTTCAGTCGAGAAAAGTCAAAAAAGTGAAAATTACCCATTTTTTTACCCTCTATCGCAGAATTTTGAAATGGGTTAGATATAATATTATTCATGATTCTGATTATACTATGTATGGGGCTCAAATTCTCTACCAACTCAATGTGACGCAAAAATTGTTTCTATGTCTGGCAACCAGATATGTATTTCAGTCGAGAAAAGTCAAAAAAGTGAAAATTACCCATTTTTACCCCTCTACTGCAGAATTCTGAAATGGGTTAGATACAATATTATTCATGATTCTGATTATACTATGTATGGGGCTCAAATTCTATACCAACTCAATGTGATGCAAAAATTGTTTCTATGTCTGGCAACCAGCTATGTATTTCAGTCGACAAATGTAAAAAAAAGTGAAAATTACCCATTTTTACCCCTCAATCTGCTCAAAACTACACAGTGTTTTAGAAGTTTTATTTCACCTGTGACCAAGAAAATCAAACTATTGTTGTCTAGTCTTGGGTAGTGCCTTAGCCTCTGTACCATGGTCTTCTACTGTCTTGGGTTAGAGTTCTCTCCATCTTGTTCTGTTAAAGTTTTTGTAGTTTATATAGGAAATTCCTTATTTTAATGTTGTTACTGTTCTTAAAATATTCTATTTATCCTTGTTTCCTATCCTCACTGGGTTGCTTTCCCTGTTGGAGCCCCTGGGCTTATAGCATATCCTGCTTTTCCAACTAGGTCTGTAGCTTAGCAAGTAATAATAATAATAATAATAATAATAATAATAATAATAATAATAATAATTATTATTATTATTATTATTATTATTATTATTATTATTAAAAAAGGCAAAAATTTGAAAATTGACTAAATTTATCGCCCAACCACCAGGCCTGCTTTCGGATGCAACATGCTGCCAAAATTTCATTCTTATTGTTTTTAATTTGCTTTCATTCTTTCTTTATTCCACATTGTGAGCAAACCTAGGAATGAGATTTATTTTTATTTTCAATATCTGTGCAGTCATTTAAGCCCACAGTTCATTTGTCAACATTTGTGACTGATACAGTGATAGGTGTTTTAGTATTTTTGGGCTCAAGCCATGGCGTCCTGATGGAAGGTTCCTTTTTGGTAGCTTCCTTGGGTAAATAACTACTAGATATTCCCAGAGAATTTAACCACAGGTTATCACAGAATTCTAACTTCTGGAGCGAGTATCCTAAAGGTTTCCTTTTAAGACATCGTATATCAACAGGGGACGCATGTATTAACGCGCCACATAGCTATCTGCACCCCACAGAGTTAACACTTCGATGTGGAGGGGCGGAGAATAGCTGGGGAGCCGTTCCACAGCTAATCTCGTCCGTGGCTACTTTTGGTACTCGAAACGTAAACAAACGGGCGCCATTGCTAAATGACGTCACGTCCGTCCCCATCCTTCTCATAGTAGCTTGCCTTACTAAGACGGATTTTCCCTGTGCTAATTTCATCGACTTGCATCTTCGCTATGTCTCTACCCTCGGCCTCGCCTTCTTCTTGAAAGTTGAGTACCAGGTTCCAGTATTGTTTAAATAAGCTCTGACCGTAAAGTAACTTTTACTTTTCGAGATATTTTATGTTTTCTGGCAGAGCTGTGCTGCTACCGGACACGCAATTTTATGGCGTCGCTGTTACATTGCATGCATTATTTAGCTAGTCTGTACAGCTTATTCCGGCCTTATTAACTAATTGATGCTATTAGTTATTTAGTCTTCATAGCTAGGAACTTTATATATCGTGTTTTGACGCTTATTTATCGGTCATCGCCTGACCCCATACTAGATTGCTAGCTTAGCCCCTAGGCCAGAGCGCCTATCATCAGTGTTCATGCATGATATATTACAGTGATCCTAGGTTAAGTTATGAAGATAGTGGCATTATTTTATGATACTGTTTACTGTGATGCAAGTGTTTTCGCCTTCAGGGACCATATAGGGGATAGGTTTGATAGTGTGCCTTTCTAACCTAACCTAAATGTAGGACCCCTATATGCTCCCTTCACCCCCTGCCTTAGGGCATTCCCTCTGTGTAGCCTTGCTCCCCCTACCACGTAAGGGGATCAAGCTCATACCAGAGTACCTATCGCTTCTCTGTCCTCCCTAAGGGAATGATCCCCCCTTAGGGTTGCGTCCGAGAATGAGGAACGGCCTGCCCTTCCTCAATTGCTGAGGTTAGGTTACCTGACCTTCCTTGCAATTGCGATACGTCTTCCAACCTTCCTAGCTTAGGGTGTAACATCCCTTCTCTAGGTTAGGCCTTGGGGGGAGCTAGTTCTGTGCCTTGCTTGAAACGGCACCCATGCACCGTTCTCAGCCAGGCTGCCTACCTTAGGCTAGGGAGCGTCCTCCCTTCCTTGGTGGCCGCTTTGGTACAGAGCCTCCCCTATGGAAGACCCTGCTTCTTCTCCCCTCCCCACCTATCCCTTGTATGGCCTAGCCTATGCTCAGGTTAGCCTATACCCATCTGTCTCCTGTCCTACAACTCCTCCTTAGGGTGGAGTGACAGGGCTATCTTGAGTCCCTGTGTGCAGTCCGCTCTGGTACATATACCCTTCATAGTGTCCTATGGGGTTAGCCACTGGATGCGTTTTGTCCGCAGGGGTTCTCCCCCCTCTTGGGTGTTCCCTAGCCCTCCCTTGGGCTACTCTGGCTCCCGGCCGCCTGCGGCCCACTGCCATTGGGTGATAGGGCTAGCCCCTATCATGGGTACACCCATTCAGGTGGGATGCCTTGGGCTTCGTGTCCTTACCTCTACATCCCTCCTTCTGTCTCTTTTAACTGTCCTGGTGCTGGTCCCTTGCCGCCTCTACTGTCGGCGATACCGCCCTCCCCCTTGGTTACACATTCCTTGTTCCCCCCCTGGCCGACAGTCCTCCGTGTGCCGGAGGGCTGCCGCCTCCCGTCGGTTTACAGCCGATGGCCTACCCTCATACCTCCTAGCTTCGGTCGTCCGTCCATTGGGCCGTCCCCCGGCGTGCCGGCATCCATTGCCGGTGGTCCGGTTTTGCTATAGCTTATCCTTTGTCCCTGCCGCTGCCTCCCACCGGCGTGCCGCCGCTGTGCCGGAGGCCGCCATCCTGGCATTACTCCTGACTTCTCTATATGTCTTCCCTAATGCCAGAAACTCTGCTGGAGCGGCCTCTGGCGTGCCTCCGGTCTGCCGGCGCATTCCGTAGGCGCCAAGAGACTTGCACCCCTTCTCCTAGCTATCAACACCATGCTGATAGCCCTACTTTGCAACCAGATGGTTTGACTACATAAATAGATAGGTATTGTCTTACCGTTCTATCAGTAGCCGTGCTGTCTTCTTGCATATCACAATTTTCCAGCATGCTGTGTGTATCTTAGTACGGCTGGTTGCCGGAAACCGTTACTCTATGGGGTCTTCTACACCCCCAATTTAATGGTCTGAGTGGTCTCAGTCCCAGATTTATATCTTAGGCAATTCCTACGAGAATTTCCTTTGCCTCCCTGGCAATCTATGAAGAATTCTGCCTTGTGTCCTCGGCCACAAACAAATTGCCTATGGATAAGGTTACGGTAACCAGCCGGCCGGGTTACACGGAGTATGTGTCTATCTACTTCATTTCCCGCTCCACTCTATAACATCACAATATTAATAATCACTTAAGATTAAGTTAAAAATTAACCTTTTAATATTTAACTTTAGAATATAAGTCATTAGTATGACTTCCTCATACTCATGTTCTCTTTCTCTTACAGGAGGAGTACGTGAAATGCGACCACGGCTTCTGTGGAGTGCAGCGCCCGCACTTCTACGGGCACACGGCGTGTAGGAACCACGCCCCTTGCGCCAACAAGAAAGGCGATCTGAAGTTTTGGGACCCGCAGAACTGTACAGTCTGCAAGGACCGCCTGGTTGAGGCTTCAACAATCCTCCTTCGGCGGAGGTTAGGGACGCTTCTCGAGAGAAGCTACGCAAGTGGGTGCGTGGCTTCCAAAAGAACGCCACCGGACCATACCTTGCCACCGAAGACTTGAGGGCCTTGCTTTTCCCGAAGGCATCCCCAGACTCTGTGGTCCCCAAGGATCAGATCCCCACCGTCCAGATAACGGTGGAACCTGACGTAGTCATGGCTCAATCCATGCACGAGTGCCGTTTGGATGCCGACAACACGGAACGTATGTCGGAAGTGTCGGAGAACACGGAAAGGAACCTCATGGGCGAAGAACTGGACTATGAGGAAGACCAGGTGGAATACCCTGAGTCGGAGCAGGAGGTCGCTCCACCTTCCACCCCCACACCGACTCCTACACTGATGGACGTATCACTCCCGTCTACATCCGCTACCCCGGATCCCACCCCATCCAACGCCCAGGAGATGTTCCGAATGCTCGAGGCTCTCATGGATAAGAAACTCTGTGAGACACACGAGTTCTTCAGGTCCAACATGGGAAGTTCGAAGCAGCCGAAAAGGATTTCGGTTAAGGACCTCCCTGCATGCTCAGATACCAACCCCTGGAGGTATGCCGAGCACATGCCAATTACAACGGGCAAGATCTTCATCAGCGAAAAGATCGGCTCGATTGTACTGGAAGAAGTGGAATTCTTCCCGAACTTTGAGGCTTATCCGGACTGTTACGTCCGACTTCGATCTGAACCTGCCTCTAAAGAAGAGACCGAACCAAAGGAGGTGATTGTGTTCGATCTCGCGAAGGCCCAGGCTATGCTGGCCAATACAGTAAAAAGTAGGGGCTTTACCTGCTCGAAAATTCCGGCGCTTAGCAAGAAGCACCCTACCTACGTCGCACCAAACGATGCAACCCTCCCCTTCTTGGAAAAGGCCTTCACTGCGGTACATAAAGCAGTGGAAGAAGGAAATCCTTGCCCTGCACTGGAGGAGTGCAGACCCTTCTCCCTGACTACTCCCCCCGATGTTAGACACTGGAAAGATGTCCAGCATACATTCGTGGTAGGAAAACTAGAACCTGACGTCGCTGGCCGTCAGTTTAACGAAGACCTCCCGAAACTTAATGACCATCTCCTTCGTCGGGAACATGACACGAAGGAAAGGCTCGCCGCATCCATGTCCCTCCAGGTACAGCTCGACGTCATGGCCGGTGACACTAGGGTCCCTGACTACTACATGGTTCTCGCCAAAACACATTTGGAGACCGTAGTAAAAGATCTGTACAGCTTCACGAAGGCTCGTAGAGCCTGTCATGAATTCGTGTTCTCCAGTGCCACAGTGAGACACGAACCCCGGAGGCTGATTTCCTCCAACATCTTGGGTAAGCACCTCTTTCCCTCCTCCCTTGTGAAAGAGATCACCGACAAGGCCGCCACGGAGAACAGGAACCTTCTCCATAAGTGGGGCATGTCAAAGAAAAGAAAATCCTCTCAGGACGACGGCCCTCAACCTAAGAGGAAACCCACTAAGCCAAAACCTCAGCAACGTCAACAGAGACGGCAGTTTCTGGGATCCGCTACTCCCCAAGTGGCAGCTCAGCCACAGCAGACCTTTCAGCTGGTCACCCAACCGGTCTTGTCACAGTCGCCGGTTTTCACCCCTGCTTTCGAGCAACAGTCAACTACCTTTCGTCCCAAAGGTAGAGGCTCAAACAGAGGTGCAGGCAGAGACGCATCTCGCCGTCCCTCCAGAGGCAGAGGAGGAAGGGGAGCTAGCGGCCGAGGCAGTAAACCCTCGGGAAACCAGAAGCAATGAAGTGCTTCCGGTGGGAGGAAGACTCCGCCAATTCCAGGATCGTTGGACCTTCTATCCCTGGGCACACAGCATCGTCAAGAAGGGTCTAGGCTGGAGCTGGACTCAACCACCCCCAACCTTCCAGCAGTTCTTCCAACAATCAACCCCCCTTCTGGAAGAATATGTCCTAGATCTCTTGAACAAGAAGGTGATAAGGAGGGTAAAGTCAACCAGGTTCCAAGGGAGACTGTTTTGCGTCCCCAAGAAGGACTCCGACAAACTCAGAGTCATTCTAGACTTATCCCCCCTCAACAAGTTCATAGCGAACAACAAGTTCAAGATGCTGACTCTTCATCAGATAAGGACCCTTCTGCCTCAAGGTTCCTACACGGTCTCCATAGACCTGGCGGATGCCTACTGGCACGTTCCAATGAACCACCACGCTTCCTCCTACCTAGGATTTTGACTCCAAAGGAAAAGCTACGCTTTCAGGGCCATGCCCTTCGGCCTCAATGTGGCCCCACGGATCTTCACAAAGCTGGCAAATGCCATCGTTCAACAGCTTCGCCTCCGCGGCGTCCAGGTGATGGCCTACCTCGACGACTGGCTAGTCTGGGCTCCATCGCCCGAAGGTTGTCTAAGATCCTGCAACAAAGTTACCCAGTTCCTAGAACACCTGGGATTCAAGATAAACAGAAAGAAATCTCGCCTCTCTCCAGCTCAGAAGTTCCAATGGTTAGGAATCCAGTGGAATCTTCAGTCACACTGCCTTTCCATCCCCTAGAAGAAAAGGAAGGAAATAGCAGGGTCTGTCAAAACACTGCTGAAATCCAAACGGACCTCAAGACGTCAGCAGGAACGAGTTCTAGGCTCTCTACAGTTCGCCTCAGTGACAAACCCAGTGCTACGTGCACAGCTAAAGGATGCCGCAGGAGTCTGGAGACGTTCCGCATCCATCGCTCGAAGAGATCTCAAGAGACGGCTCCCAAACAGACTTCGGTTACTCCTAAAGCCGTGGTCGGAAGCAAAGGCCCTGAAAAGGTCCATCCCTCTTCAACACCCACCTCCATCACTCAACATCCACACGGACGCTTCGCTAGAGGGTTGGGGAGGTCACTCCCACCAAAAACAGGCTCAAGGAACATGGTCTCCCCTATTCAAGACGTTTCACATCAACATCTTGGAGGCCATGGCGGTCCTTCTAACTCTGAAGAAACTTTCCCCGCCTCCCTCGATCCATATTCGTCTAACCCTGGACAACTCGGTGGTAGTTCGATATCTCAATCACCAAGGCTCAAGATCGCCCCAGATAAATCAGGTGCTTCTCCCAATCTTCCGTCTGGCAGAGAAGAAGAAATGGCACCTGTCTGCAGTTCATCTACAAGGATTCCGCAACGTGACGGCGGACGCTCTATCTCGAACAAGCCCGATAGGGTCGGAATGGTCTCTAGACGCAAGATCCTTCTCCTTCATCTCTCACCAAGTCCCAGAACTTCAGATCGATCTCTACGCAACGAGCAACAACAATCAACTTCCTCGATATGTGGCCCCGTACGAGGACCCCAAGGCAGAAGCAGTGGACGCCATGTCACTGGATTGGAACAGATGGTCCAGGATCTACCTGTTACCTCCCACCAACCTTCTGCTGAAAGTCCTCTCCAAACTGAGAACTTTCAAAGGAACAGCAGCCCTAGTGGCTCCCAAGTGGCCTCGGAGCAACTGGTACCCCCTAGTCCTGGAGCTACAACCCATGCTGATCCCTCTCCCGGGCCCAGTTCTCTCCCAGCAAGTACAGAAGTCTACTGTCTTCGCTTCATCATTGAAAGTCAGTGACCTTCATCTCATGATTTTCTCTCCCTAGCCGTGAAGAAAAGGTTTGGGATATCGAAGAAGAGTCTCGACTTCCTCGAGGAATACAAGACCGAATCCACACGACGGCAATACGAATTATCCTGGAGAAAATGGGTCTCATTCGTCAAGGCGAAAAATCCTACGGAAATCACCATCGATTTTTGCATGTCCTTCTTCATTCACCTTCATGGACAGGGCTTAGCAGCCAACACGATTTCTACTTGCAAATCGGCCTTGACTAGACCACTACTGTACGCCTTCCAGATTGATCTGTCCTGCGACATCTTCAATAAACTGCCGAAGGCATGCGCTCGTCTATGCCCAGCACCCCCACCAAAACCTATCTCCTGGTCCCTGGACAAGGTGCTCCATTTTGCCTCCAATTTGGACAACGATTCGTGCCCTCTCAAGGATCTGACTCAAAAGGTTATATTTCTTTTTGCTCTTGCCTCAGGAGCCCGAGTCAGCGAAATAGTGGCATTATCAAGGGACGAGGGTCATATCCTGTTTACAGACTCAGGAGACCTTACCCTCTTCCCGGATCCGACGTTTCTCGCCAAAAACGAATTACCCACCAAAAGATGGGGCCCTTGGAGAATATGCCCCCTGAAAGAAGATGCCTCTCTATGTCCAGTAGAGAGCCTCAAGGTCTATCTTCGCAGAACTTCGGACTTTAGTGGAGGCCAACTCTTCAAAGGAGAAACATCGGGCAGTGACCTGTCACTGAAACAACTAAGAGCGAAAATCACCTACTTCATTCGCAGAGCGGATCCTGACAGTACACCCGCTGGTCACGATCCTAGAAAAGTTGCATCGTCTCTGAAAATTCTTTCAGAGTATGGATTTCGGAAGCCTTAAGAGTTTCACAGGCTGGAAATCTTCGCGTGTTTTCTTCAAACATTATGCAAAAAAAGTGCATGAAGTCAAACATTTTGTGGTAGCCGCAGGTAGTGTTATGAAACCTGCACCTAACTCTGCATAGAACAGTGAGTTACTTGGGACTCTAACTCCTCGGGTGCCTATGTTGACCCTCGTGTGATACGTAGTGAATTCAGAGACACTTAGTGTTTTTCATAGACTGTTCTTTCTCAAGGTGAAATGTCATAGTCGTCACATGAGTGCCGCATGCCTAGAGCATGATGTGTTTTCCTTTTTAAAGACTGATGTTCCTCTGGAACCTTGCCTTCTAATAATTTGAAATTTTCTTTCAGATTCAAGAGCGAAGTCTTTCATTACTATGTACATTATAATTTATTGTAAATTACCTTCACATCCTTTATTGCATTTATTTACCATATTCTGCAATTGTGAAATAAAATTTCTATTTTATTTACTTGTGCGTCTCAATCCGCTCCTACTTATACTATGAAATACATGGTTGTCATAGTTTCATTATCCCCTCCTTTTTCTTTATAAAAACAATGAAGATAATTGGTTCAATCCATATTATATACTCACCTATGCTATGTAATATTCCTAACTGAATACTTACCTGCGCTATACCTTCGAGACCAGACCGTTCTCTTTTACAATATACAGTGCCTAACCACCACTTGTCTGTCATTGAGAATGTTCCTATATGAATAGCAACCATTCTGTCTTGTCTCCGAGTTCTTCACGTTCTCCCCGCAAGGTGGGTAGCCCTTCAAGAACCACTTTGATCCTCACCATGGTCCGTTGGGACTTCTCTGCCAAGGGGGGCAGGAAGTTTCAGTCCCACGGAACCTCTATCAAGATTACCATGCTTACTCTATTCAAAGCCCTCGGCACTTACACTACAAGGGGCAAATCTACCACGATACATTGATTCTCTGGTATTCTTCCATCAGGACGCCATGGCTTGAGCCCAAAAAACGGATTGTTCCGACACAAATACTCACCGAAAACTACTTTTCTTCGAGTCACTTGTGATCTCTCAATCTCGACCAAGGTTTTTCCCGCCGTTATCCCCCTTACTCCGTTCTATATAGGTTTACCCCCGCCGCCAGAGAATGGGCCCTGAGGGCAGGATTAGGGCAGGTCACTGCATCTCTGGGTCAGCATCGCCATTAAGTTCCTTGGTCGTGAGCTGTAAACAGCTCACTCTCTCGCTCTCTCGATCCTTTGGCGCGTTTGTGTTCCACGTGTTTCCAGTGTGGGGACTTGTGTTTTCTTGCGTAGTGCGTTATTCGCAAGGGTTACAGTGCGTTCTCCCTGTGTATATCCCAGTGTACTTATAACTCGCTAGTGTTGTGCCTTTCGTGTGCGAACGATGGAGCATGTGCGACGTTGCCCTGGTCCTAGAGCCGGAAAGTCGTGTGGGGCTTTCCTCTCTAAACCAGAAGTAGACCCTCACTCCCTTTGTTCCACGTGTAGGGGGAAAGTTTGCTCCGCCGCGGACACGTGTCCGGAGTGCGTAAGCTGGGATGATATACAGTGGGTACGCTACGGTACCAAAAAGAAGAAATCTTCTAAGCGTTCCCCCAGAAAAGTTAGTGCCGTTTCTTCGTTACCGTCGGCCAGTGATCGGTCCGACGAAGCCTCGGCTTCTCCGTCTCCTTCGCAGAGGAGAGGGCAACAAGCCCCCAGTGTTGTGATTAGTCAAGGCGTTCTTCCCGGTGAACCCAGTGTGAGGGAAGAACCAAGGGCACGCCCCTCTAGAGATAACGGAGGGTCCGGTAGTGCTTCTGGTGAATCAGGCCTCGTGGCAGGGGACCACGCGTCCTCAGAAGACCCCGTATGGGGCAGTGTTGTGATTTCAGAGTCTCCCCCGCCCTCGTGGGCCGGTGCGTCGGGCTCTCCCCCGCCAGAGGACAGCCACGCTAGAGTTCGCCGCCCGAGTAGCGATGCCTTCGGGTGGAAGTTGCCAAAAACACCGGGGAGGTCACCGCTAAGAATGGACGTGACCCTGGACCCCTGGCCCCCTGGCATGGATAGAGTGGACTCGGTGCCGACGATCTCCACAGCGGTTCCCGAGGACTTCCTCCAGCATCCAAGCTCGGACGTCCGGCGGCGAAGAGCTTCCCCCACGCATCACGCGGGCAGCCGTTACACGAGGAACGTGGCGCTCTCGGACTCGTCGGAGATAGATTCATCCTCCGGGGGAGAAGTCAGGGAGAAACGGCGCGGGAAGAGGGAGCGGTCCGAAAGCGATCATTCCCGCTCTAGGACAAGGTCGCGACATAGCAGGAAGCGCCCCCGCTCGCACTCCCGTAAGTATAGGAGAAATGCCTCTCCCGGCGGCGCTTGGGTCTACGTCCCTTCAGGAGAGTCCAAGAGGCTCCACTCTCCAGACTCTCGTTCCAGTGAACGGGCGTCTAGGCTGCCGCTCCCTACGCACAGCCTAGAACCGCTCGACCTGCCACGCAGGAAAGACCTCGCTCAGAAGCATAAGTCCTCGAGGCCTCCGGTTCACCCCGCCCAGCGGGGGGAAATGCGCTTCTTTGAAGGCAGCCTGACCGAACCAGCCCAGCTGGTACGGTCATCGAGCAAGAAGGATCGGTTCCCGTTGTCGGGTCAGCCCACCGGGACCGTGACTTCAGCTTCCAGAGCCTTGGGGCAACCGAGGGCCCTCCCTGAGCCGGTGGTACCCGCCTTGCAGCGAGATCCACCCTCCTATGGAGCTCCCTACGGTTACAGGTCGGCCTCCCTGGACCCAAGAGGGGGACGACCGGTCTACCGATCAAGCAACCCGGCGCCCCCGCGCCAGGCCGAGGCCTCGGCTGACGGAGGAGAAGCTCCCCCGTCGGAGGACTCCGCATACAGAAGGGTGGTGGGCCTCATCAGGAGGCACCATGGGATCACAGAACCCTCGGCACCTAAGGGGAATTCCTGGAGATCAAGCCTCCTGAGAATCACGCATCACGACGCCCTTCCGAAGTCCTCCCTGGCCCTTCCTCTTGCCCCAGACCTAGTACTGGGACAAGAGTACATAGATAACTTAGTGGCTAGCAGTGCGGAAGCCCCCAAGTCCCAGAGTGCCTCGAAACTGCTCCAGGGCCTCAAGACACAAGGGAAAGTTTACATTCCTGAAGGGCGGCGCCCAGGCCCCTGTAAAGTGGACCCGGCCTTAGACATCCTGGGACAAGGCGGCTCGGACGAAAGGGCCTCTTCAGCCCCGGTTTCCTTCTCGCCTACAGAAGCCGCCATGATGGAGGAGATGTCGAGGGACCTGGTGAACGTCTCCTCATGGCTGGACTGGTGGGCCTCCACGTTGGTGAGCGTGCAAGCCTCCATCGACCCCGAAGATCCAGAGCAGCAGAGTCTCCTGACGGACCTTCTCACCTCCGGGGGGAAAACTCTGAAGTTTCTAGCGTACCAAGCGCTCGCCTTGACGGCCAACTGGGTACTAAGGAAACGTGACACAGTTCTATCTAAGTTGTCGAGGAAGATCCCGGACAGGGAGGCCCGAGCTGTGCGTAGCCTACCCTTGGGGGGTGAGTCTCTGTTCCCTTTAAAGGAACTGGAAATTCTAATGGAGAAAGTGTCCAAGAAGAGAGAGGCCAATGTCCCCAGATAAGCGTCTTCTAGAAGGCCGCCATACAGGAGATCAGCCTCGGATAGCGCCGTGACTCCTCAGGCCGCCCCCAGCTCTTCGAGGAGGGACGCCCCTTCCTCCTCCTGGACAACAACTCCGCAGCCCTCCCGCAGAGGAGCACCAGCTTCGGCCAGCTCCTTCAGGTCGGGTTACTCCGCCTCGAAGAGAGGCAGATCAGGCCGCCCCTCTAGGAGAAGGTAGAGGGAGAGGCCCCCTATTCCCGCCCAAGCCTCGGGTTGGGGGATGCCTCAGACCTCATTGGCAAGCATGGAAAACACGAGGAGCGGATCCTTGGACGGTGTCCGTCCTGAAAGAAGGCTACAGGCTCCCCTTCATAGCGGACCCACCCCCTCTTATTCCAGCCAGCCAGACAGAATGGTTGGCCCCCAGGGACCCGATGAAAAGGGCCACCCTTCAAGGAGAGATTTCCTCCATGTTAGAGAAGGGGGCCATGGAAGAGGTCCTTCTCCCAGGCCCAGGCTTCTACAGCCGCCTGTTCCTGGTAGAGAAAGTGATAGACCTGTCGGCCCTCAACAAGTTCGTCAAGAAGATGGACTTCAAGATGGACACCCCAAAATCCGTCCTGATGTCCTTGAGGGAGAAGGATTACATGATGACGGTTGACCTCACGGACGCATACTTCCAGATCCCTGTCCACCCGTCGAGTCGGAAGTTCCTCCGGGTAAAATGGGGTTCCCAGATCCTGCAGTTCAAGACCCTTTGCTTCGGCCTGTCGACGGCCCCTCAAGTGTTCACGAGGGTCTTCGCGACAGTCTCAGTGTGGGCTCACGAACGGGGTATCCGTCTCATCAGATACCTAGACGACTGGTTGCTCCTTTCCAACTCAAAGGCCCTCTTGGAGGAACAAAGGAGAAACCTCCTCCAGTTCTGCAGGAATCTGGGAATCATAATGAATCTGGAAAAATCGAACTTAACACCATCCTACAGAATGGGATACTTGGGGATGACGTTGGACACCGTGCAGGGGAAGGTCTTCCCCTCGGAAGACAGGATACGGAACCTCAATCACATCATTCAGCCATTCCTGTCAGAACATTCCAGGAGAGCGAAAGACTGGCAGAGACTGATAGGTCACCTGGTCTCATTAGAGAAACTGGTTCCCCAAGGGAGGATGAGGCTCAGACCCGTGCAATGGAACCTCAAGAACCTCTGGTCCCAGACAGGCTCTCAGAAGGCGTTGATTCCTATCCTTCCAGACACGAGAACAGCCCTAGAATGGTGGCACTGCCAGTCGAACTCCCTCAAGGGGATGCCCCTCGGGTCCTGTCCCCCCGAGTACCTCCTGTTCACAGACGCCTCCAACCACGGGTGGGGGGCCCACCTTCTGGAAGAGACAGCAAGCGGTACCTGGTCGGAGAGCGAAAAGCATCTCCACATCAACGTCCTAGAGCTAAGAGCAGTCCAGAAGGCATGTCTGCACTTTGCAAGTCGGTTAAGGGGAAACACCGTGGCGTTAATGTGCGACAACGCCACAGTGGTAGCCTACATAAAGAAGCAAGGGGGCATGAGATTGAAGGAACTGTGCGACCTCGCCATAAGCATCCTACATTGGGCGGATGAGCAGCAGGTGGTACTGCTAGCAAGGTTCATCCCCGGGAAGAGAAACGTACTAGTCGACGGCCTCAGCAGAATGGGTCAGATAGTGGGGACAGAGTGGTCTCTACACCCGGAGGTAGCCAGACTCATCATTCAACGCTGGGGCTCCCCGGTGATGGACCTCTTTGCAACAAAGCTCAACGCCCAACTACCGGTCTATTGCTCCCCGGTACCAGACCAATAAGCAGCCCTAGAAGACGCCTTCCAGCACAAGTGGGACAACTTGGACGTGTACGCTTTTCCCCCCTTCACGCTGATAAGGCAGGTACTCAACAGAGTAAGGGCCTCCCAAAACCTAAGGATGACTTTGGTAGCGCCCTGGTGGCCGGAGAGAGAGTGGTTCGCGGATCTAAAAGACCTAGCGAGCCAACCACCTTGGCCTCTGCCCGCCAGGTCAGACCTCCTGCGTCAACCTCACTTCCTCAGGTTCCACGACAACCCTCTCTCTCTTCGCCTTCACGCCTGGAGACTATCGAGCGGCTCTTGAAGAAGGAGGGGTACTCCTCCTCCACAGCTAAGAGAATGTCCCTATACCTAAGAAAATCCTCTACCGTGGTATACCAGGCGAAGTGGGCCGCCTTTACGAAGTGGTGCTCGGAGAAACACATAAGACCGCTTAAAGCTTCGGTCCCGGACATAGCTGAGTTTCTAGTGTACCTTAGGGATGAAGTAGGAATGTCAATCCCAGCCATTAAAGGAGTACGAGCAGCCTTAGGCCAAGTCTTCCTCCTGAAAGGCATCGACCTGGGGACCTCGAGACACATAGCGATGCTGATTAGGAGTTTCGAGCAGTACTGCCCTCCTCAAGCTAGGAGAGTGCCCAGATGGGACCTGGCCAAGGTCCTGAAAATGCTAAGTCGTCCTCCCTTTGAACCCCTGAAAGATATCGGGGACAAAGACCTCACCCTCAAGACCGTCTTCTTGCTAGCCTTGGCTTCGGCTAAGAGAGTGGGCGAGATCCATGGTCTGTCTTACGACGTTGCGCACTCCAAAGGGTGGAAGGAAGTGTCCTTCAGGTTCGTACCCTCCTTTGTGGCGAAGACTCAGAACCCAGCAATCTGGGACCCGAGGTTTGAAGGTTTCTCAATTCCGGCCATTCCCAAGACAGGCAATACAGAAGACTTGAAGTTATGCCCAGTAAGGACGCTCAGAAAGTACCTGGAAAGGACGGCTCATCTCCGACCAGGTACCAAGAACCTCTTCGTCTCCACAGGTGTTAATAAGAAACAAGTCTCCAAGAACACCATTTCCTTCTGGCTGAGACAAGTCATCGCTAGAACCTATGAAGAGGATAAATTGGCAGTGCCAGGCACTCCCCGCCCCCATAACATCAGGGGTCTGAGCACCTCCTTGGCCTTTGAGAGAAACATGGCGGTGGGACAGATCCTGCAAGCTGGCACTTGGTCGCACCAGTCGACCTTTACTGCCCACTACCTCAAGGATTATTCAAGAAAATCCTTGGACGGGTTCTCCATTGGGACAGTCATTGCCGCCCTCCAATCTGTGTAGCGGTAGGCCAGAAGATGGCCCCACCGGTGAATAAATTCTTCGCTACTTCATCAGGAGGAAATCAACAGAAGAAATTTAAGAGGTGAGTCTTAGATAATAGCGTAAGGTTCCGCAGTTACCCTCTCTCCGCTCTCTGATAGGCCCCGCATTCCATAGCCCTCTAGGCACTATGTGCCGAGTCAAGTGGCAGAATGGCACTCCCGCCTCCTAAAGTATAAGTCTCCAAGAAAAGTAGTTCTCGGTGAGTATTTGTGTCGGAACAAATCAAAAATTTTAAATAATTTTTATTTTTCCTAACATACTCACCGAGAACTACTTTTCGGGTAATGGCCCTCCCTTCCGTCCCCGAGTGCCATCCTTCCATTGCCAAGTTGGGCTAAACGACGAACTTAATGGCGATGCTGACCCAGAGATGCAGTGACCTGCCTTAATCCTGCCCTCAGGGCGCATTCTCTGGCGGCGGGGGTAAACCTATATAGAACGGAGTAAGGGGGGTAACGGCGGGAAAAACCTTGCTCGAGATTGAGAGATCACAAGTGTCTCCAAGAAAAGTAGTTCTCGGTGAGTATGTTAGGAAAAATAAAAATTATTTAAAATTTTTGATTTTTGAGCGAAGCAAAAAATCTATTATTGGGTGAGATAGCCATGGCGTCCTGATGTACCCTCCCTGCTACTTCGTCCAACCTTTCAGGTCCCACCCTGTCCTGCTGTATCATGGCGATCGGCAAGCAACTGGCTTCAGGATGAGGACTGACGTGACGTCATTTAGCAATGGCGCCCGTTTGTTTACGTTTCGAGTACCAAAAGTAGCCACGGACGAGATTAGCTGTGGAATGGCTCCCCAGCTATTCTCCGCCCCTCCACATCGAAGTGTTAACTCTATGTGGGGTGCAGATAGCTATGTGGCGCATTAATATATGCGTCCCCTGTTGATATACGATGTCTTAAAGGGAAACCTTTAGGATACTCGCTCCAGAAGTTAGAATTCTGTGATAACCTGTGGTTAAATTCTCTGGGAATATTTAGTAGTTATTTACCCAAGGAAGCTACCAAAAAGGAACCTTCCATCAGGACGCCATGGCTATCTCACCCAAAAATAGATTTTTCGCTTCGCTCAAAATCCGTTTTTGATTCGATTTTAAGATGAGTAATCTTTGTGCAAAGAATATTTCCCTTAACCATTAACAAGTCTGAATGAAAAGGCATAGTGACAGTGTTGTAAGATGGGCTAGACTAAATATCCCTGTTTTGGTCTTTCAAAATTGGTTCATGGCTATCTCCTGAACGTGGGGTACATTCAACAATAGGAATACAGTAGGCCTATAGCATAATAGAAATTTAGATACAAAACAAATATTTGTGAAGAAAAGGTTACGAATTTACTAAAAGAAAAACTTCTTATTTCTTTGAAAACCAATTTTTTTTTCGTTAGTGTGAAGGAAGAAAAATAATATTTGATAATGAGCGAGGATGGATATTTTAGAAAATATATATAAAGTTATGAAAAACAGACGTACATAATGTGTTGAATGCATGCCGATAACATAATTTTAATCATTTTTGGAGAAAATTCCAAATAAATAGTAAAATTATCTAACATGAAAACTGATTCTGTTGTTTTCAAGCTTATTTATTGTCTAATGGGAATTCTTTGGGTCGGATTAAAAGCTTCGTTAATCCTTTGTTTGCCGGGAGGGATAATAGTTAATCTGCAACAACATAACAGTTAAACTGTCGATCTACTCCCACTACCATCTGTTCAGAATTCGTGCCCTCATTAACAGAAACAATCTTTTTGCTATTTGTTATAGATTTTGTGTCTTCTCCCAATTTCATTTTACATATATCCTGCTTTTCATAAATATGAAACCTTCGAATAAAATTTCCCAATTGATTTTAGTATTATTTTTCCCTTTTTACCCTCCTGGACTCAAAATTTCCTCTAACTGGCCACATTATGACTATCAGTGGTTAGGGCTATATATACACCAGAGTATTAGTACCCTCATTAATAGAACCAAATTTAATACTATTTGTTAGAGATTTTGTAGCTTCTCCCATTTAAGTATCGTGCTTTTCATAAATGCGAAACCGAGTAAACTTTCTCTGTTGATTTCGAAGTTTTCTTCTCATTTTCTTAAAACAGGGAAATTTTCCTCTATTCTGTTTTAATGTTAATATCTTATTTTAATTGTTCATTACTTATGTCGTTTTTTTTTTTTCATTTCCTTATTTCCCTACTAGGATCCTATCGAGACACTATACTATAACATCGTCTGTTATTACCTGGCCTTACTAATCGAGAAAGTTATTTACTGCTAGCCGAACATAACGCTATCATCGGGTAGCTATCTCCGGATAGAAAGATTTCAGTGAAATGGAGTAGGAGGAAGTATATAGCAACACATTTTCATCAGTTTTATTATTCAGAGCAAGGACAAACACATTAGGCTTGAACATAAAAATCAGACATCAAGATGGAAATATAAACTGTATATATTGTGTATATGTGCATTATACTGTCCAAAGTATAGTGATATAAGAATAAAAGCAATTGAGCTCCAACAACTATACGAAGAAGATAGTGCACAAACAGTTGGAAAATTCCTTTTTTTGTGAAGAAAATATTGAAAATAAGAAAAGTTTACTACAACAAATGTTGGTGAAAGAGAAAAAAAAACTAGGGAAAATAATACCCGTGCCTGTGCCTGTGTTGTTTAGTGCTCTGCAAAATAAGATAATTAGTGAGAAATTAACGGGAAATAGTGTAAATTGTGAAAGTCAAACTGAGAGTGAAGTAACGAGTAATTCAAGCAATAACTCAAAGTCGGGACAAAATTGAAACAAGGTAAGATAATATCTTGTGTTCTCAGTCGAGGCAACTCACGTGGTCGGCATACCTGATTTAAAAAACACACGAGAAAACAACAGCAAAGAAAAGTTAATTAAATAATATGGCCGATAAAGTAGGATGCAAAACCACGTCTACTAGGGGTAGAATAATCAAAGTTGTGGGAAAAATGAAAGAAGCTAGCCTAGATAAGACGGACGTGTCTATGATTAGTCTAGGGGATAACAGCCAGGACTCACAAGAAAGTAGACTTATAGACATAGGAGATAGCAGGAATATTATAGAAGGAAAGTCGGGGGAAGACGTAGAGCTTGATACAATGGTCACGTCCACACAAAAAGAGTGTAGTGATTCAGACCAATGTGCCAGCTGTACTCTAGAGTTGGGCCCGGACGATGAAAGCGCAGAATGCGATAAATGCAAGGAGTGGTACTGCCTCCAGTGCATTAATTTAGCAACCACAACAAAAAGCCAACAAAAAACTCTGATCAAAACTATCAAAATGACAGAAAAGATTGATGGGCTTTTCTGGTTTTGTGCAGGCTGCTCAGTAGAAACAAAACAATTCCTGATGGGAAAATGTTGTGACGGAAAAGACAAAAACAAAAAAGGAGGAAATTTAATGTCAGAGTCGCAAATGGGAAACCACATAAATTTGATGTCAAAATTGCTGGAAGATAACTGCTACAAAATCAGTTCACGAGATGCTGAAATAGAAATGCTTAAAAAAGAGTGTCGGAACTATAAAGATGATCTAGAATTGTGCCTAGGTGAACTGGCTGACCATAAACGAACAATAGGGAACCAATGGTCCCAAATTGAGGACTTGAAGATAATCAACAGAAAATTAATAACAGAGGGCAAAGTAGAGGAGTTGGCAAATGAAAGGGCAACTAGTTTAGAAAGAACAGAGACAACAGAGGGGGAAAATTCAAATTCAGGTGAAAATAATTCAGTGGTAAATAATGAAGAAAGCAAAGATGAAACAAGTAACGATGGAAAAGAGAAAGAACAGAATGAGATTCCCTCAGAAAAACGGAAAGAAAAGACCCCCAAAATATGCTACTTCTTTAGAAATGGAGTCTATAAAAAAGGACGATCATGCGACTTCCTCCACAGACGCAGCCAGGAAGGTGAAGATAACCCTCAGAGAAACGAGATGAGGAAGCATATTCAGTGTAAGTTTTACAAAGAAGGCAGGTGTAGGTTAGGCAGGGAGTGCAAATATGGTCACTGGGAAAAGAAAATGGTCAACAAAATAAACTATGGGAAAGATGGATCGAAAATATGCAGAGATTATATGAATGGTACCTGCAAAAGAGGCCATACATGCTCATTCAGGCACTACAATGTAAGATTCAAAGAAACCAGATCAAAATTTAGAGGAAACGAGCAGCAGTATGAACATATAAAGGGGGGGAAAAGTAAGGAATCAAGTAAGCAACGGTCCAAGTAGAAAAAGGATGGAAAACCAATTAAATTTTTTAAATTCAAGAATGGAGGAAATGGGGAGATTGATACAAGAAATAAGGTACGAAAAAGCATACAACCCGAGTCAACACAACTTGACGTGGGCAGAAAGGGCAGTGGGTAACCCCAACACAGCCCTAGGAATGGACTACATGATACCACAGGGTGGTCAAGGAAGAACAGGTCGTTGCCTGTAAAAATGGAAGAGAAAAGAAGAAATAAAAAGAGAAGAGGTAAAAAGAAAGCAAAATTTTACAAAGCTTTCAAGATCTATTACATTAACATAAGGGGCATAAAATCAAAAGTGGACTCGCTAGAGGAAATAATAGAAAAAGTTAAACCAACTGTTATTTGCATCACAGAAACCCATCTGAAGGAGGAAGAAAAGTTGAAGATAGCAGGTTATAGGGTCTTTAATAATAACAGAAAATCAAACGGAGGAGGAGTGTTGATTGCAATAAAAAATGAATTGGAAAATGTAACGGTGGAAATAAAAAGCGAAAATCAGGGTCACGAGTCTCAATGGGTAAAAATTGATAATGGGAAGACTAAAGTCAGATTAGGAGTAATCTATGCCCCACAAGAAAATAAAACAAAGTCAAGCCATTTAGAAAATATGTACAAGTCTATCAAAGACGAAATAATGATAGCAAATAGCAGAGAAGAAAAAGTAATTGTAATGGGAGACTTCAACTGTAAAGTAGGAAGCATAATAAAAAACAATAGTAATGAGATTACAAAATCAGGCAAAATGTTAAGAGATTTAGCAGAGGAGTCCAACATGATAATTGCAAATAGCAACCCGAAATGCAGAGGGACTTGGACGAGAATTGAAAAAGAGAAGAAATCAGTGATAGATTATGCTCTAGTTAGAGAAGAAGACGAAGAAGGCATTAGGAGCATGGTAATTGACGAAGAGAAATTGATAACACCCTACAGAATATCAAAAGAAATGGTGTATTCAGATCACTGTGCCATCCTACTCGAAATGAATTGGTTGACCCTAAACAAGAAAGAAAGAAAGGTAAGATATAAAATAGTCTGGAACCATTTAAAAGTCCACAAAGATAAAAAGGAACTCATAAAAAATGCCAAAGAAAAAGCTAATATAAGAATAAAATATTCAAAATGGCAAAAAACAGTGCAAGAAATATTAAGAAAATGTAGTGTAAAAGAGACAAACAGAAAAAACAAGAGGTCCAAGGAATTAAGGAAATTAATGAAACTTAAAAGAACCTTAAAAAAGAATTGCATTAACGTTGGAAAGGAAAACAATGAGGTCAAGAGAAGAATGAAAGTACGGGAGAGCCTTGTAGACCTATACATACAAGAAGAAAAACAAAAAGAGGAAGGTTTAAGAATAATCAAGCAAGTAGAAGAAATCAAAGCAAAAGGAGGTATGAACAGCACAGCCTTCTGGGAATTCAAGAAGAAAGTGGATGGAAAAAATGCCAGTAAATGTACAGCAATCAGAGGAAAGGATGGAGAAATAATAGAGGATGTTGAAGAAATAAAGAAAGAATATGAGAAATTCTACAGTGATTTATTTAAGCTAGAAAATCCCCAAAGTGATGAAGAGACCCTGGCAGAAGAAATCAACAACATGTTTGATAAATGGCTGTCAGGAAGTGACAGAGTCAGATCCAGCAAGGAAGTGAAAATAACATATCAAGAAGTAGAAGCCATCGTAAAAAGCCTGAAAGACAAATACACAATGGACAGGCAAGGATTGAACAATGTTATGATTAAAATGATGGGGAAAGAAATAATAGAAAGTCTGAAGCTGATACTCACAGAAATTGATGAAAGCATATGTATCCCTAAAGAGTGGGAAGAGATGTGGATACTTTCAATCCACAAAAAGGGAAACAAAATGGAACTAGAAAATAAAAGAGGCCTATTTATTACAAGCGTAATTAGTAAAATATACGAGAAAATAAGGATGAAAAGATATAAGGACAGATTCAAAGAAGAGATGAGTCGATTCCAGTGTGGAGGCTTTGAAGGAAGATCTACGGCCGATCATCTGCTTACACTAAATGCAGTAATAGACTATAACGCCTATTTGGGAATTGGCAGGGTCGACATACGTATGGTTCTGTGATGCGTATAAGTGCTTTGATAAGCTTGACCTTAAGGACTGCATAAAAGAAATGGGAAAAATGATAGGATGGAAAGAAGCATTGATAGTTAAAAAAATGAATTGAAAAAGGTAGAGCAGCCATCAACTGTCCAGCAGGTACAACAGAAGATATAACGATTGAAGGAAATGTGAGACAAGGAACAATATATGGACCCAAGCTATGCAGTATAGCAACTGACAAAGTTAATAGCATTAGCAGAAAAAATATCACATTGATAAGAAATATTGAAATTGAATCACTTGTATTTGTAGATGATATAATGTTTCCCTCAGGAAGGAAAGATGGTATCGAAAGTGCCATAAGTAACTGTCATAGCCTAGAGACCCTAAAGAAATTCACTATAAACACCAACCCCAAAAAATCGGGTGTATTAAGAATTAACAAAAGAAAGAATGAGAAAGAGGTGGAGATTGAAACAAAAGTGAAGAACGGAAAAGTAAGTTTAGTTAAGGAATATAAGTATCTGGGTGAATGGTATACAGAGAAGGGAAACAAAGAATTGAGTATCAGTAAAAAAACCCAGAGAGTTGCATATATGACCCAAGAAATAAGAAAATATGGGGATACGAGAAAAGTTGGAAAGATGGCATTGGAAGTCAGAAAGAAAATATATGAAACAGTAGTTGTACCAACAATATTTGCCAACGTGGAGACCTGGAGTGTAATTAGGGACAAAGATATGAAAGATCTAGAAAACCTACAATACAAGATAATAAGAAATATGTATGAACTACCTGCGAGTACTCCATATTGGGGCATACTTGCAGAAACGGGAATATGGCCGGTGTCCTGCAGAATAGAATATAAGAAATTAATGCTCTTCCATGACATCATAAACTCCGAGGAAAAAAGATTAATAAGAGAGATAATTGAGGATCAGTTGAAGAACCCGTATGGGAAGTGCTGGAGCAAGAGCGTAGAAGAAACCTGCAGTAAATATGGGATGGAAGTGGAAGAAATAAGAAGTTGGGGGAAAAGGACCCTGAAAAAAGAAATCAAGAAAATAATTATAGAAAAAATAGAAGAAACTATAGAAGGAAAAAAGAAAATAATGAAAAAATTAAGATTTATTAAAGGAAATGGCCCTCTGCCTTATATCAGAGAAATGTATCTGGATAAGGCATCCCTTGTGATGAAGGCAAGATTAAATATGCTCAACTTAAAAGCAAATTTCAGGGGAAAATATGATGACAATTTGTGTGATTTATGCAAAGAGGAAGAAGACACCACCGAACATTTATTTTTATGCCCAAAGTTAGAACAGCTAAAGAATGTAGAAATAAGTTTAGGTATGCTGAAAAATCCTAGCAGAGATCTGGCTGCATTTATAGATAGGGCAATGAATATAAAAGAAGAGTTTAGGAAGCCCAAACTGATTACCACAACAGGTTGCCAAAACTGATGATAGCAAGGTGTTATCCTATCCAATTTCAAAGTAGAAGGGAATAAAAGTAAAGATAGAGAACCTCATTATGATATTAATTTATTTAAGGCACAGGTGAAATAAACTTAATAAAAATAATAAGAATAAGCTTAGAAGCTTTGCACCTATCTATAACGAGATAGAGTGCCCGCAAACTTACTTTGTGGAGTGAGCAATAAGGAACCAGGAACCAGGAACTATTTGTCCATGTACGGACTCTACACTTATGTAGTCACTTTGATTTAGACTAAGAGGTAATTATATACGGTACTTTCTATTCTATGCAAATACAGTACATGGACCATATATTTTCTAATTGGTTATATTGTTTTATCCATTTCTGCCCAAGATTATTGGTGATCTATTGGTGTGGCTTCACTTCCCTTCACTTGCAAATTAGTGAACTTGAGTGCTCGTATTTTAGTGTTTTTCTATGACTTTTTGTATAGCAAACCCATAGAACGCCCCATTTAACATGTAGGCCTATGCATATCTTCTAACAAGAATTGACGGAGCATATGTTACTCATCATTTAACAATAGCGGGAAGCAAAGCTGATTCTAGATATGTTGTAGCCAGGGTCTATTTACTATAGCGGCCACCTGTATGTATTATTATGTCTAACTTAGAATACGGCATTGTAAGGGGGGTAAGCCCCCGGTTTTTAAGTAGGTAAGGACACGGCTTATAGGTTAGGTTAGGGGGGAAAGTTTAGGTTAGTTGATATCCATTTTTAATCATTGTGTGAGGATCTGGCTGCTGATATAGAAAGGCTTCCTGTTGCCTAATGTCGTTTCGATAAAAAGAAAAATAGCTTATAGGCCTTTTTAGAGTGAAAAGGACTAGAAATATAGTTACCGATTGGACAACATTTTTAACAGAAAAATTAGTTTTTCCTTTAGTAAATAATGTGCTTTCACTAAATTTGACCTTCATTGCAACTGCAAGTTAACCAAAAACCCATTAGACCATCTAAGAACGGGGATTTTTTTTTCTTTAAGAAATCCAGTGAATTTGATCCACGTTGCGCTTTCATCACTCTCGGGGAAAAGAGAAGCATCAAGCTCCTATGGTCTGGCAATTAATATTGCAATGATCAATAATAAAACCAAATAATGATATGCATTGCACTCAGTGTTGAAGACAATGCAGTTAATGCTTTGATTCATAAGATTCGTTGTTTGGATCCTATACAGAATGTAGAGAAGAAAAACATGGTGGTGGTGGTGGTTGGGGGGGAAGGAGCTTGCCACTTTCATGCTGAAATGATGCGGAAATTCAAGAGGCTATACATGATAATGGTGATGAGGCACATAAGGAATGCGTAGTAGGTATCACATGATAACCTGCTTCCACTGTCAGAGGTATGGACATTTTGAAAATTATATTTCCATCCAGTCCGACACCGGAAACATACTTGGGTCGAGTCTCACGAAACCAATTCTAAAGACGTTGGGCGGGATATTACTGTACTCTCACAACGGATGATACATAGTTTAAAGCAGATAAAGCATTGTAAAATAGTACTGTATGTTCATATTCATATTCATATCCATATCCCCCCTCCCTTATTTAAAAAAACTATTTTGTTTCCTCATTAAACCACTTGCCGTTACATATACCAAAAAACTAATGATTTGCAGCAATATTAATGGTCTGGGATACATATTAAACACAAGATAACCCTTTGGAAAATATATATATAATATACAGTATTTATATATACAGTATATATATATGTATGTATGTATGTATGTTCGTTCCCAATTTACTAATGCTTGACTTATTCACACTTGCCTTTTGTATTAATCATAATATCTAGTAATAAATATTAATTGATATTCTATTTGATTTACATATCACGGAAGCTAGAAAAAAATGCTAAACAAATTGTAAACCAATATAAGATAAAGTTAAAACCTAATCCAGGGAAAACCACATAGGAGAGCTGATATTACGATGTAGACAGTAGACTAGGCTCAACCTACTGTACCTGAAATGCAATTGTAAAAGATCAAAGGAAAATTATTTGAATTTTGAAATTAAAAGAGGAAAAGGTGGAGTCTATAGTAACATGTTGGTTAAAAGGCTACAGGGTGTTAACCCCGCCAAAAAAAAACTTTGTATCAAGGACTTATTACATCAAATAAAGGGGCTCAGCATCAGTTACTTCATATATAGATAGGTATTTGTTCCGTAACCGAAATACAAACCACGCTATTTATATAGGGTTTACTTTCGGCGTAGCTGAAAGGACGAGCCATTAGAATTTAACGAGGGTGTACTACCCCCGCGCTAGTTAGCGGTGGGTAGGGGAGTGGTAGCTAGCTACCCCTCCCCCCTCACACACTGGTGAACTGCTTCACTTCACTTTTGGCTCGGACAATGAACAGACGTCTCTGTCCCGTCCTCGCATGGCAGCCATTAATGCTTTGTCTTACTAAATACTTACTTTTCCTATACAGTACTTATATATATGTAAACATTCTTATATTTATGTATATATTTGAGTATAGAAATACAGTAAGTTTCCTTTTCAGTGTTTGTGCTGTGTGTGTGTGTGTGTAGGAAGTCCACTCATTGTACGACAACTTCTCCGTGTGGTCTCAGGCCACTACGGTGACTTTTCATGGGTCGCAATCTCTCCCTTGGTCCTTCGGTCTCCCTTCGGCGGGCTCCGTGGGGAATCATCATCGCTGGACTCTACTTACTAATATGTTCTCCGCTGTTCCTCCTTCCCTGCGGGGAACTTGGTCTATCAGCGTGGGGAACTTGGGAGTTTTGTTTGACTACGGTCTCTCTCTCTCTCCTTGAGTTCGTTCACCCTTTTTATTATTATTACGTATTACGGTAGCTTCCTTCCCGTTACGGGTTGAATTGCTTCTGTTTACTGTCTCAATTATTTTTTTATTTAAATCTAATTGCATTTGTTAACTTTTCAGCTTCTGTGTAGAACGCTTCCCTTCGGGGTTCATTCGTTCTTACGATTAGTAACATTCTTAGTTGAATTACATATTTATAATTGTTTTAATTCTGTTTTGTTACAGTTCTCTACCTTCCCTCCCCCTTCCCGTGAGTGGCAGTGGGGAAGGAGGGCGCATTCCTGTGTGTAATTCTTATTATTCTTTCCCGCGGGGGTTCCTCTTTGGAGTTCCCCCGGGGGAATTAATGTTAACTAATTGTTTTATTTTCACAGTTAACTATCTAGTTTTTTGTTTGCCTAATGTGCCTACGAAGCAGAGCTGTCCTGTTGGGTCCTGGAGAGTCTGCCGTTGCCACCTCCTCTACGACTTCGTCATGGGCGTGTTCCTTCTCCTAGAAGTTCTCCCGTGACAACTGTCAGCTCTGGGCGTGTTCCTTCTCCTAGAAGTTCTCACGTGACAACTGTCAGCTCCTTAGTTCATATAGAACGCTCAGGAGGTTCGCATCCTTGGGTGGGTTCTTCCCTTCCGAGGGAGGGTCCCTTCCCAGGTATGAGTTTTTTCCCCTTCATGGGGGTTTCTTCTCCTACCTTAATTTTTTTCTAGTCTTCCGGCGGTTATGCTCTTGGTGCTGAGCTACCGCTTTTGTAACCATGCTCAAGGGGCTGAGTGGTTGCAAGGCCGGACCATGGTGTTCGTGCGATTTTGCTCTTGGTGCTGAGCGGTC
The DNA here is from genome assembly GCF_036898095.1 of Palaemon carinicauda. Lineage (NCBI taxonomy): Eukaryota > Metazoa > Arthropoda > Malacostraca > Decapoda > Palaemonidae > Palaemon > Palaemon carinicauda. The sequence continues at coordinate 59,695,661 of NC_090743.1, forward strand.
GCACTTGCAGCTACGCTCAAGGGGCTGAGCAACTGCAGGAGCTCCTCTTCGGAGGGTTGCTCTTTATGGTCAGCTTGCTGATCCAACGGCCCTAAGGGGTGCCTTCATCAGTCTCTTCTATGAAGTGTTCTTCTTTCTCGTTCGCGAGAGAGTACACTCTAGAGACTCCTCTTCGGAGGACTCCCTACTGCTGTTGTTGCTGAAGGCTCAGTTCCCCCCTCCGAACATCTTCGAGGGGGCAGATGAGTCCAACGGTCTCTCCTGCGAGTGTCTCTCCCCCTCGGGGGAGCTCACTAACAGAGACTCCTCTTTGGAGGACTGATGATGGTGCTCCTGTCCGTGGTCGTCCTCATCTTCAGCCGCAGAGGATCCTCCTCGACGAGACAGACTGTTGCTGCTGCTTCTCTAGACCTGCAATCTTCGACATCTGCCAGATCTTCTTGTCTTCCTTCTCCGTTCCTGGACGCAGTAGCGCTGTGGGCGCCTCCTCCCCATTTTCCAAACGGGCGCCGGTCCCTTCGGGGCTAAGGGCTTATCTCACATGGGAGTAAGCCCTTTGGTGCCAGGTTTTTTTACCTGTGCTACCTCGTTCTACTGCGCGAGTAGTTCACAAATGTTCCTGATGTGCGCAATGCGCGCCCTCGCACCCACGATCTCCGGATCTGGGCGCAAGTTTCCTGCTGTGGACCAGACTTCTGCTGAATCAACCTGATCGGCGGCTACGCGCCATGCGCGCCTACGGTCTCCTGAAAGCCCACGATCGCCTGCTCGCCAGCGCATATCTGGTCACCCTTTCCTGATATGCGCATTGGGCGCCAACGTTCACCTTCGCGCCCACGATCTCCGGATCTGGGCACAAGCAGGGAGGTTGTTCTTCACTGAACTCCACGTACACCTGCTCGCCAGCTCGCTTCTGCGCCACCTTCCTGTTATGCGCATGCGCGCCATCGTTCGCCCACACGCCCATGATCTTTGGATCTGGGCGCAGGCAAAGACATTTTCCTGATACTGTATGCGCATACGCGCCATCGTTCGCCCACGCTCCATCGTTCGCCCACGCTCCATCGTTCGCCCACGCTCCATCGTTCACCCACGTGCCTATGATCTTCGGATCCGGGCGCAGGCAAGGAGTTCTTCCTTCGCCTCCTCGCCGACGATATCTCATACGTCTGGCCGCGCATTTCTCAGCTGGCCACACAACTACACTTCTACGATATCCTGGTTCCTGCCTCGTCACGCGGTTCAAGAAGTTCCTTTGCTAGCGCACAGGCGCTCACAGGTTCTTCTAGACTTACAGCGCCTCTACTTCACCGCCGCCCAAGAGATACCTCACAGGCATCCCTGGGCTCTCCTTATGCACCAGCGATCCTCTACGCGCCTGCGCGATTCGTCGCCTGCGCACAAGCGTTCTCAACGCCAACGCTTCAATCGTCGTAGGTTTCCTACGCGCTCACGCGTTAACTCTCCTATACGCGAGCAGTTGCTATGCGCCACCGCTTGCCAAACACGCCTTCACTTGACCACGCGCCATCGCTCGGCAACGCGCCATCGCTCGGCAACGCGCCATCGCTTGCCAACGCGCCTTCGCCCGCCTACGAACCATCGCTCGCCAGATCGCGCCATCGCTCGTCAGCGCTCCATCGTCCGCTTACGCGCCATCGGTCTCCCGGCCGCCTGCGCTCGCCCGCACGCCCACGCGCCCGCGCACACGCGAACCTGTGTTCGCCCGCGCGTGAACCAGCGATTTTCCAACGCTCGAGCACCAGCGCTATTCCCGCCAGCGAGCCATCGCTCGCCGAACGCGCCATCGCTCGCCAACGCGCCATCGCTCGCCAACGCGCCATCGCTCGCCTACACGCCATCGGTCTCCCGACCTCCAGCGCTCGTCCTTTCAACCGCGCTCGCCCACGCGCACTTTCGCCTGCGCGCCCGCGCGCGAACCAACGATTTGCCATCACGCGAGCGCCTGGGTGATTTCCACCGCTATTCCCGTAGGGCGGGAAGCGTGTTATCGTAACACGGGCAACCTGTGAGTCATCTGGGGCGCGTACTACCAGTTCACGATATTCTAGGGCGGGAAGCCCCGTAAACGCAGAGCATGGCACATACAAGAGCAGGAAGGATCTTCAGAGAGGTCTGGGCAACATCCTTCTTCCTTTCGGGCAGTCCCCATCATCTCTACTCCTCAGGATCGTTCGATTCCCTTTCCCCTAGCAGGAGTCGCTGACACTGCATCTGTCAGCCGTCAGCAGAGGAGGTACAGTACTTCGAGATCATGGGGGAACCTGGTTTTAGCCCTTCCTCTGCACCATTCCGTGGAAGGGCCTCCCCAGGGAGTTCTTCTCTCGAGAAGTTCTCCGCCCGGCTGGTGACTTTCTCGTCTTCGGAGATCTTAAAACCAGAAGAGAGCCGCAAAGTGTGCCATGCGGGCCACTTCGTGGCTGGTTGTCTGGTTTGGATCTCTGGGCATCCTGCTGCGATCCGAGATTTTGTCCAGGGAGAGCGCCAGGAAGATCATGGAAACTTTCCTCCTCTCGGGCACGGGCTTCTCGTTTTCCAGCTCACCAAGTTTCGAACTTGTGGGCAAACTCGATGTTGAAGTATTGAGATGCAGTGACCGAGATGTTCCTCTCGGAAGTCCCAAATGGATGTCGGCAAGCTCAGACACTCTACCACTCTTGGAAAGACCTTGTTTTGAGCCCAAGGACAGGTAACGGACAACTGAGAGATGGAGAAAGCGAATCACGGTTCGCTCCTCCATAGGCGCTTGCATCCAGACTCTACAACCTCCAGTGCCTCAACAACAACAGCCTCGTCAGCCTAGGACATCGGAACCAGCCCCGGCAGCTAAGACAAGGTGTCTAAACAGCAGCCCCCTCCTGTCAGAGGCAAGAAGGGCGGGAAGTCCTGGGGAAGCAATAATCCTGAGAGAGCGGCCGAGGCCGCAAAAGCTAGGATTGGCAACCCCCCTGCAGGGTCCCCGGTGGGGGGATGCCCAAGGTTGCGCACTCAAGTGGCAGCAGCCCGGGGCCGATTCCTGCACGATCTCTGTGATCAGCCAAGGAATCGCGCCCCGTTTCTTTGCATCTCTACCTCCGCTGACAGCAAATCCAGTGTCGCCGAGTTCCTATGCCATGGGATCCGCAAAGGGGCTAGCCCTTCGGGCAGGAATCGAGACCATGCTCTAGAGGAGGCTCTCCAAAAGGTCATCGACGGCTCCCCCCCCACGGCTTCTTTAGTCAACTCTTTCTTGTAAGAAAGCGTCCGAAATCTGGAGACCTGTCTCGACCTCTCTACCCTGATCAAGTTTGTCAAACAAACTTTGTTCAGCGTGGAACAGCAGAGCCAATCAGGCTTGTAGTGTGACCACAACTCTTCATGTGCACACTGGAGCTGAAGGATGGATACTTCCAGATCCCGATCCATCCGTCTTCCAGGAAGTACTTGGAATTCAGCCTAGACAACAGTTATACCAGTTCAAGATTCGGTGTTTTTCGACCTCCCCGCAGCACCTCAGGTGTTCTCCAGAATGTTCACCCTGTTATCTTCATGGCCACACAGGAGCGGCTTCCGTCTCCTTCGCTTTCTGGAGGACTGGCTATCCCAGGCAGTCTCGGAATCGACCCTTCCTCAACACCGAGACAAGCTTCTGGGACTTTGCCAAGATCTAGGGATCATGGTAATTCTCGGGAAGTCTTCTCTGCTCCCATCTCAACAATTGGGCTATCTAGGCATGATATTGGACTCCAATCTCCAAGCCTTCCCATCAGATGGCAGGATAGCAAGGCTGAGGAGAATCGCAGAACCTTTCCTCAGACGAAGAGAGCTTCCAACCCAATCTTGGTTATGCCTCCCAGGTCACCTTTCCTCCTGGCCAATCTAGTTCCAACGGCCATCTCAGGATGAATCCCTGCGTCAGCGGCCCAAGTCCCGGTGAAACCAAGACAACGATTCCCCGGACATTCGGGTCCCTTTGGAACCTGCGGAACTAATGGACCTTCAGTGATAGCTGACCTATGGAACCTTTGCAGGGGAATGGATCTTCTCGCCCTTCCCCCTCATTTGATGCTGTTTTCGGACTTGTCAAAACAAGGGGGGGGGGGGGGGGGGTCCACGTTCCGAATCAGGCTTATGGTCAGAACCAGAAGGGTACCTCCACTTCAATGTGCTAGGAATGAAGGCCGTAGTCTGGCCCCTCAACACTTCCTACAGACCCTGGCGAGTCACTCCGTGGACGACAACTCCACGGTAGTGACTTTCGTTTCAGCAAGCAGGGAGGTACCTCTTCATATCAACTTTCTCATCTTACAGTGGAGATACTGAGATGAACCGAAGTCCACTCATCCGCTGTCAGCTCGTTTCATGCCGTCCAAGGAATGTGCTCTCCGACAGTCTGAGCAGGACTTCACAGATAGAGAGTACCGAGTGGTCTTCGGCCCCCCTTGGTAGCCAACAGGTCCTGGCCTTGTGGACCTGTTTGCGGCAACCTTGAATTTCAAGCTGCCGCTGTACAGTACTACTCCCAGTCCCAGACCCCAAAGCACTCTAGCAAGATGCCTTTCTATACGGTGGGACAACATCGACGTCTACATCTTCCCACCGTTCTGTCTTTTGAGAAGGGGGCTCAACAAGACCGGGCTATCGGTCAACCTGTCGATGACCCTGATAGCTCCTCTGCGGCATCATGCAGAGTGGTTCCCGGAACTTCTACATCTCCTGACGGAACTCCCGAGAGAGCTTCCCCCACGACACGAGCTACTCAAACAACCACACTATGACATCTACCACAAGCCGTAGCATCGCTTTGGCTTCACGCCTGGAGACCATCCAGCATCCCCTCACAGAGAGAGGCGTTCCGCAACAAGTTGCGGAGTGGATGTCTCGACACCTGCGGAACTCTTCTGCAGGGGTCTGCCAGGCGAAGTGTAGAATCTTCTGTGGTTGGTGTGGTGGGAAAGGTACCTCTCCCCTTGATGCCACTATTCCAGCACTATCGGAGTCATTGTTTATCAGCGGGAGGAGATGCTCTTGTCGCAGCTAAGACAAGGTGTCTAAACAGCAGCCCCCTCCTGTCAGAGGCAAGAAGGGCGGGAAGTCCTGGGGGAGCAATAATCCTGAGAGAGCGGCCGAGGCCGCAAAAGCTAGGATTGGCAACCCCCCTGCAGGGTCCCCGGTGGGGGGATGCCCAAGGTTGCGCGCTCAAGTGGCAGCAGCCCGGGGCCGATTCCTGCACGATCTCCGTGATCAGCCAAGGAATCGCGCCCCGTTTCTTTGCATCTCTACCTCCGCTGACAGCAAATCCAGTGTCGCCGAGTTCCTATGCCATGGGATCCGCAAAGGGGCTAGCCCTTCGGGCAGGAATCGAGACCATGCTCTGGAGGAGGCTCTCCAAAAGGTCATCGACGTCTCCCCCCCCACGGCTTCTTTAGTCAACTCTTTCTTGTAAGAAAGCGTCCGAAGTCTGGAGACCTGTCTCGACCTCTCTACCCTGATCAAGTTTGTCAAACAAACTTTGTTCAGCGTGGAACAGCAGAGCCAATCAGGCTTGTAGTGTGACCACAACTCTTCATGTGCACACTGGAGCTGAAGGATGGGTACTTCCAGATCCCGATCCATCCGTCTTCCAGGAAGTACTTGGAATTCAGCCTAGACAACAGTTATACCAGTTCAAGGTTCGGTGTTTTTCGACCTCCCCGCAGCACCTCAGGTGTTCTCCAGAATGTTCACCCTGTTATCTTCATGGCCACACAGGAGCGGCTTCCGTCTCCTTCGCTTTCTGGAGGACTGGCTATCCCAGGCAGTCTCGGAATCGACCCTTCCTCAACACCGAGACAAGCTTCTGGAACTTTGCCAAGATCTAGGGATCATGGTAATTCTCGGGAAGTCTTCTCTGCTCCCATCTCAACAATTGGGATATCTAGGCATGATATTGGACTCCAATCTCCAAGCCTTCCCATCAGATGGCAGGATAGCAAGGCTGAGGAGAATCGCAGAACCTTTCCTCAGATGAAGAGAGCTTCCAAGCCAATCTTGGTTATGCCTCCCAGGTCACCTTTCCTCCTGGCCAATCTAGTTCCAACGGCCACCTCAGGATGAATCCCTGCGTTGGCGGCCCAAGTCCTGGTGAAATCAAGACAACGATTCCCCGGACATTCGGGTCCCTTTGGAACCTGCGGAACTAATGGACCTTCAGTGATAGCTGACCTATGGAACCTTTGCAGGGGAATGGATCTTCTCGCCCTTCCCCCTCATTTGATGCTGTTTTCGGACTTGTCAAAACAAGGGGGGGGGGGTCCACGTTCCGAATCAGGCTTATGGTCAGAACCAGAAGGGTACCTCCACTTCAATGTGCTAGGAATGAAGGCCGTAGTCTGGCCCCTCAACACTTCCTACAGACCCTGGCAAGTCACTCCGTGGACGACAACTCCACGGTAGTGACTTTCGTTCCAGCAAGCAGGGAGGTACCTCTTCATAACTTTCTCATCTTACAGTGGAGATACTGAGATGAACCGAAGTCTACTCATCCGCTGTCGGCTCGTTTCATTCCGTCCAAGGAATGTGCTCTCCGACAGTCTGAGCAGGACTTCACAGATAGAGAGTACCGAGTGGTCTTCGGCCCCCCTTGGTAGCCAACAGGTCCTGGCCTTGTGGACCTGTTTGCGGCAACCTTGAATTTCAAGCTGCCGCTGTACTACTCCCAGTCCCAGACCCCAAAGCACTCTAGCAAGATGCCTTTCTATACGGTGGGACAACATCGACGTCTACATCTTCCCACCGTTCTGTCTGTTGAGAAGGGGGCTCAACAAGACCAGGCTATCGGTCAATCTGTCGATGACCCTGATAGCTCCTCTGCGGCATCATGCAGAGTGGTTCCCGGAACTTCTACATCTCCTGACGGAACTCCTGAGAGAGCTTCCCCCACGACACGAGCTACTCAAACAACCACACTATGACATCTACCACAAGCCGTAGCATCGCTTTGGCTTCACGCCTGGAGACCATCCAGTATCCCCTCACAGAGAGAGGCGTTCCGCAACAAGTTGCGGAGTGGATGTCTCGACACCTGCGGAACTCTTCCGCTGGGGTCTGCCAGGCGAAGTGTAGAATCTTCTGTGGTTGGTGTGGTGGGAAAGGTACCTCTCCCCTCGATGCCACTATTCCAGCAATAGCGGAGTCATTGTCTATCAGCGGGAGGAGATGCTCCTGTCGCTCTCGGCGGTGGAAACCTATCGCCCAGCCCTTAGCCTAGCCTTCAGGCCGAAAGGAATAGACATTTCCTCCTCCCTGGATCTTTCTTCGCTCATACGTAACTACGAACTTACCTGCCCCAGTCGGAAATGAGACCTTCTCCTGGAACATGGTTCGGGCTCTTAGGGCTCTTAAGAGATCTCCTTGCGAACCATTTCACCAGGCTTCTGATCGTCACCGGTCTTGGAAGACGGTGCTCCTGCTCACTCTGGCCTCGGCCAAGCGTGTCAGCGAACGTCATGGTCTCTCGTACGGCGTTGCCCACTCAAGAGGATAGGTGGAGGTAACGTTCAGGTTCGTTCCTGAGTTGGTTACTAGACTCAAAATCTGGGAGTCCCGGACCTTCGGTCGACTCCTTCAGGATTTCGAGTCTCCGTTCTGTAACAGATGACCCAGACCTTCTCCTACTAGGCCCAGTAAGAAGTCGGAAGGGTTATCTTAAAGAACAGCTGCAGTTCGTCCTAACGTGCAAGCCCTGTTTGGGAGCACAGGGAGGACGGAGAGGAGGGCCTTCAAGAATGCCTTTTCAGCCTGGACGCAAAGGACCATCCATCACGCCCTGAATCCAGATCCTCCTCCGTCACGTCTCCTTAGGGCACACGATGTCAGAGACATCGCAACGTCCCTGGCCTGCAAGAGAAACTACTCTGTGACGGAGGTTCTACAAACTGGAGTCTGGAAGCGTCTAACGACCTTCACAGCCCACTACCTGCAGGTCGTAACCCACTGGAGCCTCGATACATTTATCGGCCCTGTGGTGGCTACACAACAGCTGGTCTAACCTCAGGCTCCTTATTGGACAGGTAGCAGAAGGTTGAGGGCATTATTACCCGGTTTTAGTCTGCATGAATGAAAGAAGTATGTCTGGCCCTTACTTCTTTCTTCATCCTCCCCTCTCTTGGGGAAAGCAGCATCCTGGGTTCTCTGCATAGCTGACCTCAAACCTCTGCAGGTAAACCATGCTTCCTTGTGTTCCTAGTATTAAGATAATACTGTCGCGTCCCCCATACCCTGATGAGGTGGTATTGGGAACGTCCTAGCCTAGAATTCCAGCTAAAGGACTTTAGGTCGACTTCCTAGGACAAGTCACACTTCTTCCCTCCACACACAAGCTTATGTAGGCCGCACGTTTCTTGCGTAGCAAGAACTTGCGAGGTGCAGGGACTCTTTTTCTCGAGTGCTGCTCACTCGGATTCTGAGTCCCCGGGTAAGCCAAAGCCAGTAAGGCTGGGGACTTTCCACCCTGCCTAAGGGTAAGTCACCCTATGTAAATAGCGTGGTTTGTATTTCGGTTACGGAACCAATGACAAATTCGGAGATAATTTGTATTTTTCCTAACCATACAACCTTAGCTATTTACACATATTTGCCCGCCAGCCCTGTCCCCCAAGGCAAGTCCTACCTCTAAGTGAAGTGAAGCAGTTCACCGGTGTGTGAGGGGGGAGGGGTAGCTAGCTACCACTCCCCTACCCCCTGCTAACTAGCGCGGGGGTAGTACACCCTCGTTAAATTCTAATGGCTCGTCCTTTCAGCTACGCCGAAAGTAAACCCTATGTAAATAGCTAAGGTTTGTATGGTTAGGAAAAATACAAATCATCTTCGAATTTGTCATATTAAAGAAGTTTCTGCTATAAAGAACGAGTTTTAAGATTCCGAAAGGCGTTACTGAAAAGCCACATTTTAAAAGGGAAACTAACACAAGAACACCACCTAACCTAATTTAGGAGTCATATTCTTATCTACTGGAAGTTTACTCCTGTCCCAACCAACTACATAAGAAGTGTTATTGGTGTGTTTATTATAGGTGATTAGAAGTCTTGATGTCATTAGCCGACTGAAAAATTTACTTTTAAACATAAGACTTACACGGTAGTTATATATATACTGTAGCTTACGTCCCTGACGTCACGGCAGAAAATTCAAAACTCGCGGCAATCGCTGATTGGATAGCCAGGTGTACCACCCCTGCGCCCTAGCCAGGTACCTAGGAACCATTCCAGGAACCCTCAAATATTCCCTACTGTCGCTATCGGCGACACGTGGATATTCTGCTCGACAGTTTGCTGATATTTACTGAATTACTTTGGAGATGTACAAAACTTTGGTTGTTGATTCCCGCTTATTTGATTTTGCTTTTGGATATTCATGGATACGTTTGGATTTAGAAATTTTTGACCCTTGCTTGTTCTTGTTGATTTCTCTCTAAAAATTTTTCAAAATAGCCACCCCCCTATAACTTTTAGGATGTGTGTGAGTGGGTGTAAGACCCGAATGGCTAAAGCTTCTCTTGATCCCCATTCACTCTGCGTTAAATGCAGAGGTAAAGAATGTGATTTGGGTGATCGGTGTGATGAGTGTGTTCATTTGTCAGAGAATGAATGGATTGAGTTTGATCGCTATAGGCGTAAACTTCAAAGTGATAGATTAAGACGAAGTTCTTCTCGTTCTTCAAAAGACCTTTCCTCTTCCCGTGTCACTGACCCTATTCCTTCCCCTGTAGTGGTAGATTTTGATCCCACTACTGTAACTGCTAATGAGCCTACACTTAAGGACATGTTGGTAGCGATTCAAGCGCTGGGCGCTAAAGTGGAATCACTTGCGGAGGACAGAACGCAGCTTATGTCAGATGTAAAGCAGTTAAAGGGTGAAAGTGCAAGAAGTGCAGGGAAGTTATTTAGTGCGGTGGAGGGTACGCTTGCTCGCGTCTGTCGTTCTCCTAGTCTTAGACCTCTTCCAAGCTCCCCAACCCCTGGAGGAGGAATGTCGAATGGCAAAAGGAGACGAGAGGCTTTAAAACACGAGCAAACGTCCCCTCGAACGTACCTGCTGACGTTTCCCAGGACGTTCGCCCTCACCATAGGAAAGGTGAGTTGTTCCGTAACCGAAATACAAACCACGCTATTTACGTAGGGTTTACTTTCGGCGTAGCTGAAATGACGAGCCATTAGAGTTTTAACGAGGGTTTAACTACCCCCGGGCTAGTTAGCACGGGGGTAGGGGAGTGGTAGCTAGCTACCCCTCCCCCTCCACACACCGGTGAGCTGCCTCACTTCACTTTTGGCTCGGACGATGTACAGACGTTTCTGTCCCGTCCTCGCATATTGACAGCCTTAATTTGTTTGCTTTTTCTTCTAGTGTGTGTTTGTTGAAGTTGGCCTCTACCTTTGCTTTCCGCCATGCGGAAATGCCCTGGACTTCCCGATCGCCCCTGTGGAACTTTTATGTCGCCGATCAAGACAGACCCTCACACCCTTTACCCGCAGTGTCGAGGTCAACGGTGTAGTTGTGATAATCTGTGTATGGAATGTCGGGAGTGGCCTACCTCCCAGTGGGAGAGGTTTGCGCGGCGGCGTAAGAAGAGTTCTAAGAGAGACCGTTCTTCCCCCCAGGGGAAGGAAGGCTCCAAGGACTCTTCTTCTGTTCCCCGAACCTCCTCCGAAGCTCCCACTCGTTCGGTCTCTCGTGAGAGGCCGCCAAGTGGTAGCGTAGGCCCTTCTTTTGTTTCCAAAACTCGGTGTGTGGGAGAGGGCGTTGCCTTCCATAGCGAGGCAGCTCCCCCTCCTCCTCCGGGGGAGGATATTATTGATTTTGTAGATTACGATCAAACCGTGTCTAATGATGATCTTTTCCAGCTTTGGGCTTCCTTGGGGCTTAAGGGCTCGCCCTCCGAGGAAGCCCTGTTTGATCTGATCCATTTGGGGGCAGCTGTCCAACAATCGCCGGTAATACCAGAGGTAGATCCTCTGGCTATTGACGAAGTTGTTGTGACAGAGGCGTCTGACGGGTCGGGTCAAACCCCTGCTGTTGCTGTTGCTGCTGCAGGCCCTAGTTCCCCCTCCGAACATCCTTCGAGGGGGAAGCTGGGTCCAACGGTATCTCCTGCGAGTGTTGCTCCCCCTCGGGGGAATGCACTAACAGAGACTCCTCTTCGGAGGACCGACGATGCTGATACCCTGCCACGTGGTCGCCTTCGCCGTAAGGCTCGCCCTCCACTTCGTCGCCGAGGCCTTCCTTCTCCTTATAAGGGAGCCAAGAGGTGTCTACTCTTCGGGTCATCCTCGTCGTCCCCTGCGGAGGATTCTTCTCGTCGGGAGCAGACCGTTACAGCAGCTCCTCTGGACCTCTCTGCTATCGTTCGCGATCGCCTGTGCCTGCCAGATCTCCCTTGCATCCGCAAGCACCGGTCCCTTCGGAGCAGAAGGACCTCTCCCACGACGTGGGTGAGGCCCTTCCGCGCCAGGTTACACCTGTGCGCCCGTCTGAAGGGCGCAAGTGCCACCGCTCTCCTGATCGCCAACGCCCTCCTGCTCGCCAGCGCTCTCCTGCTCGTCAGTGCACTCCTGCTCGCCAGCGCTCTCCTGCCGTAGAGTCTCCTGACTCTCCTTGTCAGCGCTCTCCTGATCGCCAGCGCTCTCCTGCTCGCCAGCGTTCTCCTGCTCGTCAGCGCTCACCTGCTCGCCAGTGCTCTCCTGCTAGTCAGCACCCTGCTCGCAAGAGCTCTACGGCAGATGAGTCGTCAGACTCTTCTTGCCAGAGCTCTCCTGACCGTCAGCACCCTCCTGATCGTCAGCGCTCTCCTGAGCGTCATCACTCGCCAGATCGCCAGCGCTCTCCTGATCGCCGATGCGCCCCTGTTTCAGCTTTCACCTGCTCACCAGCGCTCACCTGCTCAGCGATCGCCTGCGCGCCAGCACACTTCAGCCCCTGCTGCGCGCCCTGCGCGTCAACAGTCTCCTGAGCACCGCCCACCTCCCGCGCATCAGCACACTGTGACACGGCCAGTTCCTGCTACGCGCCCAGCGCGCCCACGATCTTCGGATCTGGGCGCTGGCAAGGACATTGTTCCTCTGCTTCGTCAGCGTTCCCCTACGCGACGACCACCGCCTGCTTTCCAGTTTCCAGCGCGCACTAAAGTGCATATGGTCCCGCGCGCCCACGAACCAGTTCCTGAGCCCACCCACGAGACTTCACCTTCGAGACCTTCAGCCCCGACGCGCCATCCTACGCGTCAACGATCTCCTACGCGCCAGTATTCTCCTGCGCGCCCGCGCGATTCTTCGCCTGTGCACGAGAGCTCACCAACGCGCCATCGCGCCCACGCCTTTGATCGCCACAGGGCTCCGACCCGTTCTCGCGCTAACTCTCCTGTACGCGGTCGGTCTCCCACGCGTTCCACGCATCATCGATCGCCAACGCGCCGTCGTTCGCCAGCTCACCGTCACTCGCCAACGCACCTGACATCGCCTAGGCCACATCGTTCGCCTACGCTTCATCACTCTCCTGATCGCCAGCGATCACCCAGGCGCTCCCGTTCGCCTGTGCTTTCACGCACACCCTCGCCTGCTTGGTTACGCGCCCACTCGCCAGCGTGTCCACGCGCCCACTCGCCTACGCGCCAAGTCACCAACGCGCCCTTGTCTCCACGCGCCTACGCGCCAACGGTCACCCGCGCGCGATCCAGCGCCCACGCGCGACCCCACGGGTCGGCCATCGCGCGAGCACCAGCGCGAACCAGCGATCCTTCCGTCGCGCGATCGCCAGCACGAACCAGTGATCCGCCCATCGCGCGAGTACCACCACGAACCCCAGCGCGATTTCCGCGGGGTTTCTCAGCGCGCCCAACCTTGCGAGGCACCAGGCCCGCATACTTCCAGGTCATCCTCGCGATCTCCTTCACGGAAGCGCTGAGCACGCGTCCAGGAACAAGACGAGTCTTTAGAGAGGTCCGGACAACTTTCTTCTTCCCTTTTTTCTTTTCAGACAGGTCCTGTAGTATCCACTCCGAAGGATCAACCGATCCCCTTTCCTCCAGTGGGAATCGCTGACACTGTGTCAGTCAGCCGTCAGCCTTGGTTCGGTTCCCTGATTAAAGCGGTGGTGCAGGCTATGAAGCCAGCTCTCGCTGATCTGGGATTGAAACCAAAGGCTCCCTCTCCCCCGCTGAAGAGAAAGAGAGGAGTGGACTTCGCGGTGACTTCTCCCCGGGTTAAGCTGGCTCCCAAGAGGTCCGTCGGCAAGGCCCCTTCCCCCTCGCAGACGTTTTCTCCTTCTCCTGTGGACGAACCTTTCCCGTCCTCGGGAGAATCCAGCGAGGTGAGAGACACTCCCACAGCACCAATGGGAGGAACCCCACCTCAAGGAAGAGAAACGTCTCGCGTAGGAAGTACCTTCCAGACCACTTTGCTGGAGTCCTGTATCCCTCCCAGGAGGGAACCATGGACTCCAAGACGTTACCTAAGTCATCTTCAAGGTTTCGTCCAGAGCCAGCCCTTCCCCGAGAGACTGTCCGCGTTTCTCCCCATGAAGAGCCAATGGGGACAGGAGACTTAGCTGCCAGCCCACAAGGAGGAGAGCAGCGAGAATCAGAACACGCCTTCTGGCAGGTCCTTGGACTAATGAGGCAACTCAATAGTTTCAAGGATCCCGAGACTGCCCCTCGCGAAGGCAAGGATACAGTCCTGGACCAAGTTTATGGCACTCAGAAGACCCCCAAGACCAGTGCAGCCCTGCTCTGGTCCCAAGGGATGAAGAGTGCCAGGGACAAGGTCGAGGGCTAGATCTCCGATCTTGCCTCCTCCAGCCGTTCTACTGCCGGGAACAAGCTCCTCCCACCTCCTCGCGTACAGCAGAGGAGGTACTTTGAGATCATGGAGGAGCCTTGTTTAGGTCTTCCCCTGCACCACTCCGTGGAAGAGCTCACCAGGGGTCTCTCTGTGGAGAAACTCAACGCCCGGCAGGTGACATTCACTGCGTCAGAGGTCCTAAGCCAGGAGAAGGTCGCGAAGTCTGCCATGCAGGCCACTTCATGGCTGGATGTCTGGCTAGGATCTCTGGGCATCCTATTGCGCTCTGAGGACTTGTCCAAGGAGAGCAATAGGAAGGCCCTGGAGACCTTCCTCCTCTCGGGAACACGCTCTATCGAGTTTCTACCTCACCAGGTCACTAACCTGTGGGCCAACTTGGTCCTCAAGCGCCGTGACATGGTGACCGAGAGGTTTCACCCGAAGGTCCCTGCGATGGATGTCAGCAAGCTCAGACACTCCTCCATCATTGGAGGAAGCCTGTTCAAGCCCAAGGACGTAGAACGGACAGCTGAGAGGTGGAGGAAAACGAGTCAAGATTCGCTCCTCCAGAAGGCCCTTACATCCCGGCCCTACAAGCCTCCAGCTCCTCAACAACAGCAGCAGCCTCGCAGGACACCAAAGCAGGCTCCGGCAGCTAAGACTAAGGTGTCTAAACCGCAGCCCTTTCCTGTCAAAGACAAGAGGGGCACAAAGTCCTCCAGGGGAGGCAAAAATCCTAGAAGGAGCGGCCGAGGCCGCAAGCGCTAGGATTGGCAATCCCCCTGCGTGTCCACCTGTGGGGGGATGCCTTCAAAGTTGCGTGCTCAGGTGGCAGCAACTCGGGGCCGATTCGTGGACGACCTCTGTGGTTGGACAATGATATCGCGTCCCGTTCATTTCATCTCTACCTCCCCTGACAGCGAATCCAGTGTCGTTGAGTTCGTATGCCACGGGATCGGCAAAGGGACTAGCACTTCGGGCAGAAGTCGAAACCATGCTCAAGATGGATGATCTCCAGGAGGTCGTGGACGGCTCCTCAGGCTTCTTCAGTCGACTCTTTCTTGTAAAGAAGGCGTCTGGAGGCTGGAGACCTGTCATCGACCTCTCAGCCCTGAACAAGTTTGTCAAGCAAACTGCGTTCAGCATGGAGACAGCAGACACAATCAGACTTGCAGTGAGACCGCAAGACTTCATGTGCACACTGGATCTAAGGACGCGTACTTCCAGATCCCAATCCATCCGTCTTCCAGGAAGTACCAACGTTTCAGCCTAGACAACAAGATCTACCAGTCCAAGGTGCTGTGTTTCGGTCTCTCCACAGCACCTCAGGTGTTCACCAGAGTGTTCACACTGATATCTTCGTGGGCGCACAGGAACGGCATCCATCTCCTTCGTTATCTGGACGACTGGCTGATCCTGGCAGACTCGGAGTCGACCCTTCTTCGACACCGAGACAGGCTTCTGGGAATTTGCCAAGATCTAGGGATCATGGTAAATCTCGAGAAGTCCTCTCTGCTCCCAACACAACGACTGGTATATCTAGGCATGTTATTAGACATCGATCTCCACAGAGCCTTTCCATCAGACAACAGGATAGCAAGGCTGAGGATGGTTGCAAAGCCTTTTCTCAGTCGAGAAGACCTTCCAGCCCAGTCGTGGTTGCGTCTGTTAGGTCACCTAGCCTCCCTGTTTCGTCTAGTTCCCAACGGCCGCCTCAGGATGAGATCTCTGCAGTGGCGGCTCAAGTCCCGGTGGGATCAAGGCAACGATTCCCCGGACTTCTTGGTCTCAATAGGACCTGCGGAACTGGCGGACCTGCTGTGGTGGCAGGCCGACGACAACCTCCGAAAGGGAGTGGATCTTCTCGTCCTTCCCCCGGATTTGATGCTGTTTTCGGACGCATCAAAAGAAGGGTGGGGGGCCCACGTTCTGAACCAGAGGACCTCAGGCCTATGATCAGAATCAGAAAAGTACCTCCACATCAACCTGCTAGAGCTGAAGGCCGTTTCTCTGGCCCTTCAACAGTTCCAACAGACCATGGTGGGCCACTCTGTGGTGGTGATGAGCGACAACACCACGGTAGTGGCTTATATCAACAAGCAGGGAGGTACCTTTTCACAACAGCTATCCCATCTTGCAGTAGAGATAGCGAGATGGACCGAAGTCCACTCGATACGTCTATCAGCGCGCTTCATTCCTGGGAAAAGGAATGTGCTCGCCGACAATCTGAGCAGAGCTTCGCAGATAGTGAGTACCGAGTGGTCTTTGGATCCTCTGGTAGCCAACAAAGTCCTGACTTTTTGGGGTTCCCCGACAGTGGACTTGTTCGCGACAGCCTTGAATTTCAAGCTGCCGCTGTACTGCTCCCCAGTCCCGGACCCCAAGGCACTCTGGCAAGATGCCTTCCAACAACGGTGGGACAACATCGACGTCTACGCCTTCCCACCGTTCTGTCTGATGAGAAGGGTGCTCAACAAGACCAGGATATCGGTCAACTTGTCGATGACCTTAATAGCTCCGCTATGGCATCATTCAGAGTGGTTCCCGGAGCTTCTGCAGCTCCTGACGCAACCCCCGAGAGAGCTTCCCCCACGACACGAGCTACTCAGACAACCACACTGCAACATCTTCCACAAAGCCGTAGCTTCGCTTCGGCTTCACACCTGGAGACTATCCAGCGTCTCCTCTCTGAGAGAGGCTTTTCGCAACAAGTTGCGGAAAGGATGTCTCGACACTTGCGAAAGTCATCCGCAGGTGTCTACCAGGCGAAGTGGAGAGTCTTCTGTGGTTGGTGTCGTGGGAGGGGTATCTCTCCCCTCGATGCCTCTATTCCAGCAATAGCGGAGTTCCTCGTTTATGTGCGGGAGGAAATGCGCCTTTCGGTCTCGGCGGTGAAAGGCTATCGCTCAGTCTTAAGCCTTGCCTTCAGGCTGAAAGGAATAGACATTTCCTCCTCGCTGGAACTTTCCCTACTCATACGTAGCTACGAGCTTACCTGCCCTCAGTCGGAAGTGAGACCGCCTCCTTGGAACGTGGTTCGGGTCCTCAGGGCTCTGAAGAGACCTCCATTCGAACCATTACGCCAGGCCTCTGACCAACACCTGACTTAGAAGACGGTTTTCCTACTCGCTCTGGCTTCGGCCAAGCGAGTCAGTGAACTTCATGGTCTCTCATACGACGTCGCCCATTCAAGGGGATGGGGGGATGTAATGTTCAAGTTCGTCCCTGAGTTTGTTGCTAAGACTCAGAACCCTGGATTTCCGGACCCATGGTTCGACTCCTTCAGGGTTGTGAGTCTCCGCTCTGTAACAGATGACCCAGACCATCTGCTACTCTGCCCAGTGAGAAGTCTGAGACGTTATCTGAAGAGAACAGCTGCAGCCCGTCCCCGCGTGCAAGCTCTCTTTGTGAGCACTGGTAGGACGAAGAGGAGGGTCACCAAGAACACCATCTCAGCCTGGATTCGATGGACCATCAATCACGCCCTGAATCCTGACCCTCCTCCGTCACGTCGCCCTAGGGCACATGATGTCAGGGGCATGGCCACGCCCCTGGCCTTCAAGAGAAACTTCTCGGTGACGCAGGTTCTACAAGCGGGAGTTTGGAAGCGTCAGACGACCTTCACAGCCGACTACCTGCAGGACGTGACCCACAGGAGCCTCGATACCTTTTCCATCGGCCCGGTGGTGGCTGCACAACAGCTGGTCTAACCTCAGGCTCCTTAATGGACAGGTAACAGAAGGTTGAGGGCACTGTTACCCGGTTTTAGTCTGCGTGAATGAAAAAGTATGTCTAGCCCTTACTTCTTTCTTCATCCTCCCCTCTCTTGGGGAATGCAGCATCCTGGGTCTCTGCATAGCTGACCTCAAACCTCTGCAGGTAAACCATGCTTCCTTGTGTTCCTAGTATTAAGTACAATACTGTCGCGTCCCCTATACCCTGACGAGGTGGTATGGGGACGTACTAGCCTGGAATTCCCTATACAGTGAGCCCTCGTTTATCGCGGTAGATAGGTTCCAGACCCGACCGCGATAGGTGAAAATCCGCGAAGTAGTGACACCATATTTACGTATTTATTTAACATGTATATTCAGACTTTTAAAACCTTCCCTTGTACGTAGTACTGTTAACAAACTACCCTTTAATGTACAGAACATTTAATGCATGTACTACAGTACCCTAAACTAAAACAGGCACAAATGTTAAAGGCGATTTTATATCATGCGTTTCCTAAACACGCCAAAAAGCACGATAAAAAATGGCAACCAATGTTTTGTTTACGTTTATCTCTGATCATAATGAAGAAACAAACGCATTTACACATCTGTGTATATGTTAGTTTTTGCATCGATTATATTGATTATTCAGTACAGTATGTTGATTTTAGGTATTACCAATGTTTTACTTAATTTTTCTTAGGACTTCCAAATGAAATTTTTTTCTTTATGACGCCGCCTGAAACGACGGCGTCATAAAGTACGCTCAATAAACAAACGAAGACATTTAACGCTCATGATGAAAGTGATAAATAATGATATTACAGTAAAAGATTTTAGAAAATATGTTTTTACAAATATTATTTACTGTATCTATATAAAATCATACATACGTAGCAAAGCAGGAAAACAATTTACGAGAGAGAGAGAGAGAGAGAGAGAGAGAGAGAGAGAGAGAGAGAGAGAGAGAGAGAGAGAGAGTTAATTTACGTACGTAAATGTAAATTTTAAACAAAAAAAATAGTCCCATTTCATATAAAATAGGTTATTACAAATATTTTACTTTATCATATTACAGTAGTCTGTATAATACTGTAAAGTTCAGTCAGTATGTTGTTATAGTCGTGGCGATGAAATTCTCACGAAACAAAAACACGGCATTCGATTACAACAGCTGATTCTCTCTCTCTCTCTCTCTCTCTCTCTCTCTCTCTCTCTCTCTCTCTCTCTCTCTCTTCGTGTTATACAATACTTACATATAGATGAAGAAACTAAAATTAGTTTTCTTAGTGTCAATTAAATACGAAACGAAAAAATTATGCCGAGTTTACATCCATTTCAATCGTTGCTAAAAATACGGCATCCGATTTCATCAGCAAACCACTATTTTTTGGGAAACATCATTTTATTCTAGAAAATTGCTACTCTTTAAATAGTTAATTGAGCATTAAGAAAGCGTGTACTTTTGTTTTTAAATTTCGGGTGTGTTTTAAAGATCGAGTATTGTTGACTTTTTGTTTTACTTTTGGCTGTGATTAGATCAGCTGACGTCTAGCTGCCGCTCTTGAGAGCGTACGAATACACTAACAAAGTATCGTTTATACCATTTCTTAACTTATTCAAACCGTCTACAGTATACAGTTGATATTACATAAGCACCAATGTGTTATAACCTATCAAATTTTTTTGTTTATTACATTTAAAACAACACACACACTCTCTCTCTCTTATTACATTTAAAACAACACACACACACACACACACACACACACACACACACACACACACACACACACACACACACACACTCTCTCTCTCTCTCTCTCTCTCTCTCTCTCTCTGTGGAGAATTTTTTATTTATGTTCTGAGTGGGAACTTAGTCCGGGAAAGTCTCCTTATGACGGCTACACAAAGTTCAACAGGGGAGGATAATGAGCACTTACTCTCGGGGCACAAACACCCTGCTAATACTTTACTGTCACAATTCACTAACCATCACTCTTAAATACAAAAGGGAAATTTACTGTCCAGAGGCCGGAGAACTCCACACGTAGAATTAGCAATAATTTATGGCCTACTCTAGCTTTGTCAGGTCTATAGTCATCTCATTCTCAGGCTCTGTTCCGGCTCCGTCCCAGCTACCCCAATGAGATGCTGGACAGGTATTTTACGTTAATGTAATTAAGACAAAATCCAAAATGTGAGCAGTGATGTAAAGTAGTTTAAAAGTTTAAAAGATAGGATCTTCACCTTCGAAGCAAATATATTAATGCAAAGTTCCTCGCTGTTACCACCTATAGACTTACTTAGGTTTACTTTTTAAATATTCCCAGTTTAAACATTAAATAAATGAGGGAGCAAAAAATACTAAAGAGGTTTAATTAACCTAATATTGATTTATTCACAAATTTACATTAAAAGAAAACGGACATCTTAACAACACAAAAATGGAATAATAAAAGGAATGCAAATTAAAAGCAATTCAAAATAATAAAAATGATGGGTTAGACACGTGGTCTGCAACAATCAAAAATCAAAATGGGGTCTGGCACGTGGCCCACGTGACCCAGAAACTATGCTAGTCTCAAACCAGAAATGATAACGGAAAAATATTTACACACAATCCCACCGCACACAGTCCGAATAGTGTAAAAGCCAGGTTCCCTATCAAGTTAAAATTAGTCTAAGCTAAATAATGGGGGAATAACTATGGCCATTGATGTAGTACCTGCACTCCTTTGAGATTAGTCCTATGCCCGTGATAGCTGTTGACCTGGTCGCACTTTGCACTCTTGCCTGGCTCACCCCAAGAATCCTCGTTTGTGGTAATTAAGGTTCCCAGGTTCCACTCCTTCACAGTCTCCAGCCGGCAGCCACAGGACTCCTTGGTGAGTCACGTTTTGGAAGAGGGGGATGGGGGTGAGCCAGAGGTGCACGGATTCACTGACCAGGCAGGTCAGTAGGCCAGGGCAGCTTCTAGTTGAATAGGCCCGACACTAAGGTCGAGGAGATCACCTGGCTTCACCTTGCCAAACAAGTGACGGTCATGATGCGCGCGGTAATCCATTGGGGGTGCCATATCGGGACTTCAGGACAGGGCAATGTATTGTTGCAAGGAGTGCAGAGGAGGCAGGATTTTGTACTAAATACTTTAGAGAAATCTTGCTGCTCTAAGGGAGTTTATATATACAACAATCCTACCTATTCTGGCTTGCTAGAAATTAATATTTAAAATGATTAATTAGCAATGGACTGGTGTGATGGGCATACATCTTAAAATTAACAAACCTTAATTGGTATTGAGAAATATAAGATGCATTAATTTAGCAGTATTGAAATTTATATTTAAAATTCAGTTTAGGAATTTAATCTCGACCCATGTAGTTAAGGAAAGAACCAACATACGCCGGGGTTACCACTAAGGCCCTCTGTTGTGCGTATCTACGCTGTGACGTCACGAGCATGGCGTGCGCCACTGTCAACAAGTTTAAGTTTAGATTAGTCCTCCCTATGTTTCGTTAAAGAAAATTGAATGTAGAAGAGAACATTTAAGGGGTAGCTATAGTATTAGTAGAAGAGAGCTAAAAATACGATTGAAAGAAGAGTGAAGAAAATTCTTCACACTCTCTCTCTCTCTCTCTCTCTCTCTCTCTCTCTCTCTCTCTCTCTCTCTCTCGTGTTATACAATACTTACATATAGATGAAGAAACTAAAATTAGTTTTCTTAGTGTCAATTAAATACGAAACGAAAAAATTACGCCGAGTCTACATCCATTTCAATCGTAGCTAAAAATACGGCATCCGATTTCATCAGCAAACTACTATTTTTTGGGAAACATCATTTTATTCTAGAAAATTGCTACTCTTTAAATAGTTAATTGCACATTAAGAAAGTGTGTACTTTTGTTTTTAAATTTCGGGTGTGTTTTATAAATCGAGTATTGTTGATTTCTTTTTGTTTTACTTTTGGCTGTGATTAAATCAGCTGCCGTCAAGCTGCCGCTCTTGAGAGTGTACGAATACACTAACAAAGTATCGTTTATACCATTTCTTAACTTATTCAAACCGTCTACAGTACAGTATACAGTTGATATTACATAAGCACCAATGTGTTATAACCTATCAAATTTTTTTGTTTTATTACATTTAAAACAACACACACATACGCTCTCTCTCTCTCTCTCTCTCTCTGGGCTACTTTTCACTACCTCCCATTCCTTACCTCTCCCTATCTCTCTAACAAATGATATCTTTGTTGCTCCTCAAAGTTTCATTTATATTGAAAATCAATCATGATTAAATTTTCCTTACTTTTTCCAATCTCGCACCATCGGTCACATCGCGGTATTTTCGAAATTTCCGGAAAATCCGCGATATATGTATATACATGCGTTATGAAAAAAATCCGCGAAGTGGTGAATCCGCGATGGTCGAACCGCGGAGTAGCGAGGGATCATTTAAGGACTTCAGGTCAACTTCCTAGGACGAGTCACACTTCATCTCCCCACACACACTTATGTAGGCTTCTCGTTTCTTGCGTAACAACAAACTTGTGAGGTGCAGGGTCTCTTTTTCTTGAAGTGCTGCGCACTCAGATTCTGAGTCCCCGGGTAAGCCAAAGCCAGTAAGGCTGGAGACTTTCCACCCTGCCTAAGGGTAAGTCACCCTATGTAAATAGCGTGGTTTGTATTTCGGTTACGGAACAAATGACAAATTCGAAGATAATTTGTATTTTTCCTAACCATACAAACCTTAGCTATTTACACATATTTGCCCGCCAGCCCTGTCCCCTGAGACAATTCCTACCTCTAAGTGAAGTGAGGCAGCTCACCGGTGTGTGGAGGAGGGAGGGGTAGCTAGCTACCTCTCCCCTACCCTCGCTAACTAGCGCGGGGGTAGTTAAACCCTTGTTAAAACTTTATGGCTCGTCATTTCAGCTACGCCGAAAGGAAACCCTATGTAAATAACTAAGGTTTGTATGGTTAGGAAAAATACAAATTATCTTCGAATTTGTCATTTTTGTTACAGTTCTCCGCCTTCCCCCCCTTCCCCGTGAGTGTCAGTGGGGGAGGAGGGCGCATACCTGGTGTGTAATTCTTATGTTCTTTTCCCTCGGGGTTCCTCTTCGGAGTTCCCCCGGGGGAATGAATGTTAACTAATTATTTATTTTATTTTCACTGTTAACGATCTAGTTTTTCGTTTGCCTAATGTGCCAACGAAGCAGAGCTGTCCTGTTTGGGCCTGGGGAGTCTGCTGTTGCTGCCTCCTCTCTAGGACTTCGTCATGGGCGTGTTCCTTTCTCCTAGAAGTTCTCCCGTGACAACTGTCAGCTCCTTAGTTCATCTTAGAACGCTCAGGAGGTTCGCCTCCAGGGGTGGGTAACTTCCCTTCTGAGGGAGGTTCCCTTCCCAGGTGTGAGTTTTTCCCCTTTTGGGGGGGGGGGGGGGGCTTCTCTTACCTTAATAATTCCTGGTTGGTTTTTTCCTGGTCCTCGGGCGGTTATGCTCTTGGTGCTGAGCGACTGCTTTTGTAACCATGCTCAAGGGGCTGAGCGGTTGCAAGGCCGGACCATGGAATTCGTGCGACTATGCTCTTGGTGCTGAGTGGTCGCACTTGCTGCCACGCTCAAGGGGCTGAGCAGCTGCAGGAGCTCCTCTTCGGAGGATTGCTCTTTATAGGTCAGCTTGCTGATCCAACGGCCCTAAGGGGCGCCATCATCAGTTCTTCTTGTCTCTGCTACGAAGTGTTCACCTCTCGTTCGCGAGAGAGGACACTCATAGAGACTCCTCTTCGGAGGACTCCCCCTGCTGGTGTTGCTGATGTTGCTGAAGGGGGTAGCTGAGTCCAACGGTCTCTCCTGCGAGTGCTTCTCCCCCTCGGGGGAGTTCACTAACAGAGACTCCTCTTCGGAGGACTGATGATGGTGCTCCTCTCCGTGGTCGTCTTCATCTTCACCTCCGACGTTCCCCGCAGAGGATCCTCCTCGACGAGAACAGACCGTTGCAGCTGCTTCCCTAGACCTTTCGGCTGATCGTTCGCGATCTCCGACACCTGCCAGACCTTCTTGTCTTCCATCTCCGTTCCTGGACGCAGATGCGCAGTGGGCGCCAACGCACCCCGTTTTCCAATGGGCACCGGTCCCTTCGTGGCAAAGGGCTTACCTCACAATGTGAGTAAGTCCCTTAAGTGCTAGGTTTTTACCTGTGCAACCTCGTTCTCCTGCGCAGTAGCGCGCAAACGCTCTCCTGCTGTAGACCAGACTTCTGCTGAATCAACACTCCAGCGATCTCCTGTAGCCGAGTCTCGCCGTAGTTCTCCTGATCGCCAGCGCTCACTTGCGCTTCTGAAACCTTCTGTGTGCCAGCACTCTTCAGCTCGCCAGCGCACATCTGCGCCCCCTTTCCAGCTACTCGCCATGTGCGCCAACGGTCTCCTGAACGCCCACGATAGCCTGCTCGCCAGCGCACATCTGCGCGGCCTTTTCTGATGTACGCAATGCGCGCCAACGTTCACCCACGCGCCCACGATCTCCCGATCTGGGCGCAGGCAAGGAGATTATTCCTTCGCTGAACTCCCACGTTCGCCTGCTCGCCAGCGCACATCGGTGCGCCCTTTCCTGATGTGCGCAATGCGCGCCAACGTTCGCCCACGCGCCCACGATCTCCGGATCTGGGCGCAGGCAAGGAGATTATTCCTTCGCTGAACTCCCACGTTCGCCTGCTCGCCAGCGCACATCGGTGCGCCCTTTCCTGATGTGCGCAATGCGTGCCAACGTTCGCCCACGCGCCCACGATCTCCGGATCTGGGCGCAGGCAAGGAGATTATTCCTTCGCCTCCTCGCCGACGATCTCCTGCGCTCCCTCAGAGCTCGCCCACGCGCAAGCCATCGCCTGCGCAATATCACCGGTGCGCACTTCCAGACTTGAACGAGTTTCTGCGCGCCCGCGCGCCCACGAGAAGTCTCCTGCACCCGCCCACGAGCGTTTGTCCTTGCGCGCAACCTCACCATCTGGTTCTGCACCCTCGCTGATATCTTCTGGCCGCGCAACTATGCGCCAACGATCTCCTGCGCGCCAGCGATCTCCTAAGCGCCCGCGCGATTCTTCGCCTGCATGCAAGCGTCTTTTAATGCGCCAACGTGCCCACGCGCCCACGCTTCAGATCACCGTAGGTCACCTACGCGCCCACGCGTTAACTCTCCTGTATGCGATCGGTCGCTACGCGCCATCACGCGCCATCGCTCGCCAACGCGCCATCGCTCGCCTACGCGTCATCGGTCTCCCGGCCGCCAGCGCTCGCCTTTACAACCGCGCTCAACCTCACCTGCGCACTTTCGCCTGCGCGCCCACGCACCCACTCGCCCGCGCTTTCATCTCCACGCGCATGCGCACCCACGTTCGCCCGCGCTCATGCGCACCCACGTTCGCCCGCGCGCATGCGCACCCACGTTCGCCCGCGCGCATGCGCACCCACGTTCGCCCGCGCGCATGCGCACCCACGTTCGCCCGCGCGCATGCGCACCCACGTTCGCCCGCGCGCATGCGCACCCACGTTCGCCCGCGCGCGAACCAACGATTTTACTATCGCGCGAGCGCCAGCGCGATTTCGACCGCGATTCCCGTCGTGTTTCGCGACACGAGTCTTCTGGAGCGCGTACTTCCAGATCATCGTCGTCACGATCTCCACCCCGTAAACGCAGAGCAAGCCACGTGCAGGAGCAGGAAGAACCTTCAGAGAGGTCTGGGCAACATTCTTCTTCTTTTCAGGCAGGCCCCATCATCTCTACTCCTCAGGATCACCCGATCCCCTTCCCTCCAGCGGTAGTCGCTGACACTGCGGCTGTCAGCCGTCAGCATAGGAGGTACTTTGAGATTATGGGGGGAGCCTGGTTTAGCTCTGCCTCTCCACAATTCCGTGGAAGGGCTTACCAGGGAAATTTCTCTCGAGAAACTCTCCGCCCGGCAGGTGACATTCTCGGCTTCGGAGATCTTGAGCCAGGAGAAGGCCGCAAAGTGTGCCATGCAGGCCACATCGTGGCTGGTCGTCTGGCTTGGATCTCTGGGCATCCTGTTGCGATCCGAGGACTTGTCCAAGGAGAGCACCAGGAAGGCCATGGAAACTTTCCTCCTCTCGGGCACGAGCACCATCGATTTCCAGCTCACCAAGTTTCGAACTTGTGTGCAAACTCGATGTTGAAGCATTGAGATGCAGTGACCGAGAGGTTCCTCTCGAAAGTCCCAACCGTGGATGTCGGCAAGCTCAGACACTCTTCCATCCTTGGAAAGAGCTTGTTTGAGCCCAAGGACGTGGGACGGACAGCTGAGAGGTGGAGGAAATCGAATCACGATTCGCTCCTCCCAAAGGCGCTTACATCCAGACCCTACAAGCCTCCAGCGCCTCAACAACATCAGCCTCGTCAGCCTAGGACATCGGAACCGGCTCCGGCAGCAAGGACAAGGGTGTCTAAACAGCAGCCCCCTCCTGTCAGGGACAAGAAGGACAGGAAGTTCTCCTGGGGAGGCAATAATCCTAGAGGTAGCGGTCGAGGTCGCAAACGCTAGGATTGGCAACCCCCCTGCATGTCCCCCAGTGGGGGGATGCCTAAAGTTGCGCGTTCAGGTGGCAGCAACTTAGGGCCAATTCCTGCACGATCTCCGTGATCAGCCAAGGATATCCCATCCCGTTTATAACATCTCTACCTCCCCTGACAGCAAATCCAGTGTTGCTGAGCTCCTATGCCATGGGATCGGCAAAGGGGCTAGCCCTTCGGGTAGAATTCAAGACCATGCTCTAGAAGGATGCTTTCCAAAAGGTCGTCGACGTCTCCCCCCGGCTTCTTCAGTCGACTCTTTCTTGTAAAGAAGGCATCTGAAGGCTGGAGACCCATCATCAGCTCTGAACAAGTTTGTCGAACAAACTTCGTTCAGCGTGGAACTGCAGAGTCGATCAGACTTGTAGTGAGACCACAAGACTTCAGGTGCACACTGGATCTGAAGGACGGGTACTTCCAGATCCCAATCCATCCGTCTTCCAGGAAGTACTTGAAATTCAGCCTAGACAACAAGATCTACCAGTTCAAGGTGCTGTGTTTCGATCTCTCCACAGCACCGCAGGTGTTCACCAGAATATTCACCCTGATATCTTCGTGGTCTCACAGGATCGGCATCTGTCTCCTTCGCTATCTGGATGACTGGCTAACCCCGCCAGTCTTGGAATCGACCCTTCTTCGACACCGAGACAAGTCTCTGGGACTTTGCCAAGATCTAGGGATCATGGTAAATGTTGAGAAGTCTTCTCTGCTTCCATCCCAACAACTGGCATATTTAGGCATGATATTAGACACCAATCTCCACAAAGCCTTCCCATCAGACGACAGGATAGCAAGGCTGAGGAGAGTCGCAGAACCTTTCCTCAGACGAGGAGAGCTTCCAGCCCAATCTTGGTTACGTCTCCTAGGTCACCTTTCCTCCTTGATCCGTCTAGTTCTAAACGGCTGCCTCAGGATAAGATCCCTGTAATGGCGGTTCAAGTCCCGGTGGGACCAAGGCAACGATTCCCCGGACACTCTGGTCCCTATGGGACCTGCGGAACGAATGGACCCGCAGTGGTGGTTGACCTACGGGAACCTTTGAAAGGGAGTGGATCTTCTCGTCCTTCCCCCGCATTTGATGCTGTTCTCGGACGCGTCAAAGAAGGGGGAGAGCCCCACGTTCTTAACCATAGGATCTCAGGCCTATGGTCAGAATCAGAAAGGTACCTCCACATCAATCTGCTAGGAATGAAGGCCGTATATCTGGCCCTTCAACAGTTCCAACAAACCCTGGCGGGTCACTCCGTGAGCAACAACACCACGGTAGTGCTTATATCAACAAGCAGAGAGGTACCTTTTCATAACAGCTTTCCCATCTTGCAGTAGAGATACTGAGATGAACCGAAATCCACTCAATACCACTATCGGCTCGCATCATTCCTGGGCAAAGGAATGTGCTCTCCGACAGTCTGAGCAGAGCCTCGCAGATAGTGAGTACCGAGTGGTCTTTGGACCCTCTAGTAGCCAACAAAGTCCTGACTTTGTGGACCTGTTCGCGACAGCCTTGAACTTCAAGCTGCCGCTGTACTACTCCCCAGTCCCGGACCCCAAGGCACTCTGGCAAGATGCCTTCTTACAACGGTGGGACAACATCGACGTCTATGCCTTCCCACCGTTCTGTCTGGTGAGAAGGGTGCTCAACAAGACCAGACTATCGGTCAACCTGTTGATGACTGATAGCTCCGCTACGGCATCATGCAGAGTGGTTCCCGGACCTTCTGCATCCCCTGACGGAACTCCCGAGAGAGCTTCCCCCACGACACGAGCTACTCAAGCAACCATACTGCAACATCTACCACAAAGCCGTAGCATCGCTTCGGCTTCACGCCTGGAGACTATCCAGCATCCCCTCATAGAGAGAGGCGTTCCGCAACAAGTTGCGGAGCGGATGTATCCACACCTGCGAAAGTCATCTGCAGGGGTCTACCAGGCGAAGTGGAGAGTCTTCTGTAGTTGGTGTCGTGGGAGAGGTTTCTCTCCCCTTGATGCCACTATTCCAGCAATAGCGGAGTTATTGTATACCTGCGGGAGGAAATGCTCCTTTCGCTCTCGGCGGTGAAAGCCTATCGCTCAGCCTTAAGCCTGGCCTGCAGGCTGAAAGGATTAGACATTTCCTCCTCGCTGGATCTTTCTCCGCTCATACGAAGCTACGAACTTACCAGCCCCCTGTCGGAAGTGAGACCTCCTCCATGGAACATGGTTCGGTTTCTTAGGGTTCTTAGGAGACCTCCTTGCGAACCATTACGCCAGTCTTCTGATCGTCACCTGACTTGGAAGACGGTGCTCCTGCTCGCTCTGGCCTCGGCCAAGCGTGCCAGCGAACTTCATGGTCTCTCGTACGACGTCGCCCATTCAAGAGGATGGGGGAGGTAATGTTCAGGTTCATCCCTGAGTTGGTTACTAGACTCAAAATCTTGGAGCCCGGATCCTCGGTTCGACTCCTTCAGGATTTTGAGTCGCCGTTCTGTAACAGATGACCCAGACCATCTCCTACTATGCCCAGTAAGGAGTCGGAGGTGTTATCTTAAAGAACAGCTGCAGTTCGTCCTCACATGTAAGCCCTTTTTGGGAGCACAGGAAGGACGAAGAGGAGGGTCACCAAGAATACCTTTTCAGTCTGGATTCAAAGGGTCATCCATCACGCCCTGAATCCAGACCATCCTCCGTCACGTCGCCTTAGAGCACATGATGTCAGAGGCATCGCAACGTCCCTGGCCTTCAAGAGGAACTACTCTGTGACGCAGGTGCTACAAGCTGGAGTCTGGAAGCGTCAAACGATCTTCACAGCCCACTACCTGCAGGACGTGACCCACAGGAACCTCAATACGTTTTCTATCGGCCCTGTGGTGGCTACACAACAGCTGGTCTAACCTCAGGCTCCTTAATGGACAGGTAGCAGAAGGTTGAGGGCATTGTTACCCGGTTTTAGTCTGCATGAATGAAAGAAGTATGTCTGGCCCTTACTTCTTTCTTCATCCTCCCCTCTCTTGGGGAAAGCAGCATCCTGGGTTCTCTGCATAGCTGACCTCAAACCTCTGCAGGTAAACCATGCTTCCTTGTGTTCCTAGTATTAAGATAATACTGTCGCGTCCCCCATACCCTGACGAACGTCCTAGCCTAGAATTCCATCTAAGGGACTTCACGTCAACTTCTAGGACAAGTCACACTTCATCCCTCCACACACAAGCTTATGTAGGCCGCACGTTCCTTGCGGAGCAAGGAACTTGCGAGGTGCAGGGACTCTTTTTCTCGAGTGCTGCTCAATCGGATTCTGAGCCCCCAGGCAAAGCCAACCTTACCTTATTGCCTTATTTTTTGTTTGGGTTCCCCCTGGTCCCTCAGTGTGAGGTACCTCGTATATCCATCAGAGAGTTGCTAATGCATCTTCCGGTGTATTTTGCATCTTCCAGTCTTGGATGGTCTGGGATGCATCTTAGGTATTTATCGTGCATCTTAGGTAAGGCTGGGACTTTCCACCCTTCCTAAGGGGTAAGTCACCTTATGTAAATAGCGTGGTTTGTATTTCGGTTACGGAACAAATGACAAATTCGGAGATAATTTGTATTTTTCCTAACCATACAAACTTAAGCTATTTACACATGTTTGCCCGCCAGCCCTGTCCCCCAAGGCAAGTCCTACCTCTAAGCGAAGTGAATCAGTTCACCAGTGTGTGAGGGGGGAGGGGTAGCTAGCTACCCCTCCCCTACCCCCTCGCTAGCTAGCAAGAGGGTAGTTAACCCTCGTTAAGAATATAATGGCTCGTCATTTCAGCTACGCCGAAAGTAATACCCTATGTAAATAGCTAAGGTTTGTATGGTTATGAAAAATACAAAATATCTCCGAATTTGTCATGTTGCGATTTGTCTTAGGGTAAGGTAAGGACCTGGAGGTCTGAAGGAGTGTTGCACGGGATCATAGACTCTAGTGAGTAAGGATACGAGTTCAGGTTGGGTTAGGTTATAACCTTAATCAATACTTCTCCATTCATCATCTCCTACTTCACAATTCATTGTCCTCAGTCTGGGTCTTCCAACTCTTCTAGTGCCTTGTGAACCCCATTTGAAAGTTTGGTGAATTCAAGGGACCTATAAATATGCCAGGAACACTTATTTCTATTTTCTTCATAATGGATAATGTACTATACAGTACTACAATATAAATTTACCCAATATTAGTGAGGTGATTGTAATAGACTTAATCAAGTCTACTACATACTATTTTGAATGCCATATCTTATAGTCATAAACTAATAATAATCTAGGTTTGTTCCGTAACTGAAATACAAACCACGCTATTTACATGGGGTAATTACTTCGGCGTAGCTGAATGACGAGCCATAAGAATTTTAACGAGGGTCCACTACCCCACCGCTAGTTAGCAGGGGGTAGGGAGGGGGTAGCTTGCTAACCCCCCCCCCCCTCACACACACTAGTGAGTGCTTCACTTTACTTTTGGCTCGGATGGCGAGCGGATGTGTCTGCTCCCATCCTCGTTTGACAGCCATTGATGCTTTTCTCTTTTTCTTACTTTTTCTTATACTTAATAACTGTATATATAAACATTCTTGGTGTTTATATATATTTTTGTGTATAGAATATAGTAAGTTTTTCTTTTCAGTGTTTGTGCGGTGTGTGTAGTGTACGACAACGAAGAGTGAAACTTCGGCATAGCGCTAGGCCACCTCCGTTTCACTTCATGGTGCGCGGCCCTTCTACTTCTTGGCCACCATGGTTGCTCTTCATGGAGGGCAGTCTCTCTCGAAGTCGTTCACCTCTTACTACTACTGCGTACTACTACTCGGAAGCTTCTTTCCCGTTGCGGGCTGAGTTGCTATTCCGTTTTATTTGTCTCAATTATTTTTATGAAATCTAATTGTGTTTTTAACTGGTCAGCTTCTGGAAACACTCCCCTTCGGGGGTCTGTGTTTCTTACTTTGGGAACACTCAAAGTCAGTTACATAATTATAGTTGTTATAATTCTGTTTTTGTTAAAGTTCTCCGCCCTCCCCCTTCTCCCCCAAGTGTCAGTGGGGGAGGAGGGCGCATAACTAACTTTTGTTCTTATGTTTTACTTTTCCTCGGGGTTACTCTTCGGAGTTCCACCCTGGGGAATTTTTGTTAAATAATTATTTACATTTATTTTCCCTTTAACTATGCAGTTTCTTCGTTTGACTGAAGTGTGCCAACGAAGCAGAGCTGTCCTGTTTATGCTCGGGGAGTCTGCTGTCGCTGCCGTCTCTCTAGGACATCGTCATGGGCGTTATCCCTTCTCTTGGAAGTTCTCCCGTGACAACTGTCAGCTCTTCAGTCCATCCTAGAACGTAGGAGGTTCGCCTCCAAGGGTAGTTAGTTAACTTCCCTTCTTACCTTTTTCCTGGTCCTTAGGTGGTTATGCTCTTGGGGCTGAGCGACCGCCCTTGTAACCTTGCTCAAGGGGCTGGACGGTTGCAAGTCCGGACCCTGGAACTTCAAGGGACTATGCTCTTGGGGCTGAGCGGTCGCTTCTGTAGCTATGTTCAAGGGGCTGAACAGCTGCAGGATCTGTCTTGTGACCTCTCTCGTTCGCGAGGGAGGCCACTCATAAGGACCCCTCTTCGGAGGATGGCTCCACGGTACTTAGGGGCGCCATTACCAGTGTCTGGGGTTTCCTGGTCCTTAAGCGGTTATGCTCTTAGTGCTGAGCGACCTCTCTTGTAACCATGCTCAAGGGGCTGAGCAGTTGCAAGGCCGGCCCATGGAACTTGATGTGACTATGCTCTTGGGGCTGAGCAGTCGCTTTTGTAGCTTTGCTCAAGGGGCTGAGCAGCTACAAGTCAGTTTTGGTCAGTTTTGTGACCTCTCTCGTTCACGAGGGAGGCCACTCTTAAGGGCTCCTCTTCGGAGGATTGCTCCTTAGGTCTCTTCTATGAAGTGTCACCTCTCTCGTTCACGAGAGAGGACACTCATAGAGACTCCTCTCCGGAGGATTGTTCCTGATAAGATCAGCTTGCTGATCCAACGGCCCTTAGGGACTCCGTCACCAGTCTCTTCTACGAAGTGTTTACCTCTCTCATTCGCGAGAGAGGCCACTCATAGAGACTCCTCTTCGGAGGATTGTTCCTGATTAGAACAGCTTGCTGTTCAGTCACTAACACTTCGGTGTTTAGTGACAGGGAAACTTCTGTTTCTCGTTACGCTGACCTGCGAGGTCTCATAACACTAGTTACGCAGAACCCTTGGGCTCTCGTAACTTTAGTCACTCCTACACTTCGGTGTTTAGTGACAGGAAAACTTCTGTTTCTCGTTACGCTGACCCTGCGAGGTCTCATAACACTATTTACGCAGAACCCTTGGGCTCTCGTAACTTTAGTCACTCCTACACTAAGGTGTTTAGTGACAGGGAAACTTCGGTTTCTCGTTGCGCTGACCCTTCCGGGTCTCGCAACTCAGGCTACGTTAGGCCTTTTGGTCTCTCGTTCCCTTAGTCAAGACCTGCTGTCCTGCCATCTCCGTTCCTGGCTGCTGACGCGCTGTGGGCGCCCACGACTAAACCTGCCATTGCGCACAAGGGACTTAAGCGCAAACTGCGCCTCTAATCCTTCAGCTCCAGGTTTAACCTGCGCCTCCTCATGCTGCTGCTATTCCAGTCTTAGCGCCTCAGCCTGTTCCTGTTACGCGCCAGGGTTCCCCTGCGCCCCCGCACTGCGCGCCAGCGCCCACCAGCAGTTCCTGATTTTGCGCTCCAGCGCTCTCCTGCGCAGTACTTCCAGTGTTGATCGTCAGCTCTGTGCTGAAACAGACCTGCCTTGGTCTTCTTCAGGGGATGCTCTCCCTTTAGGGACACATCCCAGTTCCTGTTCGACCTGTCAGCTGATCCTTCAACCTAGAGCACAAGCGCACGCGTGCATTTACGCACTCGCACACGCGCTAGCGCCAACGATCTTCTTATACGCACAAACACCGACGATCACACCTGCGCTGACGATCTTCATATGCGCGAGCGCCGACAATCGTCCGCGCGCGGGCACCAGTGGGTTCCCGCGCGCATTCGGCACGCTCCCGCGCGCACGCATGTCTTCTCGCGCTCCTATATTTTTCCATGCGCAGGCATCAATGGTTTCCCGCGCGGGCGAGAGGGCGCGCGGGAAACCATTGGTGCCTGTGCGCGGACGATCGTCTGCGTGCGTGCGCGTGCGAGCATTTCTTTAATTTGCGTGCCCTTCTTCCTGATATAGCACACACTCGCTCACCAATGCCCCAGCGCCCTTCTACAATTCAGCGCGCAGTCCAGGATGTGCTTAAGTTAGCGCACGGGCACTCACAGGTACATCTGGACTCTCCATCCAAATTGCGCATTCCTGTACGCACGCTTCCAGTTGCGCACAAGGTTCCGGTTGCACGCAATTTGCCGGTTGCGCGCGATATTCCAGTTGCACGCCCATCGCAACAGCGCACACCTGTACGCCCAAATCCGATGGCGGCTCACATCGTTGGAGTTTTTCTCCTGAGGGACCGCAGGCGCTCACCAGTGGTTCAGCCTGCGGGGTCTCCAAGTCTCTTCTATGAAGGGCACCTCTCCCATTCGCGGGAGAGGTCTCTCATAGTGACCACTCCTCGGAGTATCAAGTCTCCTGCGTGCCCAGCGCACCCACAAGCTTCTCAGGGTAAGATGCCTGTGCACACTGCACAGCGCTCACCTGCTCGCCAACGCGCTACTGCACACTCGTGCCCATCAGGTTGCTGCGTGGCCGCGTGCCCGCGCACCCGCGATCAATTGATTGCTCCCATCCAACCTTCAACCATCTCCTACGTGCACCCGCGCTCACGCGCCCGGGCCATCGCCTACGTGCACCCGCGCCATCTCCTACGTGCGCTCGCGCCATCAATCTCGCACGCTCGCGCCATCAATCTCGCACGCTCGCGCCATCAATCTCGCACGCTCGCGCCATCAATCTCGCACGCTCGCGCCATCAATCTCGCACGCTCGTGAGCACAAAATTCCTGCTGCGCACGATCCCTTCCAGGAATCATCGCACTACCACCAGCTCGATCTGCGCATCAATCGCAAGCGCGAGCACACACGAAATTTTACGGGGCTTCAGGCGGACAGGTCATCGTCCCGTTCCCCTCCCAGCAGGCACAGAACAGCGCCCTCGCCGGAGGAGGGGAGGTTTCCGGACAGGTCCAAGGCCCCTGTTTTGTTTCAGTTTCGTTCAGGCGAACCCTCGTTTGTCAACTCCTCCAAGGGATCGAACGATCCCCTTCCCTTCAGAGGGAGTGTCTGACAGCTTGACTGTCAGCCAGCAACCCTGGTTTGGGACCATAGTCAGAGCTCTTATGCAGGCTATGAAGCCTGTGCTCTCTGACCTCTGTCACATATCAGGGGCAGCTCCCTCCCCTCCTGAAGAGGAACAGGGGAGTCCCCTCCAGGGTGACCTCTCCAAGGGCTAAACTGTCCCCTCGCAAATCCTTGCGCAAGGCTCTTCCCTTACCCCAGACTTTCTCCCCCTCCACTGCGGATGAGGATTACCTATCCTCAGGGGAGTCGGACAAGCCGGTCCGTTCCCCCATCACACCATGAGGGGAAACTCTGCCTCTTCCTGAGAGGTCTTCCCACAGGGGTAGAGAAGAGCCTGCATCCATCGTTACTGGAGTCCTGTATCCCTCCCAGGAGGGAACCGAAGGACTCGAAGACTGTTTCTAAGTCTTCGGCAAGGATCATACAGGAGCCAGCTAGACCTTCGGAGAATGTCCACAAATTCCCCCAGGAAGAGCACTGGGGACGAGAGACTTTGCTGCTAGCTCATCAGGAGGGGAACACCAAGAGTCAGAACATGCGGGCTGGCAAGTTCTGACCCCCAGGAGGAACCTCAACAGGTTTCCAAACCCAGAGGCCCCTCCTAGTGAGGGTAAGGACACGGTCTTGGACCAAATCTAGGGCACCCAGAAACCCTCTAGGGCCAGTGCAGCTTTGCCCTGGTCACAAGGGATGAAGTGCCAGAGACAAGGTTGAAGGCCAGCTCTCTGAGCGCGCCCCCTCCAACAGATCCAGCGCCGATAACAAGTTCCTCCCTCCTCCTCGAGTCCATCAGAAGAGGTATTTCGAGATCCTAGAGGAAACTTGTTTGGGCCTTGCGGTTCACCACTCCGTGGAAGAACTCACTGGGGGAGTCCCTCTAAAGAGACTCTCCAACCGACACGTTCCTATTCTCCTACTGAGATCCTAGGCGAGGAGAATGTAGCGAAGTGTGCCATGCAGGCAACTTCGTGACCTGTCATCTGGCTGGGGTCTTTGGGCATCCTACGGGAAAGAATAGATCTCCTCGTTCCTTCCCCTGAATTGGAGGCTGTTTTCGGACACCTCAAAGGAACGGGGGGGGGGACCACGTTCGGTACCACAAGGCCTCAGGCCTGTGGTCAGAATCGGAAAAGTGCCTCCATTTAATCTGCTAGTGATGAAAGCTGCTCTTTCTGGCCCCTCATCAGTGCCAACAAAGATCTAGCGGACCACTCTGAGGGGTTATGAGCGACAACACCACAGTAGTGGCTTACATCTACAAGCAAGGAGGTACCTTTTCAAAGCGGCTATCCCATCTTTCAGTAGAGATACTGAGATAGCCCGAAGCCCACTCTATCCCTCAATCGACTCGCTTCATTCCAGACAAAGGGAATGTGCTCACTGACAGTCGGAGCAGAGCATCTCAGTTTAGGAGTATCGAGCGGTCCTTTGATCATCCAGTAGCCAACAAAGTCCTGACTTTGTGGGGTTATCCGACTGTGGATCGGTTCGCTACAGCGCTGAACTTCAAGGTCCCGCTGTATTACCCCCAGGCCCAGATCCCAAAGCACTCTGACAAGATGCCTTCCAACAACGGTGGGACAGCACCAACATGTGCACTTTTTTTCCCCGTACTGTCTGATGAGGAGGGTGCTCAACAAGACCAGAATATCGGTCATTCGCTCGATGACCCTTTATAGCTATGCTATGGCATCTCGCGGAATGTTTTCTGGACCTTCCGCAACTCCTAACGGAATTTCCGGGAGAACCCCCTCTGCGACACAAGCAAACAACCACATGCCAACAGCTCCCTCAAAGCCGTAGCTTCGCTTCGACTTACCGCCTGGAAGACTATCCAGCATCCCCTCACTAAGAGAGGATTGTCGCAACAAGTTGCGAACGGGATGTCTGGACACCTGCGCAGGTCATCCACAAGGGCCTACCAGGCAAAGTGGCTAGAGTTTTTGTGGTTGGAATCGTGAAGGAGTATCTCTTCACTCGATACCACTGTTCCAGCAAGAGCGAAGTTCTTCGTTTTTGCTGAAAGAATGCGCCTTTCAGTCTCGGCAATGAAAGGCTATCGCTCAGCCTTCAGGCTCATAGGAGCGGACATTCCTTCCTCGCTGGAACTTTCCCTACTCATACGAAGATACGATCTTACCTGCCCTCAGTCAGAAGGGAGACCTCCTCCAGAGCAATTGGTTCGAATTCTCAGGCCTCTTAGGAGGCCTCCCTACGAACCACGTTGCAAGGCTTCAATCGACACCTAGCTCGAAAGGCGGTGTTCCTGCTAGCTTTGGTCTCGGCTAAGCGAGTCAGTGAACTTCATGGTCTCTCGTATGACATCGCCCATGCAAGGGGATGAGGGGAGGTAACGTTCGTAATCGTCTCTGAGTTTGTGGCTAAGACACAGAATCCGAGAGTGCCAGATCCTCGATTCAACTCTTCCTGGATTTCGAGTCTTCGTTCTGTAACAGATGACCCAGACCATCTCCTACTGTGTTCAGTAAGGAGTCTGAGGTTATATCTCAAAGAACGGCTGCTTTCGTCCCCAAGTGTAAGCTTTGTTTGTGAGCACTGGGAGAACAAGAGGAGGGTCACCAAGAATACCAATCTCCGCATGGATTCATAGGGTGATCCATCTGTCCCTGAATCCGGACCCTCCTTCGTCATGTCGCCTTAGAGCGAATGATGTAAGGGGCGCTGCAACGTCCGTGACCCTCAAGAAGAGCTTCTCAGTGACGCAGGTTCTACAAACGGGTGGAAGCATCAAATGACCTTCACAGCCCACTACCTGCAAGACGTGACACACAGGAGGCTCGATACGTTCTCTATCGGACCTGTGATGGATACACAATAGCTGGTCTAACCTCAGGCTCCTTAATGGACAGGTAGCAGAGGGTTGAGGGCATTGTTACCCGGTCTTAGTCTGCGTGAATGAAAAGATTTGTCTGGCCCTTATTCTTTTCTTTATCCGCTCCTTCCTTGGAGAAAGCAGCATCCTGGGTTCTTTGCATAGCTGACCTCAAACCACTGCAGGTAAAACATGCTTCCTTGTGTTCCTAGTATTAAGAGTAATACTGTCATGTCCCCATACCCTGACGAGGTGGTACTGGGAGAGTCCTAGCCTAGAATTCCACCTGAAGAACTCTAGGTCAAGTTCCTAGGACGAGTCACGCTCTTCACCTTCACACACAGCTTATGTAGGCCACAGCAGTTTCACAGCAATGCTAGCGAGGCGCATAGACTCCTTATTCCATGAGTACAGTACTTACACACTCAAATATTGAGTCCCTGGGCGAAGCCGAAAGCCAGTATGGCAGGGACTTACCACCCTTCCTAAAGGGTTGAGTCACCTCATGTAAATAGCGTGGTTTGTATTTCAGTTACGGAACAAGTGACAAATTCGTAGATACAGTGATACCTCTGGATACGAAAGTTTCTGCTTACGAAAAATTCAGGATACGAAAAGCGATTCGAAGATTTTTATGCCCCAGTATACGAATAAAATTTCAGGATACGAAAAGCTTACGAGATCCCAACTTGTCGCTGAGAGTAATTTTAAAAAGCGCGCGCCGCCAGACTTTGAACTTGGGTAGACTCACTTACAGCCTCCCGCTCACCCATTGGTTATCTCCCTACTCAGATGCTAGCTGACGCCATAAGATCCTGCTTTCCTATTGGTCGGCAACTATCCCACCTTGCTTACGCACGGGCATTCATCTCTCCCTCTCTCTTTTCGTTCCGACCGCGGTATCGTTAACAGACATTGTGCGCTTTCGCTTGTTTGACGTAGTGTTAAATACAGTACATTCATACGCCACGTGTTATCGTTATTAAACATTCGTTACTGTGTACTGTACTGTATTAGTGTTTACTATACATAGTACTGTATATAACGTACGTAGTGTATTACGTATTGAGCTTAATACTGTAGCCATAAGTCCCAAAAATGTTGCCGAAGGAAAGAAGAAGAAGACGATGCTCTCGATGGAGACGAAACTCGAAATCGTGAAAAAGTACGAGTCTGGCATGCGTTTAAGTGCGATCGCCAAGGAGTATGGCCGGAATCCATCTACGATAGGCACCATCCTGAAGCAGAAGGCGGCCATCAAAGCAGCGGCACCTTCTAAGGGCGTCACTATTTTCTCCAACAAGAGAACCCACGTGCATGACGAGATGGAGAGGCTGCTTCTTGTGTGGATCAAATACAAAGAGATTTCAGGAGACACCATCACTGAGACTACAATTTGCCAGAAGGCCTCCGCCATTTTCGGTGATCTCGTGCGTTCTCAGGCCGAAGAAGGGACAGGAGAAGGAACATCCCAGCAGGAACCCCCAGAGTTCAAGGCTTCTCGGGGGTGGTTTGAGAAATTCAAGAGAAGGACTGGCATTCATTCAGTGGTATGGCATGGGGAGGCAGCCAGCTCGGACACGAAGGCCGCCGAAGCCTTTGTTAAAACGTTTGACGAGTTGACTCTGAACGAAGGCTACAGTTCGCAGCAAGTTTTCAATTGCGACGAAACTGGGCTTTTCTGGAAGAAAATGCCTCGTTGGACGTTCATCACGGCGGAGGAGAAGAGGCTACCCGTACATAAGCCTATGAAGGACAGGCTTACCCTTTCTTTTTGTGCAAACGCCAGTGGGGACTGCAAGATAAAGCCCCTGCTGGTGTACCATTCTGAAAATCCCCGAGCCTTCAAAGCCCACAAAGTCATCAAGGAGAACCTTCCCGTGATGTGCAGGGCGAATGCTAAAGCCTGGG
Organism: Palaemon carinicauda; assembly: GCF_036898095.1. Classification (NCBI taxonomy): domain Eukaryota; kingdom Metazoa; phylum Arthropoda; class Malacostraca; order Decapoda; family Palaemonidae; genus Palaemon; species Palaemon carinicauda. The sequence continues at coordinate 59,734,799 of NC_090743.1, forward strand.
TAACGAGGCAACTTTTCATTGATTGGGTGAATGTCTGCTTCCGTCCGACTGTCCGAAAATGTTTGGAAGAAAAGCGCCTCCCTATGAAATGTCTGCTGGTGTTGGACAATGCTCCAGCTCACCCTCCTGGCCTCGAGGAATATCTTCTGGCCGAGTATTCCTTCATAAAGGTCCTGTATCTACCGCCTAACACCACCCCTCTCCTCCAGCCCATGGACCAGCAAGTTATTTCAAATTTTAAAAAATTGTACACGAAGCATCTCTTCCAGAGATGTTTCCAAGTCACAGAGAGTACAAACCTCACTCTGCGTGAATTCTGGAAAGATCACTTTAATATCGTGATATGCCTCAAACTCATCGATCTCGCTTGGCAGGAAGTTTCGAGACGTACTCTGAACTCATCTTGGAGGAAGCTGTGGCCTGATGTTGTCTCTGCACGAGACTTTGAGGGGTTCGGGAAGCCTGGAGGTGAAGCCGAGATCGTTGACGATCCTGAACCCATTCAGCAGTCTGAGGTGGCTGACATCGTACATCTTGGTACGTCCATGGGGCTGGAAGTTAGCGCCGAGGATATAGATGAACTTATCGAGGAGCACCACGAGGAGTTGACGACGGACGACCTGAAGGAGTTGGAGACGATGCAAATGAGTGTTGTTCAAGAGCAGTTCTCTAGCGGTGATGAGGAGGATGTTACACCTTTGAAAACGGCAGACATTAAGGAAATTCTCGCATGTTTCCATAAAATGGCAGACTACGTCGAAAAGGAACATCCAGAAAAAGTTTATACCAACCGTGCGCTTCAACACTGCAATGACGTTTGCCTAACGCATTTTAGAAATGTGTTGAAAAGTAGGCAGAAACAAGCTTCAATGGATAGTTTCTTATTAAAGAGGCCAGCGGTATTAGTAGGCCAAGACGAAGGTGAAAGTGAAGAAAAGAAACAAAAGAGGAAGTGATGAAGAATTAGAAGGTGAAAGTAAAGAAAGAAACAGAAAAAAGAAAGTGATGAAGAAGTAGAAGAAATTTAGAAAATATGAAAAACGTAGTTATAAAAAAGCAAAAAAAAAAAAATTCAATTTTAAGTTTAATGTTACCGTTAAGTGTTAAAGTAATTTTTTCTTTCATTTTATAGTTTTCCATACGTAATTTTAAGTGTTAATTATTTCTGCCATTTTTTTATTTCGTAAAGTTCAAGTGTTAATGTGTAAAGTGTGTAAATTACTGTACGTAGTCTGTCACTTGTTACGTTTTCTGCCTTATGCCATCCTCCTCTGCCGCGACTTCGCTATCGGACATCGTCTCAATCAAAAGGTAAGTTTCCACTTTTTTGTTACACTAATTAACTGTAACCTTTTTTTCAGGGTATCAATCCTTAATTTAGGTGTACGTACAGGTAACTACACCTTCACTGATCCAAATGCTTTACATACAGTACCGTAACTTTTATACAGTAGTAAAGAAAACAGACTGTTTTCTTAGGGCTTGGAGGGGATAACTAGGCTATAACTACATTATTGAATAATCTCATGGTGGTTTCTGGAATTGATTAGGCTGTTTTTAACGGTTGGGTTAATTATTGAATGATAGAAATGGCTGCATTGCATGTTTATTACTACAGTTTAGCGTGTTTATGAAAGAAAAGGTGTCTTTTCGTAAGGCTTGGAACGGATTAGGCTATTTACATGTAAAACGCGACTCAAGATACGAAAAAATCAAGATACGAAACCGTATCCTGAACGGATTACTTTCGTATCCTGAGGCATCACTGTAATTTGTATTTATCCTAACTATACAAACCTTAGCTATTTACACATATTTGCCTGCCAGCCCTGTCCCCCAGGATAAGTCCTACCTCTAAGCAAAGTGAAGCACTCACTAGTGTGTGTGAGGGGGGGGGGGAGTTAGCAAGCTACCCCTCCCTACCCCCCACTAACTAGCGGTGGGGTAGTGGACCCTCGTTAAAATTCTTATGGCTCGTCATTCAGCTACGCCGAAGTAATTAGCCCATGTAAATAGCTAAGGTTTGTTTAGTTAGGAAAAATACAAATTATCTATGAATTTGTCATTTTAAATTTATATAAAAATCCTCAGTTATATGCATCTAGACATTTATTTTGCACTTTCTTTAATTCAAGAGCTACATCATTTGCAATCACCTTTCAGATGACCAATCAAAACTTATTTCAACAGGCGTTGAGCACGAGGGTGAGAGTTCGCGTGTGCCTGTACCAGTCGTAGGGCGCGCGCGCAGGAGAAAGAGGGATTTTTTGGTACCAAGAACCAAACCAGATTGGGAAGGTGTTTCGTTATATGGTACATGATTTTACACCCTTGCTTTACCAGTGCTCGGTCGCCTTTTGGACTGAGCATGCACACTGTAAGAAGGGATTAGCCTTTCTAACCCCCTTTATCTATGACACTCAACTGATCTCTCTTCCCTTATGTAAGAGAGAGAAAGAGTTTGTGTGATGCCAAGAAGTAATCCAAACTGATAAGGTATCATGGTACACAAGTCAGGGGCTTATGGTCTTGCTACCGATGCTTGGTTTTCGTACCAGCCTGAGCATCCGCACACTATTTGTCAGGATGAGGGGAACTGCATCCAGCCCTTTTCCTGGACACTTGAAGAACATTGCTCTCTATCTTCCTAAAGATACTTCGGTATTGAAGGGCAGGAAGATGATTTGTAGTAAGGTTTTATTGTTTCCGTTTGATGGAGGATTCGGGGTGAGAGGAACCAACGATCATTCTCCTTTTTCGTACTTTCTCTTTTGTAATCACTATCAGGAATACGATCCTTTGTCTCCTTGCGATAGATCTCTTGTGGCTCTTGGTTCCGAAGAAACAGTTTCCATGCATCCATGCTACCAGGAACATAATCATGGGTCTCCTTGTGGATCATGGGGTCTCGGAAGATGTTCCAATGTGTACACATGATCAGGAACTATGGGTTGTCTCCTCGCTCGTAAGAGCGGCGATACTTTACTTTTTATGAGTACAAGTGATCAGAACTAGATACTGTATCGGTAATACACTTGATTGAATGACAAGATTATCTCTCGAATGCTCATGGTAAGGAATATAATCATCGGTTTGGATCAGTTCCCACACACATGCATGATAAGGAACATGATCACAAATTAGCTGCTCTTTCATCTCATCCATGCATGATCAGGAACGTGAATACCTTACCTCCATGGAGTGCTCTTATGGCTCGTACAATCATCAAAATGTTCCTTTACATATTCACAATTGCGAACAGTTAATCATCACCTGGTGACTGATTTCATGCAACCCACCCGATATTGTGCTCACCAGCATGCTCCTATAGTTTTGAAGGGCACGAGTGACTAACAACTGATTTGTTCCGTAACCGAAATACAAACCACGCTATTTACATTGGGTTTACCTTTTAGCGTAGCTGAAATGGCGAGCCATTAGAATTTAACGAGGGTGTATTACCCCCGCGCTAGTTAGCAGGGGGGTAGGGGAGTGGTAGCTAGCTACCCCTCCCCCCCCTCACACACCGGTGAACTGCTTCACTTCACTTTTGGCTCGGACGATAGCCAGACGTGTCTGTCTTCTTCCTCGCTTGGCAGCCATTATTTGTTTTGTCCTTCCTTAATCACTTACTTTTCTTTTACTCAATATATATGTAAACATTTATTCATGTTTATGTATATATTTGAGTATAGAAATCAGTAAGTTTCCTTTTCAGAGTTTGTGCTTGTGTGTGTAGTGTACGATATCTCCGTGGTGCCCTCGGCAGTTAGGCCACCATGGTGTAATTTCATGGGTCGCGATCGAGTTTGACTTCGGTCTTTCTCTCTCTCTTGAGGTCGTTTCACCCTTTTACTACGTTACTTTTACTACGCCTTAGTAGCTTCCTTCCCGTGTGGGGGGGTTGCTACGCCGTACGTTTTGTCTCAATTAGTTTATGAATCTAATTGTATTTGTTGATTTTTCAGCTTTGTAGGACGATTCCTTTCGGGCTTTTCGTTCTTTCTTTAGTGTTCATTCATTTTTAAATTACATAATTACATGGTTACATAATTATAATTGTTATAATTCTGTGTTGGTTACAGCTCTCCTTCCATGAGTGTAAGTGGTTGTGAGGGCACGTGCCTGTTGTGTAATTCTTGTGTTCCTTTCCCTCGGGATTCCTCTTCGGAGCCTTCCCGGGGAATGATTGTTAACTAATGATTTTTGTTTCATTTTTCACAGTTACCAATCTAGTTCGTTTCTGTAATGTGACAACGGAGTGGGCTGTCTTGTTGAGGCCTGGGGATTCAGCTGTTGCTGCCTCCCCTATAGATCTTCGTCAGGGGCGTGTCTCCTTCTCCTGCAAGTACTCCCGTGACGATTGACAGCTCTCCAGTTCATTTTAGAACACTCAGGAGACTCGCCTCCTTGGGTGGGTAACTTTCCTTGCGAGGGAAATTTTCCTGTCCAGGCTTGAGTTTTTCCCCTTTGGGGGGGTTCTTCTCTTGCCTTTTTTTCGTGCGACTATGCTCTTGGTGCTGAGTGGTCGCACCTGCAGTTACGCTCAAGGGGCTGGGCAACTGCAGGAGCCCCTCTTCGGAGGATTGATCTTTTTAGGTCACTGGCTGACCTGTCTCTTCTTCGAAGTGTTTCTCTTTCGTTCGCGAGAGAGTACACTCATAGAGACTCCTCTTCGGAGGACTCTTCTGCTGTTGTTGCTGTTGGCCGCCTTCGCCGTAAGGCTCACCGTCCGCTACGTCGTAAGGGCCTCCCATCTCCCTATAAGGGTGCTAAGAGGCGCCTTTTTTAATCTCCGTATGCAGCCTACAACTCCTTCTTCTTGATCTTCCGTCCCTGGTGCAGATGGACAGCAGTCTGACCTCGTCTTCCGACGGGCAACGTCTTCCGACGGGCAACGGTCTTCCGACGGACAACGGTCTTCCGACGGACATCAGTCTCCCGACGGACAACGATCCCTTCGGGGCAAAGGGTTGCCTCCCACGGGGGTGCTTCCCTTGCGTGTCAGGGTTCCCCTGCGCGCCCTTCTGCAGTGTTCTCTCCTGCTCAGTGTTAGCGCACAGGCTCTCCTGCTCAGTGTTAGCGCACAGGCGCTCTCCTGCTCATCAGCGCTTTCCTGATCGCTAGCGCTCTCCTGTTCGCCAGCGCTCTCCTGTTCGTCAGCGCTCTCCTGATGATCGTCTCTGCTGTTCCTGTTGGTTCCTGTTACGCGCCCTGTGCGCCCACGTTCGCCCTCGCGATCTATAACTTCTGTTCAGGTCTTGGACAAGGACTCTTCTTCTACACACAGGATTCCACGCGTTGCCTTCTGCTCGCCAGCGATCACCAGCTCGCCAGCGACCACAGACGCGTCACCGTTCGCCTGCTCGTCAGCGATCTCCTACGTGTCAACGATCGCCATCGATCTGCCACGCGTGTCAGTTCCCCTGGACACCTTCAGTAGCGATCTAGCGCTTGCCTGCTGTGGACCACGATCTCCGGTTGCTGAGTCTTGCCGTAGATCTTCCTCCTGCTCGCCAGCGCTCACCTTTACTTCTGTCCTTCTGTGCGCCAGCTTTCTTCAATCGCCAGCGCACATCTGCGCGCCCTTTTCTGCCACGCACCAATGGGCGCCAACGATTTTTTCTGACCGTCCAGGATCGCCTGATTAACAGCTTGCTTCAGCGCTCACCTTCCTGATGCACCTGCGCGCTAACCATCCCTAGTCTCTTACGCGTTAGCGATCGCCTACGCGCCCGCGTGATTCTTCGCCTGCGCGCTAGCGTTTTGTTAACGCATCACCGCTCGCCAACGCGCCATCGCTTGCCAACGTGCCTTCACTCTCCTACGGGCCATCGCTCGCCAAAACACGCCATCGCTCGTCAACGCGCCATCGCCCGCCTACGCGCCATCGGTCTTCCGACAGCCTGCGCTTACCCGCGCGCCTACGTGCCTGCGCGCCCACGTGCTTGCGCGCCCACGTGCCTGCGCGCCCACGTGCCTGCGCGTCCAGACGCCCACGTGCCCGCGCGACCACACGCCCACGTGCCCGCGCGACCGCACGCCCACGTGCCCGCGCCCCTACGCTCATGCGCGCCCGCGCACATGCGCTCCAATGTTCACCCGCGCGTGAACCAATGGCATTCCGTCGCGCGAACCGACGGCGTTCCGTCGCGCGAACCGACGGCGTTTCGTCGCGCGAACCGACGGCGTTTCGTCGCGCGAACCGACGGGGTTCCGTCGCGCGAACCGACGCCGTTCCGTCGCGCGAACCGACGGGGTTCCGTCGCGCGAACCGATATCGTTCCGTCGCGCGAACCGGCGGCGTTCCGTCGCGCGAACCGGCGGCGTTCCGTCGCGCGAACCGGCGGCGTTCCGTCGCGCGAACCGGCGGCGTTCCGTCGCGCGAACCGGCGGCGTTCCGTCGCGCGAACCGGCGGCGTTCCGTCGCGCGAACCGGCGGCGTTCCGTCGCGCGAACCGGCGGCGTTCCGTCGCGCGAACCGGCGGCGTTCCGTCGCGCGAACCGGCGGCGTTCCGTCGCGCGAACGTCGGCTTGATTCCTGCAGTATCCATTGCTCGCCTACGGGTCATCGCTCGCCGACCACCAGCTCTCGCCCTTCCTACCACGCTCGCCCTCCTTCTGCGCTCCTTCGCGCACTTTCGTTTGCGCTCCTTCGTGCCCGCGCATGGGCGCTTCCACGTTTGGCCACGCGCAAACCATTGATTTACCATCGCGTGAGCGCCAGGGCGATTGCGACTGCGATTCCCGTCGGGGTTTCGCAACATGGCCAGCCTGGCGAGTCTTCTGGAGCGTATTTCCAGAACACGGTCCTCACCCCTTAAACGCAGAGCATGGCACATGCAAGAGCAGGAAGAATCTTCAGGGAGGTCTGACCAACATTCTTCTTTCCAGAACCTGGGTTAGCCCTTCCTCGTTATTCCCTGGAAGGGTTTTGCCAGGGAGCTTTCCGTTCGAGATTTCTCCGTCGGCCAAGGGGTGACTGGTTTACCCCTTCCTCTTCTCCATCTCGTGAAAGGGGCTTACCAGGTCCTTTCCCTCCTCGGTTGCGACCCGAGGTTTTGTACAAGGAAGCTCCAGGAAGATCATGGGTACTTTCCTCCTCTCGGGCTCAAGCACCTTGGCGTTTTGTCGCCAAGTTTCGAACTTGCGGGCAAGCTCGATGTTGGACCATCTAGGCGCAGTGACCGAGGGCTTCCTCTCGGGTGTCTCATCCATGGATGTCGACAAGCTCAGACACTCTTCCATCCTTGGGAAGAGCTTGTTTGTGCCCAAGGACAGAGACATGGACAGCGGTTGTGCGGAGGAAGTCGACTTCCGTTTTCACTCTTTCAAGGCGCTTTCTTCCAGACCCTGCAGGCCTCCAGTGCCTCTTTCTTTCAGCCTTGTCGGCCTAAGTTATCGGACCGGCTACGGCAGCTAAGACAAGGTGTCCAATAGCAGTCCCCTCCTGTCAGGAACAGGTAGCACGGGAGGCTCTCCCGGGGGGGCATAATCCTAGAGGGAGCGGCAGAGTTCACGAACTCTAGGATTGGCAACCCCCCCTTGCAGGTCTCACGCTTGAAGGATGCCTAAGGTTACTCATCCGGATAACAGCTTCCCGATGCCGATTCCTGCACGATCTCCGTGATCAGCCAAGGATATCGCGCCTGCCGTCTCTGTCAGCGAATTCAGTGTCACTGAACCTCTATGCCATGGGGTCGGCAAGAGTTTTGCCCGTTTGGGCAGAATGATCCATGCCTTAGGAGTAGGTCCTCCTTAGGGTCGTCGACGGCTTCACCCCCCCGGCTTCTTCAGTCGATCCTTTCTCGTAGGAAAGCATCTGAGACGGGAATTCCGTAGTCGACCTCTCAGCTCTGATCAAGTTTGTCGAACAAACTTCGTCCAGCGTGGAACAGCAGAATCGATCAGACTGGTAACGAGGCGGCAGGACTCCTTTGGCCCTGGATCGGAAGGACGGGTACTTTCAGTTTCCATTCCATCCATCTTCCAGGAAGCTCTTGGAATTCAGCCTAGACTTAAGATGCGGTGTGGCGATCCCGCCGCGGCATCGCAGGTTTTTCCCCAGAGAACTCTCCTTGCTTTCCTCATGGCCGCTCAGGAGCAGGCTTCCGCCTCCTTCGCCTTTTGGAGGTCTGGTCAACTCCGGTAGGCTTGGGTTCGACCTTCTTCAACGCCGGGACAAGCTTCCGGATCCTTACCATGAGTGAGGGATCATGGTAATTTGCTAGGAGCCTTCTCTACTTCTGCCTCAACATCTAGAGTATCTAGCCATGATATTGAATCAACGGCCTTACCACGTTGGAAACACCACTTCTCGTCCGTCCAGCGAGGTTAAGCAACGTCGGGTCTGGTCGGTAATTGGATGAGTGACCGCCTGGGGACGCCAGATGCTGTTGCCTCCTCCTCCGAGCCTTCCCTTCAGTTGACTGTGGCAAGGCTGAGGAGAGTTGCAGTACCTGTTCTCAGTCAAGCAGAGCTTTCAGCCCTACCTTGGAACGTTTCCTAGGTCTCTTTTCCTAATTGACCCGTCTAAAGTCCCGAACGGTCGCCTCAGGATAAGTTCCCTGTGGGGCGGCCCAAGTTCCGGTGGTTTCAAAGCAACGATTAACCGGACTTTCTGGCCCCTATGGGACCAGCGGAACGTTTAGACCTGCAATAGGTGTTGACCTATGGAACCTCTTGATAGGAGTGGATATTCTCGTCCTTTCCCCACATTTTTTATGCTGTTCTCGGACTCGTCAAAGAAAGGGGGGGGGGGCATGTTCCGGTTCAGGCCTATGGTCAGGACCTGAAGGATACCTCTCCATCATTCAGGCAGGCTTAGGGGCCGTAGTCTGGCCCCTCTACAGATCCTACAGCTCCTGCCGAGTCGCTCCGTGTGCGATGACTTCATGGTACTGGCGTATTCCGACCAGCAAGGGACGCATTTTCACACCTTCGCATCTTGCAGTAGAGATACTGAGATGATTTGAGATCCTCTCAATACCACTATCGGCTCGCTCATTCCGGGCAGAGGAATGTTCTCTCCGACTATCTGAGCAGAGCCTCGCAGATAGAGTGTACCTGGGGGTCTTTGGCCTTTAGTAACCAGCAAGTCCTGGCCTGGGGGACCTGATCGCGACAGCTTGGAACTTCAAGCTTCCGCTGTTCTTCCCCCCAGTCTCAGACCCCAAGACTCTTTGGCAAGATGCATTCCGGTGATGGTGGGACAACATCGACGCCTGCGTCTTCCCTCCTTTGTTGTCTGATGAGAATGGGTCTCAACAAGACCAGGTTGTCTGTCAACCTTTCGATGGCCCTGAGAGCTCCACTGGGACTACTGTATACGCGGAACGGTTTCCGGACCCTCTGCTTCCCCTGACGGAACTCCCGGGAGAGCTTCTCCCACGGCACAGGCTACTCAAACAACCACACTACAACATCTTTCACGAGCCGGGGCATTGCTTCGGCTTCACGCCTGGAGACACTACGCCTCCTCTTCAAGAAGAGACAACCCGCTACAGTCGCGGGGCGGAGGTCGCGTCATCTGCGATAGTCATCCGCAGGGGTCTACCAGGCGAAGTGGAGAGTCTTCTGTGGTTGGTGTCGTGGGAGAGATACCTCTTCCCTTAAGGCCTCTTCTCCAGCAATAACGAACTTATTGCTTTTCGGCGGGAAGAAACTCCTTTCTGCTCTCGGCAGTGAAGCCTGTCGCTCAGCCTTTCCCTGGCCTTCAGGCTGAAAGGAATAAACTTTTTCCTTCCCGCTGGACCTTTCCTCGCTCATGCGGAGCTGCGAACGTCCCTGCCCCCAGTCGGAGTGAGACCTCCAACTTGGAGCATGGTTCGGACTTTTTAGTCCCTTAAGAGATCTTCTCAAGACCCATTACGTCAGGCCTCTGATTGGTTTCCGTCTTGGGGCTCTTGCTCACTCTGGCTTCGGCCAGTGTGTAAGCAATCTGCTTGGTCTCGTATGACTCCGCCCTTTCTAAGGAATGGGGGAAGGCAACATTCAGGTTCGCTCCTGAGTTGTTGGCTAGACTCAGAATCTTGAGGTCCCGGCCCTTCGGTCCAATTCCTTCAAGATTTCGAGTCACCATTCTGTATCAGATGACCCAAACTTTCTCCTTCTTGCCAGTAAAGGAATCGAGGGGTTATCTTTGGTAACAGCTGCAGTTTGTCCTCACGTGCAGCCGGGTTGGGAGCACAAGAAGGACACAGGGGAGAGTCACCAGTATACCTCTTCAGCTCGGACTCAAGGACATTCATCTCGACCTGAATCCAGACCCTCCCCCGTCACGTCGCCCTACAGCACGATGTCGGATACATCGCAACGTCCCTCGCCTTCGAGTAATACTACTCTGTGACGCAGGTGCTACAAGCTAGAGTCTGGAAGCGTCTAATGACCTTCGCAGCCCGCTTCCTGCAGGACGTGACCCACAGGAGTATCGATACGTTTCTATCGCTCTGTGGTGGCTACACAACAGCTGGTCTAACCTCAGGCTCCTTTTTGGACAGGTAGCAGAAGGTTGAGGGCATTGTTATCAGGTTTTAGTCTGCGTGAACGAAAGAAGTATGTCTGGCCCTTACTTCTCTTTCTTCATCATCCCCTCTACTGGGAAGCAGCATCCTGGTCTCTGCATAGCTGACCTCAAACCTCTGCAGGTAAACCATGCTTCCTTGTGTTCCGAGTATTGAGTCAATACTGTCGCGTCCCCCATACCCTGACGAGGTGGTATTGGGAACGTCCTAACCCAGAGTTCCTTCTGGAACTCCAGGTCAACTGCCTAGGACGGGTCACACTTCTTCCTTCACACACAAGCTTATGTAGGCCACACGTTTCCTTGCGGAGCAAGGAACTTGTGAGGTGCAGGGACTCCTTTTCTCGAGTGCGACACTCGGATTCTGTGTCCCCGGGTAAAGCCAAAGCCAGTATGGCTGGGGACTTTCCACCCTTCCTAAGGGGTAAGTCACCCAATGTAAATAGCGTGGTTTGTATTTCGGTTACGGAACAAATGACAAATTCGGAGATAATTTGTATTTTTCCTAACCATACAAACCTTAGCTATTTACATATATTTGCCCGCCAGCCCTGTCCCCCAAGACAAGTCCTACCTCTAAGTGAAGTGAAGCAGTTTACCGGTGTGTGAGGGGGGGAGGGGTAGCTAGCTACCACTCCCCTACCCCCCTGCTAACTAGCGCGGGGGTAATACACCCTCGTTAGATTCTAATGGCTCGCCATTTCAGCTACGCTAAAAGGTAAACCCAATGTAAATAGCTAAGGTTTGTATGGTTAGGAAAAATACAAATTATCTCCGAATTTTTCATGTTTAATGTTTCGTAGGGACATTTTTGGCCGATTCAGCTGTCATATTTTTTGTTGTTCTTTCTATTCTGCCTGAATCTTCCCAGTAAGGTTTATTTTGCTGGTCTGGACTGACATTTTTGACATTTTTCCCTTATAGAAAAATAACTGTTCTGTGATCTAGTACTGTACTGGACTGACTTTTCTTTAAATCACTTCTAGCCAAGTACCTGATAGAGTCTAAATCTCTGTGTTGCTATTAGGAGGTTACTGAAATTGTCTTCCTTGCTTCCATATGGCACCATGAAGGATGACGTACCTGGGGAAGAAAGGAATCGTGCAGTCTGGTTCTACGTACTACTACCTCCTACCTAAGATTGAGACTCCTATTTAAAGGAACCGTCGCGCGAACCGACGGCGTTCCGTCGCGCGAACCGACGGCGTTCCGTCGCGCGAACCGACGGCGTTCCGTCGCGCGAACGTCGGCTTGATTCCTGCAGTATCCATTGCTCGCCTACGGGTCATCGCTCGCCGACCACCAGCTCTCGCCCTTCCTACCACGCTCGCCCTCCTTCTGCGCTCCTTCGCGCACTTTCGTTTGCGCTCCTTCGTGCCCGCGCATGGGCGCTTCCACGTTTGGCCACGCGCAAACCATTGATTTACCATCGCGTGAGCGCCAGGGCGATTGCGACTGCGATTCCCGTCGGGGTTTCGCAACATGGCCAGCCTGGCGAGTCTTCTGGAGCGTATTTCCAGAACACGGTCCTCACCCCTTAAACGCAGAGCATGGCACATGCAAGAGCAGGAAGAATCTTCAGGGAGGTCTGACCAACATTCTTCTTTCCAGAACCTGGGTTAGCCCTTCCTCGTTATTCCCTGGAAGGGTTTTGCCAGGGAGCTTTCCGTTCGAGATTTCTCCGTCGGCCAAGGGGTGACTGGTTTACCCCTTCCTCTTCTTCATCTCGTGAAAGGGGCTTACCAGGTCCTTTCCCTCCTCGGTTGCGACCCGAGGTTTTGTACAAGGAAGCTCCAGGAAGATCATGGGTACTTTCCTCCTCTCGGGCTCAAGCACCTTGGCGTTTTGTCGCCAAGTTTCGAACTTGCGGGCAAGCTCGATGTTGGACCATCTAGGCGCAGTGACCGAGGGCTTCCTCTCGGGTGTCTCATCCATGGATGTCGACAAGCTCAGACACTCTTCCATCCTTGGGAAGAGCTTGTTTGTGCCCAAGGACAGAGACATGGACAGCGGTTGTGCGGAGGAAGTCGACTTCCGTTTTCACTCTTTCAAGGCGCTTTCTTCCAGACCCTGCAGGCCTCCAGTGCCTCTTTCTTTCAGCCTTGTCGGCCTAAGTTATCGGACCGGCTACGGCAGCTAAGACAAGGTGTCCAATAGCAGTCCCCTCCTGTCAGGAACAGGTAGCACGGGAGGCTCTCCCGGGGGGGCATAATCCTAGAGGGAGCGGCAGAGTTCACGAACTCTAGGATTGGCAACCCCCCCTTGCAGGTCTCACGCTTGAAGGATGCCTAAGGTTACTCATCCGGATAACAGCTTCCCGATGCCGATTCCTGCACGATCTCCGTGATCAGCCAAGGATATCGCGCCTGCCGTCTCTGTCAGCGAATTCAGTGTCACTGAACCTCTATGCCATGGGGTCGGCAAGAGTTTTGCCCGTTTGGGCAGAATGATCCATGCCTTAGGAGTAGGTCCTCCTTAGGGTCGTCGACGGCTTCACCCCCCCGGCTTCTTCAGTCGATCCTTTCTCGTAGGAAAGCATCTGAGACGGGAATTCCGTAGTCGACCTCTCAGCTCTGATCAAGTTTGTCGAACAAACTTCGTCCAGCGTGGAACAGCAGAATCGATCAGACTGGTAACGAGGCGGCAGGACTCCTTTGGCCCTGGATCGGAAGGACGGGTACTTTCAGTTTCCATTCCATCCATCTTCCAGGAAGCTCTTGGAATTCAGCCTAGACTTAAGATGCGGTGTGGCGATCCCGCCGCGGCATCGCAGGTTTTTCCCCAGAGAACTCTCCTTGCTTTCCTCATGGCCGCTCAGGAGCAGGCTTCCGCCTCCTTCGCCTTTTGGAGGTCTGGTCAACTCCGGTAGGCTTGGGTTCGACCTTCTTCAACGCCGGGACAAGCTTCCGGATCCTTACCATGAGTGAGGGATCATGGTAATTTGCTAGGAGCCTTCTCTACTTCTGCCTCAACATCTAGAGTATCTAGCCATGATATTGAGTCAACGGCCTTACCACGTTGGAAACACCGCTTCTCGTCCGTCCAGCGAGGTTAAGCAACGTCGGGTCTGGTCGGTAATTGGATGAGTGACCGCCTGGGGACGCCAGATGCTGTTGCCTCCTCCTCCGAGCCTTCCCTTCAGTTGACTGTGGCAAGGCTGAGGAGAGTTGCAGTACCTGTTCTCAGTCAAGCAGAGCTTTCAGCCCTACCTTGGAACGTTTCCTAGGTCTCTTTTCCTCATTGACCCGTCTAAAGTCCCGAACGGTCGCCTCAGGATAAGTTCCCTGTGGGGCGGCCCAAGTTCCGGTGGTTTCAAAGCAACGATTAACCGGACTTTCTGGCCCCTATGGGACCAGCGGAACGTTTAGACCTGCAATAGGTGTTGACCTATGGAACCTCTTGATAGGAGTGGATATTCTCGTCCTTTCCCCACATTTTTTATGCTGTTCTCGGACTCGTCAAAGAAAGGGGGGGGGGGGGGGGGGGCATGTTCCGGTTCAGGCCTATGGTCAGGACCTGAAGGATACCTCTCCATCATTCAGGCAGGCTTAGGGGCCGTAGTCTGGCCCCTCTACAGATCCTACAGCTCCTGCCGAGTCGCTCCGTGTGCGATGACTTCATGGTACTGGCGTATTCCGACCAGCAAGGGACGCATTTTCACACCTTCGCATCTTGCAGTAGAGATACTGAGATGATTTGAGATCCTCTCAATACCACTATCGGCTCGCTCATTCCGGGCAGAGGAATGTTCTCTCCGACTATCTGTGCAGAGCCTCGCAGATAGAGTGTACCTGGGGGTCTTTGGCCTTTAGTAACCAGCAAGTCCTGGCCTGGGGGACCTGATCGCGACAGCTTGGAACTTCAAGCTTCCGCTGTTCTTCCCCCCAGTCTCAGACCCCAAGACTCTTTGGCAAGATGCATTCCGGTGATGGTGGGACAACATCGACGCCTGCGTCTTCCCTCCTTTGTTGTCTGTTGAGAATGGGTCTCAACAAGACCAGGTTGTCTGTCAACCTTTCGATGGCCCTGAGAGCTCCACTGGGACTACTGTATACGCGGAACGGTTTCCGGACCCTCTGCTTCCCCTGACGGAACTCCCGGGAGAGCTTCTCCCACGGCACAGGCTACTCAAACAACCACACTACAACATCTTTCACGAGCCGGGGCATTGCTTCGGCCTCACGCCTGGAGACACTACGCCTCCTCTTCAAGAAGAGACAACCCGCTACAGTCGCGGGGCGGAGGTCGCGTCATCTGCGATAGTCATCCGCAGGGGTCTACCAGGCGAAGTGGAGAGTCTTCTGTGGTTGGTGTCGTGGGAGAGATACCTCTTCCCTTAAGGCCTCTTCTCCAGCAATAACGAACTTATTGCTTTTCGGCGGGAAGAAACTCCTTTCTGCTCTCGGCAGTGAAGCCTGTCGCTCAGCCTTTCCCTGGCCTTCAGGCTGAAAGGAATAAACTTTTTCCTTCCCGCTGGACCTTTCCTCGCTCATGCGGAGCTGCGAACGTCCCTGCCCCCAGTCGGAGTGAGACCTCCAACTTGGAGCATGGTTCGGACTTTTTAGTCCCTTAAGAGATCTTCTCAAGACCCATTACGTCAGGCCTCTGATTGGTTTCCGTCTTGGGGCTCTTGCTCACTCTGGCTTCGGCCAGTGTGTAAGCAATCTGCTTGGTCTCGTATGACTCCGCCCTTTCTAAGGAATGGGGGAAGGCAACATTCAGGTTCGCTCCTGAGTTGTTGGCTAGACTCAGAATCTTGAGGTCCCGGCCCTTCGGTCCAATTCCTTCAAGATTTCGAGTCACCATTCTGTATCAGATGACCCAAACTTTCTCCTTCTTGCCAGTAAAGGAATCGAGGGGTTATCTTTGGTAACAGCTGCAGTTTGTCCTCACGTGCAGCCGGGTTGGGAGCACAAGAAGGACACAGGGGAGAGTCACCAGTATACCTCTTCAGCTCGGACTCAAGGACATTCATCTCGACCTGAATCCAGACCCTCCCCCGTCACGTCGCCCTACAGCACGATGTCGGATACATCGCAACGTCCCTCGCCTTCGAGTAATACTACTCTGTGACGCAGGTGCTACAAGCTGGAGTCTGGAAGCGTCTAATGACCTTCGCAGCCCGCTTCCTGCAGGACGTGACCCACAGGAGTATCGATACGTTTCTATCGCTCTGTGGTGGCTACACAACAGCTGGTCTAACCTCAGGCTCCTTTTTGGACAGGTAGCAGAAGGTTGAGGGCATTGTTATCAGGTTTTAGTCTGCGTGAACGAAAGAAGTATGTCTGGCCCTTACTTCTCTTTCTTCATCATCCCCTCTACTGGGAAGCAGCATCCTGGTCTCTGCATAGCTGACCTCAAACCTCTGCAGGTAAACCATGCTTCCTTGTGTTCCGAGTATTGAGTCAATACTGTCGCGTCCCCCATACCCTGACGAGGTGGTATTGGGAACGTCCTAAGCCAGAGTTCCTTCTGGAACTCCAGGTCAACTGCCTAGGACGGGTCACACTTCTTCCTTCACACACAAGCTTATGTAGGCCACACGTTTCCTTGCGGAGCAAGGAACTTGTGAGGTGCAGGGACTCCTTTTCTCGAGTGCGACACTCGGATTCTGTGTCCCCGGGTAAAGCCAAAGCCAGTATGGCTGGGGACTTTCCACCCTTCCTAAGGGGTAAGTCACCCAATGTAAATAGCGTGGTTTGTATTTCGGTTACGGAACAAATGACAAATTCGGAGATAATTTGTATTTTTCCTAACCATACAAACCTTAGCTATTTACATATATTTGCCCGCCAGCCCTGTCCCCCAAGACAAGTCCTACCTCTAAGTGAAGTGAAGCAGTTCACCGGTGTGTGAGGGGGGGAGGGGTAGCTAGCTACCACTCCCCTACCTCCCTGCTAACTAGCGCGGGGGTAATACACCCTCGTTAGATTCTAATGGCTCGCCATTTCAGCTACGCTAAAAGGTAAACCCAATGTAAATAGCTAAGGTTTGTATGGTTAGGAAAAATACAAATTATCTCCGAATTTTTCATGTTTAATGTTTCGTAGGGACATTTTTGGCCGATTCAGCTGTCATATTTTTTGTTGTTCTTTCTATTCTGCCTGAATCTTCCCAGTAAGGTTTATTTTGCTGGTCTGGACTGACATTTTTGACATTTTTCCCTTATAGAAAAATAACTGTTCTGTGATCTAGTACTGTACTGGACTGACTTTTCTTTAAATCACTTCTAGCCAAGTACCTGATAGAGTCTAAATCTCTGTGTTGCTATTAGGAGGTTACTGAAATTGTCTTCCTTGCTTCCATATGGCACCATGAAGGATGACGTACCTGGGGAAGAAAGGAATCGTGCAGTCTGGTTCTACGTACTACTACCTCCTACCTAAGATTGAGACTCCTATTTAAAGGAAAATGGTTTGTACAGTATTCTTGTAGGGTTAAGTAAAGAAATTTTCGAAGTAATTTGTATTTGTTCCTGTGCAAAATAAAAACTTTCAGCTCTTTACTGTGGCGTATTACTTCGGCAGAGGCTGAAATCAGCTGATAAGCTTTTTTGTCAGGGTGTAACTACCCACCGCTAGTTAGTGGGTGAGAGCGGGGCAGGTTAACCCTCCTGCTCACGCCAGCATTAGCGACTAAACGTCACTTTTCATTTCAGCTCAGTAGAGTAAAAACAGGGTCTTTCTCTCCCATCAAACCTTTTTAGCCGGTTGCGGTTAAAAGCAACTGGCCTAATGCTTAATAAAATGCCCCTTTCTTTTGAGCTGCCTTCCTTACACGATATCCCCATGCAAGGAATATAGCAAGAGGTCTTTGGCCTCTACCCCTACTGCTCGTTTTCAACCTCCACCAGGTGTTGAGCAATTTTCCTCCACCAGCCACTGTCCAATCTCCCCATTTGCAGGAAGAATTACAAACAGCGGCAACAGGGGCTGGTCGCTTTTCCTATCCGAGGGAGAGACTTCCTTTATCTGTGGGGTTTCTGTCTTTGGGGGATTCCTCCGGTGGAACTTGGATTCGTCCATGCCCTGTCCTTGCGCTTGTCGCTTACAATTCCTACTCACCGCTGAGTCTTGTTGCATTTTCCCTCTGGGATCTTTACTGCAGATGGTGTCAACTTCCGACCGCTTGCAGCCGCCTCTTCTCCCATCAACAAGTCTTGTGGGCCTTAAATTCAGGGTTATTGCCACATCATGCCTTTGCCCAAAACAAAGCTCTTAGAGCTTTGTGAGGCCAAGCTTTTCGGGACATGCACTTCATAGTTTCTAAGTCCAACGATTAAGAAACAGCTGGTCTTCAAGTCCAGCATAGCCTTTTTTGTTCCCTTCCGAGGGGATGACATAAGGCTACTCACCACCCCCTTTATGTGGGGTAGGAGTACTAAGAGAAGAGGCAAGGTTTTGCGAGACCCTCGACTCGTATGAGACTCTCGCCTTGCCTTAACACCCGTGGCAGGTTTGCGAGACCCTCACCTCGCCCTAGTACAAATGGCGGGTTTGTGAAACCTTCCTTGCCAGCGCTAGAGTATTGTACGCTACTGGGTCTAGCTGTAAAGGATATTCAATGCTGGCTGTTTCTAATTCTCTTTCACTGATTCTCACTGTTGTTTGCGAGCACTTGCCAGCGCTTTGCAGACACTCGTCAGCGTTTGCTAGTATTAGATGGCGTTCATTGATTCTTGCTGGCATTCACGAACGCTTGCCAGTGTTTGTGGACGGTCACCAGAGTTCGCTGGCAAGCCTATACAAACCTGCCTAGTGTTTGTGCTCTTCGTATTCTGGGACAACAAACCCTTCATGCAAAACTTCACTTCTGCATGGGTAACTCTCATCCCTGAGAAGCTTTACACAACTACTGGGGTTCGTTCAAATTCTATAAAAGGCTGAAACAAACTCCTGTGGCACATGCATTCTCGCCAAGACAAAACCTCAGGGTTATTGCCACAAATACGGTTTACTACTGATGGCTTGAATCAGTCTCATGCGTCGGTGTACCCCTGAACTTAACGAGTTCTCGTTAGACACCGAGTTTTCTTGGGCTTTGTTGCCCAACAAAATGGAGAGCTCTTTGACGCACTAGCACAACGAGCTTGTGTTATATACCTTTACAAGGTTATTATTTCAAGCCTTTAGTCTCATGGAAAAAGTATTAGCTTCTGCTTACGTTTACGAACGATAGCAAGCTACGCCCAGAAAGTGACAGACAAACGTCAGCTTTTCATTACGTTTATGAAAGATAGCAAGCCCTGCCCACAAGTCGGCTAGACAAACTTTGTCAGCTTATCATTACGTTTATGAACGTTAACAAGCTCCGTCCACAAGGAGGGCAGGCAAACCAACGGAGGTATGATCACTACACTAGCTGTGTGTTTTGTTTTTGTGGGAGCATGCGCTCTCATTTTAAAAATACTACAGCTAGTCGACGATCAAATTCCTTGGGCAATAATGCTGCGATTCGTCGCAAATACATTAATCCTGCAAGTGGGCTCAAACTCACTGTCAAGCATTTACCTGGAGAAAAAGAGGTTATGCATGCGCAACCGCAGACAGACATGCGCATATGCAGGCAAGCGATCTTTTTTCTGACGAGGACTACTGTATAGACCATCTTACAATTAGAACTCCGTTCTAATAAATCATTAGTGTTGATGGCTATACGGCGAACCAGGCTATACATTATTCTTCTTCCCTCCTGTAACCAGGCATACTGGATATGCAGTCTCCCTTCATCCCAGGCAGTTCCTTCATAATTTATGATCGGAGGTCTTAGTTTTAAAAAATACTGAGACTAGAAACTTCACATAAGGGATCTGTTTCCTGAAAGGTAACTTTCGAAACTTATACCAGTTTTTCCGATCAGAGACAAAGAAATACAAACTTTGTTGTTCATTGAAAAGAGGAGGTCTGGGTTACGAATGTTTATCAACGTTCTCCAATTGAGTTCTGGACACAACTAATAGTTCGGGCTATGCCCGTATGTTCGTCTTCCTCCCTGGTCTGTGTTACGGGTCCGTAGATGGACTTATGCATACATTACCTGTCTAACAATAGATTGGAGATACTGTACGTCTAATTTTACCTTTCGGAAGTAGTTGTGTGCGATCGGTTGTTACCGACTGGTCTTTTGCCCAAAAGCGATCACTAAGGAGATTCGCTGTAATAACATCGTCCTCTAAGGAGTACTGGCTATCCTGATTCACCGATTATAACATACTTACTTGGCCAACTCCCATTGGATTTGTGGCATCTGGAGCAAGATTCTCCCCTCCTTCATAGCCTTGACATTAACTTGAGATGTTACTTGCTACACAATCTTTAGAGGAACCAGGGAGAATTGACTTTTCGCTTGAGGTTCAAGTTCGCTTGTTCCACTCAATGGAACTTGCTAACCCTTAGGAGGGGACAATAGGCATAATCCCGGGATATTGTTCTTACCTATAAGAACCAAGAAAGACTTGCTTTTCCAGCTCTCACCTCACGAGCACACACTTCCAGCAGGATGCACTAAAAGAGGTGTGCAAACCAGCGCACCTTATCAGCCTTCGACTTACTAATGCTCGCCCTTGTGAAGAGGAATGGTCGGTAGCTTACCCTTCACAGACTAACTATCCTCAGACTGTTCAATCTTTGGTCAAGACCACACTAGGCAAGGTCTTTCTGTCAGGGAATCAAGTACCGGCAGATCTTTCTCTCGAGAGGCAAATTGCTAATACCAGTGGCAAAATGGCTGGGGCATCTAACATCCCTCGAGAAATTAGTGCCCAATGGCTGTCTCCACACACGGTTTCTATAGTGACAGCTGATGACGTTCCGGTCTCAGTACAGAGACCCACCAAATACCGTAGTACCGGTGGGACCCGAACAGAAGAGAGACCTAGTTGGTGGGTGTCAGACACCAACCTCCTCAGAAGATCAAATCTTCTCTCTCCTCCCCTGGATTTTTTGTTCTTCATAGATGCATTAAAAGAACTTGGGGGTGGTCATCTCTTACACCTGACGGTATCCGAACTTTGTCCGAATCCGAATGGTGGTGCCACGTAACCTCCTGAAAATGAGGACAGCCTGTCTGACCCTCAATACTTCCATCAGCTCCTTTCATGGCATTATATAGTGCTGATGAGCATCAACACTACAGTATTTTCCCACTAAGCAAATAAGGAGAGACCTTTTTATAGAACCTATGCCTGCTAGCTATGAAAATCCTTAGGTGGACGGAAGAAAATTTTGTTATCTTAACATCCTGCTTCATCCTGGGCAAGAAGAACGTGCGGGTGAACAATCTGAACAGAACTCAGAGAGTTGGCTCTGAATGGACAATCGACCTGTCTGTGACGTCAGGAACTTCCGGTGCACTGCTCATCAGAACCGGAAGCGTTCGGGCAGGACGCTTTTCAACACACATGGGACAAGATGGACATCTATGTGTTCCCCCTCTTCTGCCTAGTAAGGAGGCTATTGAACTAGGAAGGGCATTGCAAAATCCAGCAAAGACCCTCATAGCTTCACTGTGGCAACATGAAAAATGGTTTCTGGACTTTCTGCATCTGCTCACAGAGGCACCAAGAGAGTTCCCTCCACTTCCGGAGCTACTCAGACAACCATGTGTGAAGATTTTCCACCAAGTGATACCATTGCTTCGTCTTCACATCTGGAGGCTATCCAGGAACTACTTGCAAGAGAGGCTTTTCGAAGCCAGTTGCTAGGTGCATGGCAAGATACCTCCGGGAGTCGTAGTCTGCGCTGTATCAGGGGAAGTGGTCCGTCTTTTGTGGTGGGTGTCGTGGACGGAGTGTCTCTCCACTCAGTGCCTGTATTCCAGTAGTAGCGAAGTTTTTACTGTACCTCAGGAAGGAAAAACTCCACTAAGTGTCGGTTGTGAAAGGCTTTCATTCAGCCTTGAATATTGCTTTCGAACTGAATCGAGTTAACATTTCCTCCTCCACGGAATTGTCACTCTTCATACGGAACTTCGAGTGTTCAGGTCCTTAGTCGAAAATTAGACCACCTCCTTGAGTATTGTCAGGGTCTTACGTTCACAGAAAGGAGCCCCTTATGAGCCTTTACATCAAGTATTGGAGAAGGACAGCCTTTAAGATGGTTTTCTTTTGACCTCTGCAGGTAGAGTCAGCGAGCTACATGGTCTACATACGTCATCACCCATTCAAGGGGATGGGTGGCAGGTCACACTTGGTTTCGTCCCTGAGTTTGTTGCAAATTCTCAAAATTCGTCCTTAGTGAATCCTAGATTCGAGCCCTTTCGGATTTGGAGTCTGATTGGTAACAGATGATAATGATCAAGTGTTACTATGCCCTGTAAAGATGATGAGGTTATACTGTATTTCATAAGGATAAGAAGAACTTGACCCCAAATCAACAAGCTGTTCATCAACACAGGGAAGACAAGAGGAGAATCACGAAGAACTCGATTGCCTCTCGGATTAGACGAGTAATAGAAAAGGGCATGGGCCTCAGACACCTCGACGTCAGGTAGATGTCCTCATGCCCATGCTGTCAGGGGGAGTAAATATTTCCCTACTATTCCGAAAGAATTTTTCTGTTCAGCAGGTACTGTACTTCAAGGAGGCAGGTGGAAACATCAAACAACTTTCACCTCCCACTACCAACAAGACATAATAAACTGAAGCCTAGACACATTCTCAATAGGTCCTGTGGTGGCTGCTTATAATGTGTCAAAACACCTCAGTTCCCTTGTGGGACAAATATCAAAGATTTAAGGGCGGAGGTTACCTTTGAAGTAAGTCTATGATGAATGTGGCAGTGACTGACCACTTCCTACTTCATCTTTCCATCTCTTTGTGTGCAACATTTGGGGAGCTTGGCACAGCTGGCCTCGTTCTTCTGTGGGTGAATGTCACGCTCTTTGGACAACCACATAAACATGTATATAAGTGTTATGTCTCCATCCTCCTGTTAGGTGGAGATGGGGAGAAATATACATTAGTAGAGGGCATGGCTCAAATAGCTACAATGTATGTTCCATCAGATTATTCTCCAGTAATGATTGCCCA
This sequence comes from Palaemon carinicauda, assembly GCF_036898095.1. NCBI lineage: Eukaryota > Metazoa > Arthropoda > Malacostraca > Decapoda > Palaemonidae > Palaemon > Palaemon carinicauda. The sequence goes on from NC_090743.1 coordinate 59,757,349, forward strand.
GGCCGTTATCCTCATAGTGTACAGTCCCTCAAGATATCGCTAAACAGGGGCCATCCCGGGACAGTTGACTGCCAGTTGGTTTTGGACTTCCACTCACTTTAGGTAAGTCTTCACAGTGAAGAATAGAAGGTTTGTATATTGCACAGGAACAAGTGACAAATTTGGAATAAATTTGTATTTTTTCTAGCTATACAAACCTGGAGCTCTTTTCACAGACTGACGTGCCAGCACCAACCCCCTGAAAGTCCTGCCGCAACTACAAAAGTGACGGTTAGTCGCTAGTGCTGGTGTGAGCGGGAGGGTTAACCTACCCCGCTCCCCACTTCGCTAACTAGCGGTGGGTAGTTGCACCCTGCCAAAAAAGCTTACCGGCTGGTTTCTTCTTCGCCTAAATAATACTCGATAGTAAAGAGCTCCATGATTGTACTGTATTGCTAGGAAAAATACAAATACTTCCAAATTTGTCATATTTAGTTAAACCTTTATAGTATAAATGATATTTATTGAATTGACATTGGCCTGCAAATGTGTTATTCAGGCAATGATTGTATTCTGAAAGTAATAACTAGATTTATTTTGGGAAATTTTGCTCAAGGTCTTTTGACGTTCATTGAAAAGTAAAGGATTTTTATTACCCTATTGAGAAGCATTATTCTGATATTCCTTTTTGAGAAGTCAAACAATTGAATTTTTCTCCCGATACTTTTGTTTCCTTTCAGGCGGATCATCTTTCAACACAAATTGAATGAGATTGAGATGAAGAACATCATGTCGTCCATCGGCAATGACTCAAGTCTGTTTATCATGCATTTGGAGCATGTAAAGGTAAGTTATTGGACTGAATAGAATGATTTTACTTTGATAAAAAGGTTTTAATTGATGAAATATTGTAGAATGTGAAGTCGTAAAACCATTGTTTCATCGTACACTGATTATGCATGGTAAGGCGTGTGACACCATAGAGGGGGTCTAGTGATCTTTGGAACTGCGGTACAGAAGGTTTTCAACTTACAAACATTCAGAGATAAAAGCACAAATCCAACTGAAAATAACAAAGATAAGATAAAGAAATACAGTAATAAAACAATACTATATCATTTAATACAGTAAGCAAAACGACATTTGTAATAACCTGATATCTATTTCATATAAAACCTGACTATTTATTGACTTTTGTGGCTGGAAATTATAGGCATGGGAGTTAGGTTAGGCCTACCCTAGGCCAAAATGTAACATAATTCTCCTTACAAACAGCTTCTTGGAACCTACTAAGTTTGTAAGTTGAGAATCTTCTATAAATTAAGCCTAATATTTTGTTCCCCAACTGGTTAGTCTTGTTAGGTGTAATGGTTAAACTTTGCTGTAAATATTTAGATGACAACATTCTAAACGAGCGAAGCGAAAAATCTATTTTTGGGTGAGATAGCCATGGCGTCCTGATGGAAGGTTCCTTTTTGGTAGCTTCCTTGGGTATATAACTACTAAATATTCCCAGAGAATTTAACCACAGGTTATCACAGAATTCTAACTTCTGGAGCGAGTATCCTAAAGGTTTCCCTTTAAGACATCGTATATCAACAGGGGACGCATGTATTAACGCGCCACATAGCTATCTACACCCTACATAGAGTTAACACTTCGATGTGTAGGGGCGGAGAATAGCTGGGGAGCCGTTCCACAGCTAATCTCGTTCGTGGCTACTTTTGGTACTCGAGACGTAAACAAACGGGCGCCATTGCTAAATGACGTCACGTCCGTCTTCATCCTGAAGCCAGTTGCTTGCCGATCACCATGATACAGCAGAGCATGGTGGGACCTGAAAAACTGGACGAAGTAGCAGGGAGAGTCCATCAGGACGCCATGGCTATCTCACCCAAAAATAGATTTTTCGCTTCGCTCAAAATCCGTTTTTTGGGCTCAAGCCATGGCGTCCTGATGGAAGAATACCAGAGAATCAATGTATCGTGGTAGATTTTCCCCTTTTAGTGTAAGTGCCGAGGGCTTTGAACAGGTTAGCATAGTAATCTTAATAGAAGAACCGTAGGGAAGAGAGCTTCCTGCCCCCCTGGCAGTGAAGTCCCCACGGGCCATGCCGAAGAACAAAGTGGTCATCGAAGGGCTACTCACCTTGCCGGGAGAACATGAAGAACTTGGAGACAAGACTGAATGGTTTGCATTCATATAGGAACATTCTCAAGGACAGACAAGTGGTGGTTAGACACTGTATGTTAATAGAGAATCGTCTGGTCTCTAAGATATGAAGTAAGTAAGTATTCGTGTAGGAATATTACATTGCACAGGTGAGTATATAATAAGGGTTGAAACCTTAGTAATCTTCATCAAATATAAGAGGAAGGGGATAATAAAACTATGACAGACGTGTATTTCATAGTATAAGTAGGAGCGGATTGAGACGCACAAGTAATAAAATAGAAATTTTATTTCACAATTGCAGAATATATTAATGAAATGCAATAAATATGTAAAAGTAATTTACACAAATTATAATGTACATAGTAATGAAAGACGTGCTCTTGAATCTGAAAGAGAATTTCAAATTATTAGTAGGCACTCGTTCCAGAGGAACGTCAGTCTTTAAAATTAAAACACATCATGCTCTAGGCATGTGGCACTCGTGTGACGACTATGACATTTCACCTGGGAAAAGAACAGTATATGAAAAACACTAAGTGTCTTTGAAATCACTACGTATCACTCGAAGGTCAACATAGGCACCCGTAGAGTTAGAGTCCCAAGTAACTCACTGTTCTATGCAGAGTTAGGTGCAGGTTTCATAACACTACCTGCGGCTACCACAAAATGTTTGACTTCATGCACTTGTTTCGCATAATGTTTGAAGAAAACACGCGAAGATTTCCAGCCTGTGAAACTCTTAAGGCTTTCGAAATCCATACTCTGAAAGAATTTTCAGAGACGATGCAACTTTTCTAGGATCGTGACCAGCGGGTGTACTGTCAGGATCCGCTCTGCGAATGAAGTAGGTGATTTTCGCTCTTAGTTGTTTCAGTGACAGGTCGCTGCCCGATGTTTCTCCTTTGAAGAGTTGGCCTCCACTAAAGTCCGAAGTTCTGCGAAGATAGACCTTGAGGCTCTCTACTGGACATAGAGAGGCATCTTCTTTCAGGGGGCATATTCTCCAAGGGCCCCATCTTTTGGTGGGTAATTCGTTTTTGGCGAGAAACGTCGGATCCGGGAAGAGGGTAAGGTCTCCTGAGTCTGTAAACAGGATATGACCCTCATCCCTTGATAATGCCACTATTTCGCTGAGGCAAGAGCAAAAAGAAATGTAACTTTTTGAGTCAGATCCTTGAGAGGGCACGAATCATTGTCCAAGTTGGAGGCAAAATGGAGCACCTTGTCCAGAGACCAGGAGATCGGTTTTGGTGGGGGTGCTGGGCGTAGACGAGCGCATGCTTTCGGCAGTTTATTGAAGATGTCGTTGGACAGATCAACCTGGAAGGCATACATCAGTGGTCTAGTCAAGGCCGATTTGCAAGTAGAAATCGTGTTGGCTGCCAAGCCCTGTCCATGAAGGTGAATAAAGAAGGACATGTAAAAATCGATGGTGATTTCCGTAGGATTTTTTGCCTTGACGGATGAGACCCATTTTCTCCAGGATGATTCGTATTGCCGTCTTGTGGATTCGGTCTTGTATTCCTCGAGGAAGTCTAGACTTTTCTTCGAGATCCCAAACCTCTTCTTCGCGGCTAGGGAGAGAAAATCATGAGATGAAGGTCCTTGATTTTCGATGATGAAGCGAAGACAGTCGACTTCTGTACTTGCTGGGAGAGAACTGGGCCCGGGAGAGGGATCAGCGTGGGCTGCAGCTCCAGGACCAGGGGGTACCAATTGCTCCGGGGCCACTTGGGAGCCACTAGGGCCGCTGTCCCTTTGAAGGTTCTCAGCTTGGAGAGGACTTTCAGCAGAAGGTTGGTGGGAGGAAACAGGTAGATCTTGGACCATCTGTTCCAGTCCAGTGACATGGCGTCCACTGCTTCTGCCTTGGGGTCCTCGTACGGGGCCACATATCGAGGAAGTTGATTGTTGTCGCTCGTTGCGAAGAGATCGATCTGAAGTTCTGGGACTTGGTGAGAGATGAAGGAGAAGGATCTTGCGTCTAGAGACCATTCCGACTCTATCGGGCTTGTCCGAGATAGAGCGTCGTGCCATTTCTTCTTCTCTGCCAGACGGAAGATTGTCAGAAGCACCTGATTTATCTGGGGCGATCTTGAGCCTTGGCTATTGAGACATCGAACTACCACCGAGTTGTCTAGGGTTAGACGAATATGGATCGAGGGAGGCGGGGAGAGTTTCTTCAGCGTTAGAAGGACCGCCATGGCCTCCAAGATGTTGATGTGAAACGTCTTGAATAGGGGAGACCATGTGCCTTGAGCCTGTTTTTGGTGGGAGTGACCTCCCCAACCCTCCAGCGAAGCGTCCGTGTGGATGTTGAGTGATGGAGGTGGGTGTTGAAGAGGGATGGACCTTTTCAGGGCCTTTGCTTCCGACCACGGCTTGAGGAGCAGCCGAAGTCTGTTTGGGAGCCGTCTCTTGAGGTCTCTTCGAGCGATGGATGCAGAACGTCTCCAGACTCCCGCGGCATCCTTTAGCTGTGCACGTAGCACTGGGTTTGTCACTGAGGCGAACTGTAGAGAGCCTAGAACTCGTTCCTGCTGACGTCTTGAGATCCGTTTGGATTTCAGCAGTCGCTTGACAGACCCTGCTATATCCTTCCTTTTCTTCTGGGGGATGGAAAGGCGGTGTGACTGAAGGTTCCACTGGATTCCTAACCATTGGAACTTCTGAGCTGGAGAGAGGCGAGATTTCTTCGCGTTTATCTTGAATCCCAGGTGTTCTAGGAACTGGGTGACTTTGCTGCAGGATCTTAAACAATCCTCGGGCGATGGAGCCCAGACTAGCCAGTCGTCGAGGTAGGTCATCACCTGGACGTCTCGGAGGCGGAGCTGTTGTACTATGGCGTCCGCCAGCTTTGTGAAGATCCGAGGGGCCACGTTGAGGCCGAAGGGCATGGCCCTGAAGGCGTAGCTTTTCCTTTGGAGTCGAAATCCTAGGTAGGAGGAAGCGTGGTGGTTCATTGGAACGTGCCAGTAGGCATCCCAGGTCTATGGAGACCGTGTAAGAACCTCGAGGCAGAAGGGTCCTTATCTGTTGAAGAGTCAGCATCTTGAACTTGTTGTTCGCTATGAACTTGTTGAGGGGGGATAAGTCTAGAATGACTCTGAGCTTGTCGGAGTCCTTCTTGGGGATGCAAAACAGTCTCCCTTGGAACCTGGTTGACTTTACCCTCCTTATCACCTTCTTGTTCAAGAGATCTAGGACATATTCTTCCAGAAGGGGGGTTGATTGTTGGAATAATTGCTGGAAGGTTGGGGGTGGTTGAGTCCAACTCCAGCCTAGACCCTTCTTGACGATGCTGTGTGCCCAGGGATCGAAGGTCCAACGATCCTGGAATTGGCGGAGTCTTCCTCCCACCGGAAGCACTTCATTGCTTCTGGTGTCCTGAGGGTTTACTGCCTCGGCCGCTAGCTCCCCTTCCTCCTCTGCCTCTGGAGGGACGGCGAGATGCGTCTCTGCCTGCACCTCTGCTTGAGCCTCTACCTTTGGGACGAAAGGTAGTCGTCTGTTGCTCGAAGGCAGGGGTGAAAACCGGTGACTGGGACAAGACCGGTTGGGTGACCAGCTGAAAGGTCTGCTGTGGCTGAGCAGCCACTTAGGGAGTAGCGGGTCCCGGAAACTGCCGTCTCTGTTGACGTTGCTGGGGTTTTGGCTTGGAGGATTTCCTCTTAGGTTGAGGGCCATCGTCCTGAGAGGATTTCCTCTTCTTCGACATGCCCCACTTGTGGAGAAGGTTCCTGTTCTCAGTGGCGGCCTTGTCGGTGATCTCTTTCACAAGATCAGAGGGAAAGAGGAGCTTACCCCAGATGTTGTAGGAAATCAGCCTCCGGGGTTCGTGTCTCACTGTGGCACTTGAGAACACGAATTCACGACAGGCTCTCCGAGCCTTCATGAAGCTGTACAAGTCCTTAACTACAGTCGCCAGATGCGTTTTGGCGAGCACCATGTAGTGGTCGGGGACTCTAGTGTCACCGGCCATGACGTCAAGCTGTACCTGGAGGGACATGGATGTGGCGAGCCTTTCCTTCGTGTCTTGTTCCCGACGAAGGAGATGGTCATTAAGTTTCGGGAGGTCTTCGTTAAACTGACGTCCAGCAACGTCAGGATCTAGTTTTCCCACCACGAAGGTATGCTGGATATCCTTCCAGTGTCGAACATCGGGGGGAGTCACCAGGGAGAAGGGTCTGCACTCCTCCAGTGCAGGGCAAGGTTTCCCTTCTTCCACTGCCTTGTGTACCGCAGCGAAGGCTTTTTCCATGAAGGGGAGGATCGCATCATCAGGTGCGACGTAGGTAGGGTGCTTCTTGCTCAGTGCCGGAAGCTTTGAGCAGGTAAAACCCCTACTTTTAAAAGCGTTGGCCAGCATAGCCTGGGCCTTCGGGAGATCGAACACTATCACCTCCTTAGGTTCGGTCTCTTCTTTAGAGGCAGGTCCGGATAAGCCTCAAAACTCGGGAAGAACTCCACTTGTTCCAGGGCAACCGAGCCGACCTTCTCACTGATGAAGATCCTGCCCGTTGCGATGGGCATATGCTCAGCATACCTCCAGGGGTTGGCGTGCGAGCATGCCGGGAGGTCCTTAACCGAAATCCTTTTCGGCTCCTTGGAACTTCCCATGGTCCTGATGTACTCGTGTGTCTCACGGAGTTTCTTGTCCATAAGGGCTTCAAGCATACGGAACATCTCCTGGGCAGTTGGGATGAGGTCTGGGGTGGCGGAGGTAGACGGGAGAGATACTTCCTTCGGTGTAGGAGTTGGGGCAGTGGTGGAAGGCGGAGCGACCTCCTGCTCCGACTCGGCGTATTCCACTTGGTCCTCCTCATAGTCCAATTCTTCGGCCATGAGGTTCCTCTCCGTTGTCTCCGACACCTCCGACATACGCTCCGCGTTGTCAGTATCCAGACGACACTCGTGCATGGACTGGGCCATGACAACATCGGGTTCCACCGTGATCTGGACGGTGGGGATCTGATCCTTGGGGACCATAGAGTCTGGGGATGCCTTTGGGAACAGTAAGGCCCTCAAGTCTTCAGTGGCAAGGTACGGTCCAGTGGCGTTCCTCTGGAAGCCACGCACCCATTTGCGCAGCTTCTCTCGAGAAGCGTCCCTAACCTCCGCTGAAGGAGGGTTATTGAACGCCTCGACCAGGATTTCCTGGCAGACCGTACAGTTCTGCGGGTCCCAGAACTTCAGATCACCTCTCTTGTTGGCACAAGGGGCTTGAGGCCTACACGCCATGTGCCCATAAAAGTGCGGGCGCTTCACTGCACAGAAGCCGTGGTCGCACTTCACGAGCTCCTCCTGTAAGAGAAAGAGAACATGAATATGGGGGAGTCAGAAAAAAAAAATGACTTCTATTCTAAAGTTAAATATTAAATGATTAATCTTTAACATAATATTAAGCGTGATGATCAGAGAATGGGCGGAAAATAAGGAGATAGACACATACTCCGTGTAACCCGCTCGGCTGGTTACCGTAACCTCATCCATAGACAATTTGTTGTGACTGAGGGCACAGGACAGAATTCAACATAAAATGCCAGGAAGGCAGTGGGAATTCTATTGGGAATTGCCAAGGATATAAAACTGGGACTGAGGTCACTCAGACCCTAGAATTGGGAACGTAGAAGATCCCATAGGGTAACGGTTTCCGGCAACCAGCCGTGCTAAGATACACACAGCATGCTGGAAATCTGTGATATGCAAGAAGACAGCATGGTTAATAATAGAACGGTAAGATAATACCTATCTATTTATGTAATCAAACCATCTGGTTGCGATGTAGGGCTATCAGCATGAGATGATAGCTAGTAGAAGGGGTGCAAGTCGCTTTGACGCCTCCGGAAGGCTCCGGCAGACCGGAGGCACGCCGGAGGCCGCTCCAGCATAGTTTCTGGCATTAGGGAAGACAAATATATAAGTCAGGGGTAATACCAGGATGGCGGCCACCGGCATAGCGGCGGCGGCTCACTGCTGGCTTGGTGACAGGGACAAGGATGAATATAGCAGAACCGGACTGCCGGCAGTGGATGCTGGCACTCCGGGGGCCGGACCGGTGGACGGACGACCGAAGCTATGAGGTAAGAGGGAAGGCCATCGGCTAGGCGCCGACGGGAGGCGGCAGTCCCCCGGCACACGGAGGACTGACGGCCCAGAGGGCAAGGGATATGTCACCAAGGTAGGAGGTGGGTATCACCGACAGGGGAGGCGGCAAGGGACCGGCACCAGGATAGTGAAAGAGACAGAAGGAGGGATGTAGGGGTACGGCCACGGACCCCAAGACATCCCACCTGAGAGGGTGTACCCATGATAGAGGCTAACCCTATCACCCAGTGGCAGGGGCCGCAGAGGACCGGGAGCCAGGGTAGCCCAAGGGAGGGCTAGGGAACACCCAAGAGGGGGGGAGAACCCCTGTGGACAAAACGCATCAAGTGGCTAACCCCATAGGACACTATGAAGGGTATATGTACCAGAGCGGACTGCACACAGGAGCTCAAGGTAGCCCTGTCACTCCACCCTAAGGAGGAGTTGTAGGACAGGGGACAGATGGGTATAGACTAACCTAAGTATAGGCTAGGCCATACAAGAGATAGGTGGGGAGGGGAGAAGAGAAGGGTCTTCTATGGAGGAGGCTCTGTACCAAAGCGGCCACCAAGGAAGGGAGGACGCTCCCTAGCCTAAGGTAAGGCAGCCTGTCTGAGAACGGTGCATGGGTATCGTTTCAGCAAGGAACCGAACTAACTCCCCCCAAACCTAACTTAGAGCAGGGATGTTACACCCTGAACTAGGAAGGATGGAAGACGTATCGCTATTGCAGGAAAGGTCGGAGACCTAGCCCCAGCAATAGAGGAAGGACGTGCCGTTCCTCATTCTCGGACGCAACCCTAAGGGGGGATCATTCCCTTAGGGAGGACAGAGAAGCGATATATACTCTGATATGAGCTTGATCCCCTTACATGGTAGGGGGAGCAAGGCTACACAGAGGGGATGCCCTAAGGCAGGGGATGAAGGAAGCATATAGGGGTCCTACTTGTAGGTTAGGTTAGAAAGGCACACTATCTAACCTATCCCCTATATGGTCCCTGAAGGCGAAAACACTTGCATCACAGTCAATAGTATTGTAAAATAATGCCACTATCTTCATAATTAAACCTAGGATCACTGAAATATATCATGCATGAACACTGATGTTAGGCGCTCTGGCCTGGGGGCTAGACTAGCGAACTGGTATGGGGTCAGATGATGACCGATAACAAGACGTCAAAACACGATATATAAAGTTCCTAGCTATGAAGACTAAATAACTAATAGTATCGATTAGTTAATGAGGCCGGAAAACGCTGTTGAGGCTAGCTAAATAAGGCATGCAAAACAACAGCGACGCCATAAAATGGCGGGTCCGGTCGAGGCACAGCTCTGCCACAAAACATCAAATATCTCGAAAAGTAAAAGTTACTTTACGGTCAGAGCTTATTTAAACAATACTGGAACCTTGTACTCAACTTTCCAGAAGAAGGCGAGGCCGAGGGTAGAGACATGGCTAAGATGCAAGTCGATAAAGTACGCACAGGGAAAAATCCGACTAGTAAGGCAAGCTACTAAACGAAGGATGAGGACGGACGTGACGTCATTTAGCAATGGCGCCCGTTTGTTCACGTCTCGAGTACCAAAAGTAGCCACGAACGAGATTAGCTGTGGAACGGCTCCCCAGCTATTCTCCGCCCCTACACATCGAAGTGTTAACTCTATGTAGGGTGTAGATAGCTATGTGGCGCGTTAATACATGCGTCCCCTGTTGATATACGATGTCTTAAAGGGAAACCTTTAGGATACTCGCTCCAGAAGTTAGAATTCTGTGATAACCTGTGGTTAAATTCTCTGGGAATATTTAGTAGTTATATACCCAAGGAAGCTACCAAAAAGGAACCTTCCATCAGGACGCCATGGCTTGAGCCCAAAAAATGCATTTGAAACGAGTAGAAAGAGCATTCAGACATTTTAGATCTCCGTCAATGAGAAGATTGTTAACATTTGACTCGAGTCTACAGACTGAGCTTTCCCTTCTTCATATGTTGACCGTGAATGATTCTACTGTATATTAATAACAGTAATAACTAGAATTGTGATCTTCATCTGTATCACCTCCAAAATCTAATGGGGTCTTCCAGAGCATAATACCTATCCGTTCCAGGACATGAAACCTATCCATTGTTAAAGTCGCAATCTTGATCTGGATTACTTCCAAAATCAAATGGTTTCTTTCGGAGCATAAATACCTATCCGTTGTGAAAATTGGTGAAAATCCCGCAGGAGGTTTTGCCGTATTCCTGCTAACAGACAAACAAACAGATAGATAAATAAATAAATGCAGATCATTTTATAACCCCCTGGGCAGAGGAAACAAAGCTAAAAGTCTGCATAAAATGATGGATACACATACATTTTATCCCAAGGGAGAAGTTTGTACTTAATGGCTGTAAAGTTTCATCTTTGGAGTCTGGAAATATTGAGAATATTTCTACTGTCTTTATCATGTTTATTAATTCGTCTTTAGAGGTTGTTTGAAATATGATTATTATTGTTATTCTTATTAGTTAAGCTACAACCCTAGTTGGAAAAGCAGGATGCTATAAGCCCAAGGGCTCCTACAGGAATAAATAGCCAAATGAGAAGAGGAAACAAATTAACTACATGAGAAGTGATTAATAATCAATATAAAATAACTTCAAGGTCAGTATCAATGTTAAAATTGATCTGTCATACATAAACTATGAGGAGAGACTTAATCAATCTGTTCAACATAAAATCATTCGCTGCTTATTAGAACTTCTGAAGTTCTTTTACCGTAAAATTGTGTAATAGTTTTACTGTATAAGGTGAATGAGTGAAATATTTTCTCAAAAATCTTATTGTAGACTTTGATCTTAGTTTAGCTTGAACTTGATGACTCAATGTAATTAGGAAAGAATTTTTTTTGTTTTTTTTTTTTGGAAAAGTTTGTTCAAGTGATTTCACCAATTCAAGATTGAGAAAATTCCGACAATGTTGAAAACGGTTTGGTGAGATATTACCGCCAGAGAGTTGTTGGGTCCTTAGCCTGGCCAGATAGTACTACCTTGGATTATGTGTTGTATTCCTTTGCCTACACATACACCAAAAAGTCTGGCTTATTCTTTACAAATTTTCCTCTTTCATCATACACTTTACAACACTATGATAGCTGAAAAATTCATCACTCAAGGGGTTAACTTCTGCACTGTAGTTGTTCATTGGCTAATTTTCTCTTGGTAAAGGTAAAGACTCTTTAGCTATGGTAAGCACCTCTTCTAGGAAAAGGACACTCCAAAATCAAAATGTTCCCTTCTCTTGGTTAGTGCCATAGCCTCTGTACCATGGTGTTTACACTCAGGGACACTATTCTATCTGTGTCTTTGTTTCCTTACTAGGCTATTTTCCCCGTGGACCCCTTGGCCTTATAGTATCCTGAGTTTCCAACTAGTATTGTAGTTTAGCAAGTAATGATTATAATAATAATATTAGTCAATATTCAAGAACGTAATCAGAGCCATATTCACAAAGTCAAACTTTTAATCGAAGGCTTTCACGCTTGTGTTAGATTATGATGGGTATGACAATCTCAGAATAATAGCAATTACTTCTCATCTCTTCTGCCTTCTGTTTTGATAAACCATTATAATTCTAATTTTGTTCTTAATAGGATTCTAAAGGTAGCTTTTTAGAGTGAATCCACTGCAAGGGTTGCGGTAGCGTATGGGTAACTAACTATCTATTGGACTGGGGTTCAAAACTCGCTCAAGCTTGATAGTTTCTTGTAGTGACTGCCACTTCACCATCCTTGTGAGCTAAGGATAGGGGATTTGGGGAGCATATAGGTCTACTTACTGAGTCATCAGCAACCATTGGTTGGCCCTAGTTGTGTCCAATTGTTGGGTTATGGTATTTTTATATAAAAAAAAAGACTTGCAACAACCCACATGTTAAATTTAATTAGATATTTTAAGTGATTTAGATAATACAGTACAGATGTTCTAGTCTCAAGTAGAACTTATTGAGGGTTGTCATCATATAATTTGTTTCAATATGATTTTAATTTTAGAGAAAGATGACTTTACCTACATTTATTGTGAAGTGTAGCATAGCAGATATTTAGTAGACCATTAAATAGAATAGTTAATAGATGTTATAGATTTTGATTAATTAGTAAGACTATCGTATTAACCTTTGAGATAGCAAGAGATTGAAATGCCCCTAATCTGATATTTCATTCCAGGCTGACCAGCTGAAATCGAAAGTCGGAAGAATAGCATTCCTTCCGACTCCAACTTGTGACCTGGATTTTGGTCTTCAGAGACCTGGGCTTGGGCTACCGCTTAACCCCTCCCTTGCACGGTGTTCTGCGGTTTTCGATAAGAAAAATTGACAAGATGCAAATACTCTAAGGCCATAGATACTTTGCAACGGTGACCATTTCGGGCTATGACTTATAGTCTACGAGCCCCACCCAGAGACCAGCTCCGGGCAGTATGGAACGAACAAAACGAAGAATAAGGTGTAGGCGTACATCAGCGTGTACCCAAGTCTTTTCGTCATCTGGATTCTGAGCATGTAAAGGTAAGGCATTGATATAACTAGAATTATGATATTGCTATCAATTTGTTCCTACACAAATACAAATCCTCGTCATTTGTAGGAGTACGCTCTTGACTCCCGTATTACCTCCGCCAAGGATGTAATGAAATTGAGTCAGTTTATTTATTTATTTATTTGTCTGTGTGTCTGTGGACAGGATTACGACAAATCTACTTGATGGATTTTAAGAAAAGTTTCTCCCCAGATAGAGATTAGGCCATTGACAACTCCATTAACTATTGGAGATGATCCGGTACCAGATCCAGATTTTAGATCTGGATTTGCATTTTTCACAATTTTAAAGATTATGTCTAAAGAAATTGACACATTGAATTTTCACCAAATTCTAACGATGGACAGATGTTATGCATCGTACGAAACCATGAAAATTTGGAGGTGATCCATTCCGTTGCTGGGCGGAGGGATTTGCCTTTTCTTCGGCACCTCCTTAGTTGTCTTCTCTATTCTAATTCTTTTATTTTCATCTCTCTTTTTTCCACACCTGATACATATTTTCTTTTCTTTTCCCTATTCCTTCTTCCTTAAACAGAATTTGTTCCGTAACCTAATACAAACCACGCTATTTACATGGGGTATTATTTTGGCGGAGCTGAAATGACGACCCATTAAATTTTAACGAGGGTTAACTACCCCCTCGCTAGTTAGGGGGGGGGGTAGGGAAGGGGTAGCTAGCTACCTCTCCCCCCCTTCACACACTGTGAATAGCTCAATTCACTTTTGGCTCGGGTGATGATCAGACGTTTCTGCTCTCACCCTCGCTTGACAGCCTTTAATCTTTTTCTGCTTTCTCTTTAAACAGTTTGTGTGTGAAGTTGGCCTCGACTCTATAACAATGCGTACTTGCCCTGGACTTCCTAATCGCCCGTGCGGGACTTTTATGTCCTCTATGGATACGGATCCTCACGCCCTTTGCCCCCTTTGCCGAGGTCAACGGTGTGACAAGGAAAATGTGTGCAGGGAGTGTTCTGCCTCCCAGTGGGAGAAGTTTGGCCGTAGGCGCAAGAAGAAGTCCAAGAGAGAGCGATCTCCTTCGGAGGTGACTTTGAAGAAGGAGGTCTCTAGGGACTCCCCTTGCGCCGCCCGAACCTCCTCCGAAGGTCTCCCTCGTCCGGCTTCACCTGTGAAACCGCCGAGTGAGATCGCAGGCCCTAGTGGTTTTTGCCAACCTCGGGGTGGTGGAGAGGGCGTGGCCTCCCTTAGCGAGGTTGTTCCCTTTCCTCCCCCGGGGGAGGATATTTTATATTTTGATGAACTTGACTGTACGGTATCTAACCATGGTTTATTTCAGTTTTGGGCTTCCTTGGGGCTTAAGGGGACTCCCTCTAAGGAAGGCCTGTTTGACTTGTTGCAGCTAGGGGCTGCAGTCAAACAGTCGCCGGTAATTCCGGAGGTTTATCCTTCGGACATTGTCGACGCTGTTTTGACTGTCCCTTCTGACGTGACAAGTCAAACCCTTGATCCTGCTGCCTCGGATGTTGCTGAAGACTCACCTCTCCCTTCCGCGCAGCCTTCGAAGGGGAAGGTGGGTCCCCCGGTCTCTCCTGCGAGCTCGTCCCCCCCCCCCCCCCCCGGGGGGAGCGCGCTTTCAGAGACTCCTCTTCGAAGGACCGATGACCCTGACTCCTTACCCAGGGGTCGCATTCGACGTAAGGCCCGTAGGCCTCTTTGAGAGAGGGGGCTCCCTTCTCCCTATAAAGGGGTGAAGAGGCGCCTCTTTGGGTCTCCTTCTCCTCCCCCTGCGGAGGAACTACCTCGTCAGGAGAAGGTCATACCTGCAACATCCCTTGACCTCTCTGCGGATCGTTCACGATCCCCTACTCCTGCCAGATCTTCAGTGCTGCCGTCACCTGTAATCCTACAGGCACCGTCCCCTTCAGGGGAAAAGGACTCTGGGGTTAAGTCCCTGGCCCCTGTGCGCGCACCTGCGCGCTTGCGTGCAGTTGAGTGTAGGTCATCTTCGTCACCTACTCGTCAACGATCTCCTGTTCGCCAGCGATCTCCTGTGCGCCAGCGCTCTCCTGCTCGCCAGCGCGCCCCTGGGCGCGCTCTTAATCTTGAGGATGATCAACGCTCCCCAACGCGCCAGCAATCTCCTGCTCGCCAGCGCCTTTCTGGGCGCGCTCTTCAGCCTGTGAAGGACCAACGCTCCCCAACGCGCCAGCGATCTCCTGCGCGCCAGCGATCTCCTGCGCGCCAGCGATCTCCTGCGCGCCAGCGCTCTCCTGGACATCCAGAGAAGGTACAACGCCTTCCAACACGCCAGCGATCTCCTACTCGCCAGAGCTCCCCTGCTCGCCAGCGCTCCTTAGGGCGCCCCCAGCCTGAGAAGCAACAACTTCCTGATGGGCGCACTGCGCGCCATCACTCTCCTGCGCGCGCGCGCAAGCACGCACGCACGCGCAAGCACGCACGCACGCGCAAGCACGCACGCGCAAGCACGCACTAGTGCCTGTGCCTGTTGCACGCCCTGCGCGCCCATGCTCGCCAGCGCCCTCAAGATCTTCTGATTCAGACGCTCGCAAGGGTTCACCTTTGCCTCACTCGTCGATTCCTGCACTCCCAGTTGCTCCTGCGCGCCCTTCGATTTCTGAGCGCCTCTTAAGTTTGGCGCACACACGCCCACGATCTCCTACAGCTCGCCCTTCATGCCAACACGCTGTGTGGCCTGCAGGCTCTAAAGAATGGGGCCTCTCCTTCATGCGCCACAATCACTGACAGATCTGCGCGCCACCAGTTGAGGGAGACCAAGTCTTCTAGGGGACATCTCTCTCCCTCCCACCATCACCAGCGCTCTCCTAAGAGGTCGCGCGCCCACTCGCCAGCTCGTTCTCTGGAACGTTCTCCTACGCGTTCATATGCACGCTCTCCTACTCGACCTCGTGCATACCCTCCTGCGCGCCATTCACCTGCGCACCAATCACCTGCGCGCCATCACGCGCGGTCCTATGGTCGCCATTCTCCTACGCGCGAACGCTCACCCACAGGTCGCTCGCCTACGCGCCATCGCGCTACCTCGCCCGCGCGCGAAACTTCTTTCACGAGCTCTCCCGGGCGCGGCATCGTACCCGCCCGTGTGGGTCATACGAATCGCAAGGATCATCAGCAGGACGCTCCTCCTGGGAGGCGTTCCTAGGATTCACCTCCGCGCAAGAGGAGGACAACGGCAGAACAAGAAAGATCGGCAGAGAGGTCTTGGCAATCATCTTTTTCTTTTCAGGAAGGCCCCGTGGTGTCCACTCCTAAGGGTCGCGAGATCCCCTTTTCTCCAGCGGGGATTGCTGACACAGCGTCAGTTACCCGTCTACCATGGTTCCGCCACATGATCAATGCTGTGGTCCAGGCTATTAAGCCTTCCAGCACTGATCAGGGACGGGACCCTGTGACGGGTTCTCCACCGTTGAAGAAAAGGAAAGGAGTGGGCTTCGTGGTGACTCCTCCCCGGGGAAAGCTGGTCTCCAGGAACCCCATCAAGCGGACCCCTTCTCCTTCTCCAACCTCTGCAGCTCCTCCCCCTCCTGTAGATGAGTTTATCTCGTCCTCGGGGGATTCCTTTAACTCGTAGAATTCTCCCTTGGCACCAAGGGGAGAATTTTCTCCGGATAGAGGAGGGGTTGCACAGGGGGAGGGTCCTCCTCGGGCATCTTTGTTGGAGTCCTACTTCCCTCCCAGGAGGGAATCGAAGGACACCAAGACTGTTCCAAAATCTTCATCGAGGATTCGTCAAGAGCCAGCTATCCCTGGGGAGGACGTCCACGTTTCTCCCCAAGAAGACCTCTTGGGGATGGGAGACTTAGCTGCCAGTCCACCAAGAGGAGAGCACAGCAAGTCAGAACATGCATTCTAGCAGGTCCTTGGATTGATGAGGGAGCTCAACTAAATCAAGGACCCGGAGACAGCCCCTCGCGAGGGGAAAGACACCATGCTTGACGAGGTCTTTGGTGTCCAGAAGCCCCCCAAGACTAGTGCGGCTTTGCTCTGGTCTAAAGGGGTGAAAGGCGCCAGAGACAAGGTCAAAGCTCAACTCTCTGGGCTGGCCTCCTCAGGACGTTCTTCTGCCGGGTTCAAACTCCTCCCACCTCCTCTAGTCGAACAGAGGAGGTATTTTGAGATCGACGGGGAGTCTTGCATGTCTCTTCCACTCCATCATTCCGTGGAAGAACTAGCAAAGGGGAACTTCTTTCGAGAAGCTCTCTACCCGGCAGGTGACGTTTGCAGCGTCAGAGACCCAAACCTGGAAAAAGTCGCGAAGAGTGCCATGCAGGCAACTTCGTGGCTTGATCTCTGGCTTGGGTCTCTGGGCATCCTATTGCGATCCGAGGATCTGTCCAAGGAGAGCAATAGGAAAGCTTTGGAGACCTTCCTCCTCTCGGACACTCGCTCTATTGAGTTTCTAGCCCATCAGCTCACTAACCTGTGGGCCGACATGATCCTCAAAAGACGCGATTCAGTGTCCGAGAGGTTCCATCCGAAGATCGCCACTGCAGACGTCAGCAGGCTCAGGCACTCCTCTATTTTTGGAGGGGAGTTACTGGAGCCTCGTGACATGGAGCAGACGGCTGAGAGGTGGAGGAGACTCTCTCCTCCAAAGGGCCCTGACATCTCGGCCCTATAAACCTCCAGCCCCTCAACAACAACGTCAACAGCAGCCTCGCAAGACACCTAAGCAGGCTTCGGCAGCTAAGACAAGCGTGTCTATGCCACAGTCCTTTCAGCCGAAAGACAAGAAACGCGGCAAGTCCTCTAAGGGAGGTAGAACTCCTAGAGGAAGCGGCAAAGGTCGCAAACACTAGGAGTGGCAGTCCCCCTGCATGTCCACCTGTGGGGGGATGCCTAAAAAGTTGCGTGCAGAGGTGGCAGCAACTCGGGGCCGACCCTTGGACGGTCTCTGTGATCGGTCAAGGGTATCGCGTCCCGTTCACAATATCTCTACCTCCCCTGACAGCGAATCCAGTGTCGTTGAACTCCTATGCCTTGGGATCGGCAAAGGGGTTGGCCCTTCGGGCAGAAGTCGAGACCATGCTCAATAAGGATGCTCTCCAGGAGGTCGACGACGGTTCCCCAGGCTTCTTCAGTCGACTCTTTCTTGTAAAGAAGGCGTCTGGAGGCTCGAGACCGGTCATCAACCTCTCAGCACTAAACAAGTTTGTCGTACAAACTCGTTTCAGTATGGAGACAGCGGACATGGTCAGACTTGCAGTGAGACCACAAGACTTTATGTCCACTCTGGATCTGAAGGACGTGTACTTCCAGATCCCCATCCATCCGTCTTCCAGGAAGTACTTAAGATTCAGCCTAGACGGCAAGACTTACCAGTTCAAGGTGCTGTGTTTCGGTCTCTCCACGGCACCCCAGGTGTTCACCAAGGTGTTCACTCTGATCTCGTCGTGGGCTCACAGGAACGGCATCCGTCTCCTTCGTTATCTGGACGACTGGCTAATCCTGGCAGACTCGGAGTCAACCCTTCTGCGACACCGAGACAGGCTTCTGGAAGTTTGCCAAGATCTAGGGATCTTGGTAAATCTCGAGAAGTCCTCTCTGCGCCCTACGAAGAAACTGGTATACCTAGGCATGAAACTAGACACGATTCTCCACAAAGCCTTTCCATCAGACGAAAGGATAGCAAGGCTGAGGAAGGTAGCAGAACCTTTCCTCAGACGAGAAGAGCTTCCAGCCCAACTGTGGTTATGTCTCTTAGGCCATCTATCATCTTTGGTTCGTCTTGTTCCAAACGGCCGCCTCAGGATGAGATCCCTTCAGTGGCGGCTGAAGTCACGATGGAATCAGGAAAACGATTACCCGGACTTCCTAGTTCCCATAGGACCTTCGGAACGGGCGGATCTTTGATGGTGGCTGGACGACGAGAACCTACGGAAGGGAGCAGATCTTCTCGTCCTCCCCCCAGATTTGACTCTGTTTACAGACGCGTCAAATCAAGGGTGGGGAGCCCACATTCTGAACCAAAGAGCCTCAAGCCTTTGGTCAGAATCGGAAAGGTGCCTCCACATCAACCTGCTAGAATTGAAGGCCGTTTTTCTGGCTCTTCAACAGTTCCAACAAACCCTGGTGGGCCACTCCGTGGTGGTGATGAGCGACAACACCACAGTAGTGCCTTATATCAACAAGCAGGGAGGTACCTTCTCGCAACAGCTATCCCATCTTGCAGTAGAGATTCTGAGATGGTCCGAGACCCGCTCGATCTCACTGTCAGCTCGCTTCATTCCTGGCAAGAGGAATGTCCTCGCCGACAGCCTCAGCAGGGCGACGCAGATAGTGAGTATCGAGTGGTCTTTGGATCCTCAGTTAGCCAACAAAGTCCTGACTTTGTGGGGTTCCCCGACTGTAGACCTGTTTGGGACAGCCTTGAATTTCAGGCTGCCCCTTTACTGCTCTCCAGTCCCGGACCCCAAGGCTCTCTGGCAGGATGCATCTCAACACAGGTGGGACAACATGGACGTTTACGCCTTCCCACCTTTTTGTCTGATGAGAAGGGTGCTCAACAAGGCCAACCTATCGGTCAACCTCTCCATGACTCTTATAGCTCCGCTATGGCATCATGCGGAATGGTTCCCAGACCTTCTGCAACTCCTAACGGAACCCCCAAGAGAACTCCCTCCACGTCACGAGCTACTCAGACAACCACATTGCAACATCTTCCACAAGGCCGTAGCTTCACTTCGGCTTCACGCCTGGAGACTATCCAGCGACTCCTCACGGAGAGAGGTTTTTCTCAACAGGTTGCGGACAGGATGTCTCGACACCTGCGAAAATCCTCTGCCAGCGTCTACCAGGCGAAGTGGAAAGTCTTTTGTGGTTGGTGTCGTGGAAGGGGTATCTCTCCGCTCGATGCCACTATTCCAACAATAGCGGAGTTCCTTGTATTTCTTCGGGAGGAAATGCGCCTTTCGGTCTCGGCGGTGAAAGGCTATCGCTCAGCCTTAAGCTTAGCCTTCAGGCTGAAAGGAGTGGATATTTCCTCTTCGTTGGAAGTTTCTCTACTCATACGCAACTACGAGCTTACTTGCCCCCAGTCGGAAGTCAGACCCCCTCCTTGGAACGTGGTTCAAGTGCTCAGGGCTCTGAAAAGAGCTCCCTTTGAACCATTACGCCAGGCGTCTGATCGCCACCTAACGTGGAAGACGGTGTTCCTACTCGCGTTGGCCTCGGCCAAACGAGTAAGTGAACTTCATGGTCTCTCCTACGACGTTGCCCATTCAAGGGGATGGGGGGAGGTAATGTTCAAGTTCGTCCCTGAGTTCATTGCTAAGACTCAAAACCCTGGGGTGTTGGATCCAAGGTTCGACTCCTTCAAGGTAACGAGTCTACGTTCTGTAACAAGTGACCCAGACTATCTGTTACTGTGCCCAGTCAGGAGTCTGAGGCGCTACCTCAAAAGAACAGCTGCAGCCCGTCCTAATGTACAAGCTTTGTTTGTGAGCACAGGGAGGACAAAGAGGAGGGTCACCAAGAACTCCATCTCTTCATGGATTCGCAAGGTGATAAGCAGCACCTTGAATCCCGACTCTCCTCCGTCACGTCGTCCCAGAGCTCACGACGTCAGGGGTGTTGCTACTTCCCTGGCCTTCAAGAGAAACTTCTCTGTGACGCAGGTTCTACAAGCTGGGGTCTGGAAACGTCAGACGATGTTCACAGCCCACTACCTGCAGGACGTGACCCACAGGAACCTCGATACGTTTTCTATCGGTCCTGTGGTGGCTGCACAACAGCTGGTCTAACCTCAGGCTCCTTATTGCACAAGTAGCAGAAGGTGGAGGGCATTGTTACCCGGTTTTAGTCTGCGTGAATAAAAGAGTATGTCTGGCCCTTACTTCTTTCTTCATTCTCCCCTCTCTTGGGGATAGCAGCATCCAGGTCTTTGCGCAGCTGACCTCAACCTCTGCAGGTAAACCATGCTTCCTTGTGCTCCTAGTATTAGCCTTAATACTGTCGCGTCCCCCATACCCTGACGAGGTGGTATTGGGAACGTCCTAGCCTAGAGTTCCACATAAGGACCCCAGGTCAACTTCCTAGCATGAGTCACGTTATTCTCCTTCACACACATCCTAGTAGGCCGCACGATGGTCAAACATGACAACGTGCGAAGGTTAGGGACTCCCGTTCCTTGAGTTCTACAACTCGGAATTGGAGTCCCCGGGTAAAGCCGAAGCCAGAAGGCTGGGGACTTTCCGCCCTTCCTAAGGGTAAGTCACCCCATGTAAATAGCGTGGTTTGTATTAGGTTACGGAACAAATGACAAATTTCGTAGATAATTTGTATTTTTCCTACCATACAAACCTTAGCTATTTACGCAAATGTTACCCGCCAACCCTGACCCCCAAGTCAAGTCCTAGCTTTAAGCGAATTGAGCTATTCACAGTGTGTGAGGGGGGGAGGGGTAGCTAGCTACCCCTTCCCTACCCCCCGCTAACCAGCGAGGGGGTAGTTAACCCTCGTTAAAATTTAATGGCTCGTCATTTCAGCTCCGCCAAAATAATACCCCATGTAAATAGCTAAGGTTTGTATGGTAGGAAAAATACAAATTATCTACAAAATTTGTCATGTTTCCTAATACTGTACCTTCTTTTCCTCTTCGTATGGCTGCTGAAAGTTGACCCTAGCTCTATACATAATAACAGAATCAGGTTTATATGGATCAAGATCACGAGCTGCTGTAGCTCGTGGCATTGCATCAGCTCAGTGCCATTTGTGCAGCGTGGCTTTAGCAGCATACTGCTTTACAGTACAATCTGCGCTCCATTTGCAGACTTGAGTTCTCTTCCATATTGCCATTCAAGAAACTTGAGAAGCTCAAAGGGACTTAAAGGTATCAGAGAAACAATGGATCAAGCCTGGGGACATTTGTTGTAACTTACTGTGTCCGACAAAGTTCTGCTACCAAATTATTATCATTACTAGTTAAGCTACAACCCTAGATGGAAAAGCAGGATCCTATAAGCCCAAGGTCTCCAAAAAGGAAAATAACCCTTTGAGGAAAAGAAATAGTTAGAACAGTGTACTCGAGTGTTCCTTAAGCAATAGAACTCTAACCCAAAACAGTGGAAGACCATGGTACAGAGGATAGAGAAAAATGGTTTGATTTTGGAGTGCTCTCTTAAGAGAGCAGCTTGCCATAGCTAAACATAGCTAAAGAGTCTCTTCTACTCTTACCGAGTGGAAAGTAGACACTGAACAATTTTTCAGTTATGCCCATGTCAGGTGTAAGAGGAAAGAGGAGAATGTGTAAAGAATAGGCCAAACTATTCAGTGTATATATAGGCAAATGAAAACTGAGCTACCAGAGAGGGATCCAATGTAGTACTATTTGGTCAGTCAAAGGACCCAATAACTTTAGCTTTATTATCTCAATGGGTGGCAACTGCCTCAGCCAACCTGTTAAAGGTTTTTAAAGGCTGTTCATGAATGACAGAAACAAGAGAGAGTGACAATGCCCTAGAAATTGACCATATATATATGTGATCAGCACCCAAGCCCCTGCTTCACCTAAGCTGGGACCTATTAGAAAGGTATTTATGAGGCAAATAATGTTAAAAATGGGTGAATTTATGTATTAGAAGAATGTTGATGGAAAATTTTTAGATAATATTGGGGAAATGAGATTACTGTATAGGCATTTGTGAGATAACAAATCAACTCTGCAGAGTGATTGGAGGTTTTTGCTTCCTCAAAATAGGCTAACCGGAAGCAATTTGTTTGTGATGAAAAAATCTACAGTATTATAGAATTATAAAATTATATATTTAACCTATAAGTATATAATAATGCAAGCCCCAAGTAACAGTTAAATGGGTTTTATGAAACATTTTAGTTAGTCAGGGTTTTCAGTTCTGTTTTTTTTTTTTCAATTCATTATGTTTTATTTTATTAAACTATAGTTTTTAATATGATAAAGTGATTAGCTATTTGAGTGTGTGTTGTTGTTGACTGTACTGAACTTATTAACAGCTTATAACATTTCTAAAGAACCTTATTTTCCTTTACAGGAGTCCTTCGTTCAGGATGTCTCCCTCTTGTGACTGAAGACTTCGACAAACTTTCTCTTTCAAGAAGATGTTCAAAAGATGCAACGAAGTTAGATCTACTCAGTCAACACATCCAAGTTGTAATGATTTGAACTAATTTGCACATTTTAAGGTTAATGTACCGTACAGTATTTACCAATTTCATTTACCATCGTATTTATTGATCTTAAGAAAACTAAAAAAGTTTGGTATAGTTTTAAAACTATTAGGTGTTTGACTATTTATTTAACAAAGAGCATCTAAAGTTGTATGGGAATTACCTTACTTTTTGGTCTCTGTATTAGAAAATGATTGGCATCGTGTTCCTCATATTATACTATATTTTAAGGTTTATACAGAAAGTCCTCAACTTATAAACTTAATAGTTAATAGGTTTCAAGAAGCTGTTTGTAAGTTTTGTTAAATATTGGTCTGGGGTAGGCATCACCTAACTTGCGTGCCTTTGATTTTCAGCTGCAAAAATCAACAAATAGTCACGTTTCATGTTGCAAATGTCGTTTTGTTTACTGCATTAAATTATATAATATTGTTCATTTTACAGTATTTCATTACAAATAGTTGATACAATATTAGATTTGATTTCACTTGGAATTGTGTTCATATTTCCAAAGGTTTGCAAGTTGAGGACCTTCTGTGTTTTGATAATATTGTTAATAGGCAGAACACGTTTACATTTTTGTGGAATTTATTGTTTAAAAACAAATTTAAATTGATATACAGTATGGTAGAAACTTTCTATTGTAGAAAATTTATGTTTTCATTATTACATTTTAGTCATGGCAAAAGATTTTTAACTGAGAAAGAATAATTTGATAAAGTCAGAGGGATTTTATCTCATGATAAATTTAATCAAAAGACAAATGATCTGGTTTGTATTTCGCTTAAGAATAGTTGTCTAATAATTCTCTAATTATTTTGTGTTGCTTATTTTATCTTTCATATGTGATGGGAAAAGGACTTTTGCTACTATGCTAAGGTCCCGTAAATGTGTTCTGCCCGTTAATAATTACTGTAGGGTTTGATATTGTATTGCTGCAGTAATGGCCACTTTTTCATTCATTCATAAGAGTCCCTTTGTAGTTTTTAGTTGTGGATATGGTCTCCTCTGAGGAGTATATACATATTCATAGGAAAAACAAATCTTTATCTGTGGGTTATTATTATTATTTCTGGGCTCAACCTGTGTCGCTCCGTGTAATGCTCCTTATAGCACCATTTCTAAGGTATAAATACTGCTAAATATACCAGAGAAAAAAGCTGCATGGAATGCCAGGAATATACACAGCTCGCTCACCCTTAGGAGAGCTGCTTACCATAGCTAAAGAGTCTCTTCTACCCTTTCCAAGAGGAATGCAGCCACTGAACAATTACAGTGCAGCAGTTAACCCTTTGAGTGAGAAGAATTTTTTGGTAATCTGTGTTGTCAGGTGTATGAGGACAGAGGAGAATGTGTATAGAATAGGCCAGACTATTCAGTGTATGTGTAGGCAAAGAAAAAATTAGCCGTAAACAGATAGAGGGATCCAGTGTAGTACTATTTGGCCAGTCAATGAACCCAATAACTCTAGTGGTAGTGTCTCTAGGGGTGGATGGTGGCTCTGGCCAGCCTACTTCCTATAAAATCAAAAGGAGTTTTTCCTTTACTTAATCTATTGTACTTTAGCCGTTGTATATCACTTAGTTTTTAGGTAAGTGTTGTTGTGTTTTCAGTTGGAATTTTGTTTACGAATGTTGGTAAGTAGAGGACCTGGACCTGTTTCAGCACAGGTGGTGTTAGAGTAGCACCTAACCCTTTGCCACTTGGAATTTTTAGTTCTGTGTTCTGTTCACATTTGAACTAACTACAGTAAGCAGAAGGATAGTAAGAATAATCAGTTCTCAGGCACCAGACTTTCTTCAATTTTGGACCTTGTCAAGGAATTTTATATATATTTGATTATTCATAACATGTTTTATTCTGGAATAACTTTAAAATCATTTTAAGAATTGTATATTGCAATTAATGACTACAGTTTTCCCCATGTCTTTATCATTGTTTTGGCAGTGGTTTTGGGTTTTTTAATCTGGCTTTGTAAATCACTAATAATAGAATAATTCAGAGTTTAGTTTTCCAGTGCTGTTCTTAATGTGATCCCAACTAGTATAGAAAAGGCTCACTTTTCTCTTGATTAAGGGCTGCATCAATGGATGGTTGTAGAACTCGGTTAAAGAACTTTGATGGGAGGAGCTATTACAGATCAACAAGGGGCTAAGTGCACTGTTTTCTGTACTGTGCATATGTGTACACGTACAGTACAGTGCGTACATACCTTTTACAGCTTGCATTAGCTTGTAGTCAAGATTTCTTTGAAGATCTTTCAAAATTAGTTCTTAGGGAAAAAGTTAACAATGTGTCATTATTGGACAGTCTAATTATGATGAAAAAATGAAATCCTCCACAGTTCTTAAGGTTTTTTAAGTTCCATATGTCATCTTGGAATGAAAATACCGTACTTTGGGATATTTTGGCGTTGTAAAAAATTCCCCCTTTCTGTCCAAATATCTGGCATTGTAATTAGGCTTGTTAATATTTTGCCAATTTCAGCTTCAGTGGCAAAAATATAACCAACTTATCGCAGAATTAGTTTTGCGTAGTGTGTATTGGTGTGTACCTGATTCGCATAAATCTATTATTGAAGTATTATGTACTGTGGAATAAAATACTGTTAAACAGAAAACCAGATATAAATCACATAGAAAATAAACATGAAAAACTTGTAAAATCAACAAATAACTAATTACAGTTTCACTTTAATGAAAACTTATCTACAGTGGATTAAATACAGTTTTTTTTTTGGTTAAAACTATGAGTACCTCAGCTGTTCCAGCTGCCTTGAATCCATTATAAATTATGTCTGGATTTGATTCCAAACTCTCTATAGATGCAACAAAACATTCTGCACTCAACAGTTTGAGTGTAGCTGGCAACAAATCTATATTGACTGGCTACAAGTTATGCAATATAAGTTTCATACTGGTTTTTCGTGTTTAAAGGGTATAAAGGCCACTCATGAATTGAAGAGGCAAGGGACAGAGACATTGCCCTGGTTAGCAAGACTATGCCCTAGAGACTGACCATTTATACATATGATCAGTGCCCTAGACCCCTCTCCATCCAAGTTAGGACCAGGTGATGACTGCCAATGACTCAACAGGTAGGCCTATAGAGTCCCCCAAACCTCCCATCCTTAGCTTACAAGGAGGGTGAGGTTGCAGACACCACTAGAAACCATCATGCTTGAGAGGGGCTTGAACCTCAGTTTCATGAATGGACTGTTTCAAACAGTAGGGGTGTTTTGAATTATTAACAAGCCACAAAACATTGTTGAATTTTTTGTTTGACTTTCACATTTTCAAAGAGAGGACAAAATAGATAAATTATAAACAAAGGCCAAAATATCCCAAAGTACAGTACAGTACATTCTTACTGACTTCTGTTGGTATGAAGAAGAGGCTTCTTCCTTGAGAACTGGTTCCTATATCTGTATAAATGCAGGGACATATAGAATTTAAGACCTTCAATATCAGATTTTTAACCCAAAATATAATGCTTCCTACAGCGGAGGTAGTAGATTGAACAACCTACATCTTTGTGGCCTATAAAATATTCTTGCTCCTTGGTATAGAATTTATATACTGTATCTTAAAACCAGAGAGTGCTCCCCTAGCATGTAATGTTTGATTTTTATGAGACACTATTCTTATTTTCAGAAGATTGTTTAGAGCTGCTACTAAACTTTTGAAAAATACATAATTGAATATCCTTTTTCTGGGCTTGAACCTGTGCCGGCCAGTGAATAAGCTCCTATTAGCACTTATTCTTAGGTAATTTACTGCTAAATATACCAGAGAAAAAATGTAAAGGAGTGCTAGGTTAACTAGCTCGCTCACCTATTGGTGTCGGTATAGAATTGGGCGTATAATCCAGAGGTCCCGCACTATTTAGATTCATCCACGACAAAGACCCCAATAGAGGAGAGCCGTTCAACCTCACTCGGCACCACCAACTCTGCATCCGCTCAGAACTCAACTCCTTTTTAGCACGCCTGTGTGGTAACCTGCTTGTTTGTGCTCTCGTGTTTTGCCTTATTTTTCACTGGATTATGGCTTCTTCATCGGTTTCCCAGGAGACACCGTCTAAGTTAAGTACCAAGCTATGTTTTGCTGTGTTTTGAGCAATCTAGATCGTTTAATATTTAAATTATAGGAGTTTATTCTCTTCGATCATCTCGGTCTTGCTCGATTCCGCTTACGGTTGGTACTCCTGTTTTGAGAGCTTTTAGTTTCACTCGCGGTGTTACTAAGTGTATTATTTTTATTATTAGTTTAAAATTTTATATGTTTTACTGTGGATATTCATTATTTAGCGTTTAGAACCCTTGTGATTCATATTTAGGGCCGATATCAGGTTACGTATCGTAGATGGCTTGCCGACCTTCGTTACTGGGCGGCAATTTTTATTATATAAGCCATCAGGTTGTTGTCCTTTGGGATTTATTTATTATTTTGCATGCCTTGCCCTAAATTTTTATGTGTATATTTATATATTTTTCAACGCTATTACTTTTATAATGAATATTTGTGCTATTACTCCGTATGATCTGTTTTGGTAGTGTTTGGGGATCGTCAGTTGGTAGCCCTGCTGCTCCGTATCACGTGATCCTCCCCCAAGCTCCCCCTCTCGCTAGGTTGGTGGCTAGGCTTCTCTCCCCCCTCCCCTAGGGGACCGTTGCCTTCCCTCCTTTTAGAGGGGGTAGTTCAGTGTTTATGGACTTTGTCCTCCGGGTGTCCCGGCGGTTTCGTCTCTGTCTAGACGGGTTGGCCACCGGTCAACAGAGTAGGATCCCGGTGCACCCTATTTTATATTCACCTATCACACTTTTATTATGTTATACGAAACCCTCCGGGTTCTGTTGGTGGTTCTTATCTACAGTTCCGCCCCCCTCTTAATTTATAACAGTTCCTATGATTATATATAACAGATCACTATCCCGGAGTTCCTATATGTATTGGTTTATGGATGTACTTTTATTTCCCGGTCCGGGGCTTAACCTCGCTCCGGGAAATCAGACACCATGTGTCTTAATTCTTTGTTGCATCCTTCTTTATGATCCCGGCTCGACCGGAATGGATAGCTATACTCTAGTCTTAAGTTAGACTTATGTTTAGGCCCGGGTCCTCCGGACCCGCCCCTACTTAAGAGTATTACAGTTAAGCTCTAGTCTTAAGTTAGACTTATGTTTAGTCCCGGGTCCTCCGGACCCGCCCCTACTTAAGAGAATTACAGTTTCTCATATACTATTCTTTTATAGATGGTGCATTGTCAGACGACGGCCTGTGCGGCTGTCCTTCACCAGCCTTGTGGCCATACTGTATGTAGGTCTCACGCCCTCTGCGGAGTTCAGCTGGAAGACATCGTGGTCTGGCACCCTGATAATTGTATGGTCTGTTTTGACCTCATCACCACCCTCGGATCTGATCCGGTGAGTCCCGTTGGCTATGTTGTCTTTCTAATTATTTTACCTTTTTTTGGTATACATACACTATTTAGTAAGATTTCTATGGTCTTGAAGGACCGCCGGGAATCTTCCTTCTGTAATTCCCACTATTATTTCAGGCATCCCCGGAGCAGAAGACTGCGGCTCGGGCCACACTGAAAGTGTGGGTTGGGGGCTTTGCCCGAAACGTGAAATCGAAACAGCCTTACGTCCTATCTGAAGACTACTGTGCTATGATCTACCCTAATGCCAAGTCTTCAGCCGCTGTGGCTAGGCATGTTGCGGCACCCATCATTGCCAACATTGATGCCACTATTGCGGGATTCATAGACCAGGAACAAGATCCGTTGGATGCCCCCGGAGATCTGGAAGACAATGTTGCCTCCTTGAATTTGGATGTGGAACCTATGTTGTTGGATGATCCGGATGCAGGTAGGGTGGTAAGTGAGGCAGGTGTTACCGGCGCTGAGATTCCTATCCTCAGCCCCGCTCTTTCTTCTTCATCTGATCTCTCTTCTTTCCATGGTTTTTCTGGGGACCGTGATTCGTCTCACCGATCACACCCGGTTCCCCCCAAAGATAAGTCTATATCTAGAACTTTGCCAAAAGCTCGTAAGCCCCACAAGGCTTCCCATAGTTCCAAGTCAAATACAAACCCGTCATCTAAGGCTTCCGGCTCCTCCTCTAAGTCTCACGACCCGGGAGTACAATCCGCCACTTCTGCTCCTAACCCGGGCCTTTCCGAATCAGCCATGCTTCGCATTGTGTCGGAGATGCAGTCTAAGATTGTGTCGGAAATGCAGGCCAAGATGGACACGATGTTCTCTAACATTGGTCAGAGACTTGGGGCATTAGAGCAGGGTGCTCCGGAGCGAGTTCAAAGCTCTCTCATCCCGGATGCCTCTAAGCTTCCGCCGTTTACCAAGAATAACCCTTGGCGCATGGCTCTTCATTCCCCATTCTCAGACGGGATGTTAACATTGGAAGGTCTTGGTACTCGTCCACTAGAGGACTTTGAATTCTTTCCTCCTGGTCTCGCATTTCCATTTCATGGTTATGCCAGGCTTACCGAGGAAGCTCTGGTTCGGCTGGATAAGGTCCCCAAAGAGACTGTCATTTTCCCAAAGGAACAAGCCCAATCTGTTTGGGCTAGGTTTCTGAATGATATTGGTTGCACCAATACCATGTTGACGCCTCATAAAAGTTCTTTCACAATGTTCTTAATGGACAAGAATACCGTGACTCCATGCGTCAATAAGGTTGCAGAACTGGCTTTTCAATATGCTCTGGAGGAGAAGCCCTTGCCTCCCATCCGAGAGGTAGATCCGATCTCCCTCCTTCTTCCTTCAGGTAATGAGTGTTGGGACAATGTCCATACCACCTTTACTTCTGGCAAGCTAACAGCGGACTGTGCGTCAGTAATGTTTAGTGAACGGCTTCCCCGTCTCCCGGAATCCCTTATTAAACAGGAGTATGATTCCCGCCTACGTGTTGGTCGAACTTTGAACTTGGCCACGTCTACGGAGTCGATAGCCTTAACTTATGATACTGAGAGTATCTTTAAGTCTCTTAATAAGGCTACTTTGCAGTCGTTATATTTTGACTTGTATGATTTTGCTCTTGCTAAACGTAGGTGCCGCAAACACGTCCTGGCTGAGGCGACTATTAGGCACGAGCCGAATAAACTTATCCGGTCCTCTTGTTGGGGTCCAAATCTTTTCCCTGAGGATCTTGTGGAGGAGGTCTTGGCAGAGGCTACTAGAGTTAATCAGAGCCTTAAAGCCCGTTGGGGTTTGACTCCTAAGCGGAAATATGATCCCGCAAGTTACCAAGCCCGGGGTAGGAAGAGGCTCCGCCCGTATACCTCCACTCAGTTCCGGCAACAGCAGAGTAGCTCGTCCGTTTTCCGGCAGCCTCTTCCTCCATCTCCTGCTGTTCCTGCACAGCCTTCCACCTCTCAGGCTCCTTCCTCGGACGACTATGTCACCGTTCTGCTCCCTAAGAGCCAGCTTCCCGGTGCCTCCACCACCTCTCCAGCCTTTAACCAATCTTATGAGGCTCAAGGCTCTTCCCAGGGTTATACCAGAGGTAGAGGCTACCACCGTGGTTCACACCAGAACAGAGGTAGAGGTAGATTCTTTCGCAAGGGAAAGAACTTCCGAGGCGGACGTGGAGGCAACTCCTCAAGCCAATACTGAGGTGCAGCGGGTAGGGGGGAGGCTTTATGCCTTCCGCAACAAATGGAGGTTCAGTCCCTGGGCTTTCAGTATCATCTCCAAGGGACTGGGGTGGAGTTGGATTCAAGGACCTCCTCCACCGAACAGATTTCTTCAGCATTCCACTCCGGACCTAGTCGAATTTGTCCAGGACCTGTTACAAAAGAACGCCATACAAGAAACGAAACACCTGAAGTTTCAGGGTCGGCTGTTCAGTGTCCCGAAGAAGGATTCGGACAAGAGAAGAGTGATTCTAGACCTATCCCTTCTCAACTTGTCCATTCAATGCGACAAGTTTCGAATGCTTACCGTCTCGCAGGTGCGGACCTTACTTCCCCGTGGGGCCGTCACCACCTCTATCGATCTTACAGACGCCTATTATCACGTCCCGATAGCGAGACACTTCCGTCCGTATCTAGGCTTCCGCCTAGGAAACAAAAATTACTCCTTCAAGGTGATGCCTTTCGGGCTCAACATCGCCCCAAGGATCTTCACAAAGTTAGCAGAAGTTGCTGTTCAGGAACTCAGAAATCAAGGGATTCAAGTAGTAGCCTATCTGGACGACTGGCTCATTTGGTCAGACACCTCCCAAAATTGCCTAAAAGCCACTCACAGAGTCATCCAATACCTTCAATCTCTAGGCTTCCAGATCAACTTCAAGAAGTCCCGTCTTCTTCCGAAATCAAAGTTCCAATGGCTCGGCCTGCAATGGGATCTTATATCTCACACTCTGTGTCTTCCCAAACCCAAGAGGTTAGAGATTGCAATGAACACCAAACGCTTTCTCAAAGACAAAGTAAGTTCCAGACGACTCCAAGAGAGGATCCTAGGGTCCCTTCAATTTGCTTCAGTGACGGATCTACTTCTGAAAGCAAAATTGAAAGATATCAATCGTGTCTGGCGTTCGAGGGCGAACCGGAAGCTCCGGGACAGGAAAGTCCGCCTTCCTCCCATTCTCCGGGAAAGACTTCTACCTTGGACAAGGGCCAACAATCTGTCAAAGTCAGTTCCCCTTCGATTTCCGCCTCCGAAGTTAATCATTCACACGGACGCATCCCTATCAGGTTGGGGAGGCTATTCTCAGCTCAGGAAAGTTCAAGGTCTTTGGTCTCCCTTATTCCGCCTATTCCACATCAATGTGCTGGAGGCCATGGCAGTTCTTCTAACCCTGAAACGTCTCGCTCCATCCAAGAGACAACACCTTCGTCTGGTTCTCGACAGCGAAGTGGTGGTCCGCTGCCTCAACAGAGGCGGATCAAAATCAGGGCCTCTGAACCATGTTCTAGTAGCCATATTCTCCCTAGCAGCCTCGAACCGTTGGCATCTTTCAGCTGTCCACCTGGCGGGAGTCCGGAACGTAGTTGCAGACGCCTTGTCCCGGACCTCCCCTCTAGAATCGGAATGGTCACTCGATCTAAAGTCATTCCGGTGGATTCTCTCTCGGGTTCCGGGTCTCCAAGTGGACCTCTTCGCCACGGAGTCCAACCACAAATTGAGAGTATATGTGGCTCCCAATCTAGACCCTCAGGCCTACGCCACAGACGCCATGTCACAGAATTGGGACATCTGGGAAAGGATTTATCTCTTTCCCCCGGTGAATCTTTTACTGAAAGTCCTAGACAAACTGAGATCCTTCAAGGGACGAGTAGCCTTGGTCGCACCCAACTGGCCCAAGAGCAAATGGTACCCTCTCCTGCGAGAGTTGAGACTACATCCTCACCCGATACCCAATCCGGTTCTGTCTCAGATAGTACAAACACGCGTTGTGTACGCTTTCTCAAACATTCAGAGCGCCCTAACTTTATGGACTTCATGAAGTTTGCGGCCATGCATGGTGCCAATATCGATCCTCAAAACACCCTGTTCCTAGAATCAGATAAACGGGATTCCACCATCCGCCAATATGATTCTGCGGTTAAAAAGTTGGCTAAATTTTTGATAGATTCAGACGTACCGTACACTGTATGAACTTGAACCTTACAGTCACTTTCTTTAGAACTTTATTAGAATCAGGTCTGGCAGCCAATACTATCACCACTATTAAATCTGCTTTGAAAAAGATCTTCCTAGTGGGTTTTAACATAGACTTAACCGACTCTTTGTTAGCTTCAATTCCGAAAGCCTGTGCCAGACTGAAACCGGTTACTCGTCCTACCCCGGTTACCTGGTTCCTTAATGATGTACTCAAATTGGCTTCTGATACCATTAACAGTTCTTGTGATTACATTCCCCTTCTCAGGAAAACACTTTTCCTGGTGAGTTTGGCTTCCGGGGCAAGAATTTCTGAACTGGCAGCTTTGTCAAGAGACCCGGGTCATATTGAGTTCCTTCCTTCGGGAGAGGTCCTTCTTTCACCTAACAAATTCTTTTTAGCTAAGAACGAAGACCCTCAGAACAGATGGTCCTCCTGGAAAATTGTTCCCCTCACGCAAGATCCGTCTCTGTGCCCTGTTACTACTCTTAGGTCTTATTTATCCCGGACCTCCTCTAACTCCTCGGGGCCTCTATTCGTTAGAGAACAAGGCGGTACCATTACCATTAAAGGGATCAGGCAACAAATTTTGTATTTTATTAAACAAGCTAGCCCTGACTCTTTTCCTCTTGCACATGATATCAGAGCGGTTGCTACTTCGGTGAACTTTTTTCACCACATGAATTTTACGGATCTTTCCAGGTATACAGGGTGGAAGTCACCGTTAGTGTTCAAGAAACACTACCTTAAACATTTGGAAGCCCTTAAATTTCCTACAGTAGCTGCAGGGAGCGTAGTTACCCCCAGGTAACTCACATGTTAATTCCTTGTCATTTTATCTCTCCCCCTTACCTGCCTCATTTATACCCTATTTGTATTCGTTGGTTTCGCACCTGATTACTATTACTATATTTGTAAATTTTTGACTCCTGAGTATCTGTATATATCATCACTCACGGCATTATTATACCTTACCTTTTTTGTCAATTGTACCAAGTGGATTTATGTTCTTTTTAAGATACCCTTATAGCTGTTTTTGGCACTCATCTCTGATTAAAGCAACTTGTATTTCCCTTATGTTTATGTTTTTTCCTTTATTTTGCAAGTTTGGTGACATTTCTCTTGTATATATTCACTGGCCGGCACAGGTTCAAGCCCAGAAAAGGGATTTTGACATAGGAAAAATCTATTTCTGGGCGAGGGACCTGTGCCGCCCAGTGAACCCTCCCAGCTCCTCTCCCTTGGAGTCCCCAAACTTTGGGTGCTAAGGAGTTGGGTTCTGAGCGGATGCAGAGTTGGTGGTGCCGAGTGAGGTTGAACGGCTCTCCTCTATTGGGGTCTTTGTCGTGGATGAATCTAAATAGTGCGGGACCTCTGGATTATACGCCCAATTCTATACCGACACCAATAGGTGAGCGAGCTAGTTAACCTAGCACTCCTTTACATTTTTTCTCTGGTATATTTAGCAGTAAATTACCTAAGAATAAGTGCTAATAGGAGCTTATTCACTGGGCGGCACAGGTCCCTCGCCCAGAAATAGATTTTTCCTACGTCAAAATCCCTTTATTAATATTAGCTAAGTTACAACCCTAGTTGGAAAAGCAGGCTGCCATAAGTCCAAGGGCTCCAACAGGGAAAATAGTCCAGTAAGGAAAGGAAATAAGAAATCGGATAGAATAGTGTGCCTGAGTGTACCCTCAAGCAAAAGAACTTTAACCCATGGCATTGGAAGACCATGGTACAAAGACTAAAGCATTACCCAAGACTAGAGAACAAGGATTTAATTGTGGAGTGTCCTCCTTCTAGAAGAGCCTCTTACCATAGCTGTTCTACCCTTATCAAGAGGAAAGTAGCCACTGAATAATTACAGTGCAGTATGTAATCCATTGAGTGAAGAATGTTTTGGTTATCTTAATATTAGCAGGCATATGAGGAAAGGAAAATGTGTAAAGAATAGGCTAGACTATTCGGTGTACATGTTGGCAAAGGAAAAATGAGGTGTAACCAGAGAATAAGTTATCTTCAAAGAAGATAAATTCTATAGAATTTTGAATAGATTACTATAAAATTTATATATGTTACACATAAAGGTATTTGCATTTCGTACCTTTAAATTCATCTTAGGAATTGTGTGACATTGGCAATTTGTGAGTACAGTTTTCCAGAGTTTTTTTTTTACATTGATGTTACAATGTTTTTTCTCTGGTTTTTAACCTGACCTCACAAATTGCCAATGTCATACCAGTTCAGGATGTGAACAGATAAGGAGTGTCATTCACATAAACTATCTGGACCTGTTAGCAGTATTCATGGAAATTTTGGCTTAGGCGTTACTGGTAAAAAGGGAAGTGCAGAAAACACTGCCGCAGTCTCCTACATTCGGCGCTATGTCCCTTTCTGGAGGCGACAAGATCCTCGCTGTTGTATACACTTTGACACTTTTTACTCATGCTGTTGTAGAGTTGATATTATTATGATTATTTTTGCTAACTAAGCTACAAACGTAGTTGGAAAAGAAGGATGCAATAAGCCCAAGGGCTCTATCAGGGACAAATAGCCCAGTAAGGAAAGAAAATAAACAAACTACAAGTGAAGTAATGAACAATTAGAATAACATATTTTAAGAACAGTAACAGCATGAAAGTAGATCCTTCGTGAATAAACTATAAAAAGAGAGATGTCAGCTTGTTTAGCATAAAAACATTGGCTACAAGTTCTACCAATTCAAATACTCAATTAGGAAGATCATTCCACAACTTTGTCACAGCTGGAATAAAGCTTACAATATTGTGAAGTATTGAGCCTCATGAGAGAAGGCCTGATTTTTAGAATTAGCTGCATACCTAGTATTATGAGCCGGATGGTACTGTCCGGGAAGATCTGAATGGAAAGGATAGTCAGAATTCAGAGGTCTATTTAGGTCTTTGACAATTAGTTCATAGTGGAAAGGCTGCAATAATATTAGATCATCAACAGTGGCTCAATGGGAACATGAATGGAAAGTATCAGAAATCCTTTAAAATTCAAAAGAGATTTCTGTGTAGGTGGTTCCGAGTATGTCTTCCCAGAATGACGATGTATTATTGCTTACTGGCCTAAGTAGGATGTAAAGGGTTATCTTAGGGAACATATTTCTAAATCTGTAGGTGCTGTACAAAATTCTTCATTATTGGATTTGTAATTTCAAAATATGATGTTCAATTGTATGCAGTAGTGTATTGAACAATGCGATTGTTTCTGTAGTGCTGTTTTGAACAAAGTTCTTATATTCTCTAATCAGTTTGCCAGTTGGCCTGATAAAGTATTATGATTTTGTTTTCAACGTAAGAGTGCTCCCTTTTAGATTCAAACTTCGAAAGTGGGACATTATTCCCTTTGGATAATTTGCCTAGAAGGGCTACTTAACTTTTAAAAATGTCATCACTGAAAGAACTTACATTTTGCTCCATAAAAATGAATTATCTCCAAAAGTACTCTTTCCTTTCTTCAGGGAGATTTGGTGTCGGCTAATTGCTGTACCACACAATAGCAAATTTAGTTTCTGTCTAACCCAGTGATAAAGTATCAATTTGAAGTTGGGTTGTATTTATGAAACACTAGATATTCTATAAAATAGATCACTTTTGTTTTTTTAAGCTTGATTATATACAGTAATTCACTTTTGTATTATCTTTGGACAGAAAGGAGTTTCATCTCTTATTTTATTTGATAGATTTGTATCTTAAAAGTTTAAGGAAACTTTTCAGTCTTGTTCCAAATGTTAAGTTTAGATTTTAATGACCTTAACATTCTTTTGCATATACACTAGAATAAATATTGAAGATGTTCTTATAATAATCTTAGGATTTCATGAGAATATTTAATAGATAACACTTATTTTGTAAAGCGTGAATATATTTTCTGTATAATTGTAATTCATATTTTTTAATTAGATAGCCATGGCCACTACTGCAGTATGATACAACTTAGTTCGTGTTAGAGGTTAAATCGTGTACTAACTGTGATTGAAGTACTGTTAAGGAGAACTTCTATGTTTTTGAAAAGTTTTGTAAAACTTCTTTTGACATAAGTCTGGATATGATATTCCAGCTTCAAGGGCGTCTTCCGAATACAGTCGAGGAAGTACCATTGTTGTGTTAGTTAAGATCAAGGGCAGGGTTGAGTTGTTAGTACTTGTAGAATAAGTATTTTTATTCTTATTTTTAAAAGTTTAATTGCATTTGTAATGCATTAGGTTAATAATTTTGGGATTTATTCAGGTAGCTTGGTTGCATATAAGTTTGAAATTCCTGAGCAAATATTTACAACCATTGATATTATGGTGGTTAGAAATAAACAAAATAATTTGTAAGTTAGAAGTGGTTATAGGTAAATCTATTTTTGAGAGTTTATAAGGGATTTTAAGGCCATTTCTTTTAGCGAGATGCAGGTAATGAGATCAAAAGAAATCGAACTTTGTTTTATAAGTAGATACTGTATAGTGAGTCGAACCTTAGATAGATTGACAGTATCTAGTTGAGGAGATAATAAAGCAGCTTATGTAATTAAGAAGGCATTACAGAGTAACAATATTTAATCCTAGTTTTAAAAGGTATTTTTTCCTTGTTATTTTTGTGCTGAGTTAATTATCATAAGTAGGATTCCTCATATATCCAGACCTATGTCAAAACGAAGTCCGTCTTGTAACGTTGAAACATTAAGTGTATTCTGTAACCTTGTGACAATACTGTATTCTTTAATCTATTCCAGATGTAGATTGTATACTATTCCGAAAGATACTGTAATAAAGGCCTTTAGGCCCATCAACAGGGGCTGATCTCAGAAATGCAGTGGCCCTGCTTCTTTGCCACCAGAAGCCGTATATAGAAGCTACAACAGTCCCTGTCTCCTGTGATGAGTTTTGGTGACATGATTCTCAATGGTGAGGCTTGAAATTATGTGACAACTTCTTGTTTACTGGAAGCAGTGTGTCACTGGGTTATTATCTTCCAGTTGGTTAATGTTTATTAAATAGGTATCTTGAACATTTGATATTTTAGTCTAGAAATATGAAACTGCTGTCATAATTTTTTCATCTTATTGAGGGAGTTACTCAATGCCACAGAACCAAAAATAGCCTGTCACTAGAGTTCTTACGAAAAATCCTGATTCATTGTAGCTTAATGAATAATCAGAGTTATAAAGTTCCAATCAGTTTTTTTTAGAATCATGACTAAAGAACAAATGAATTTAAAGTTTTTGAGTTCTTAAAGTGACCTAAGATGACTTTGGACACTACAGTTTGATGTTCTAATTGAACATAGATTTGCCATTCAAAATGATTTCCAATTCCATTATAGCTGATGGAAGATTACTGTACCTGGAGTATTGTTCCAAACATGAGTGCAGTTGTTAGATGATTTTACCCTGGATGTGAAAAGTTTTGTCTCCATCAGATATTTTTTGCAGGCCATTCAGTTTTGTGTAACGTAATTCTTATAGTAACTGTATTACTTGATAAGTCAATTGTTTAAAAATAGAATCCTCAGAAAGCTTAAGAAAGAGTCGTAGATCTTCCACAGGCTTTGAAAGTTCAAAATTTGTTAAACAGAATACTTTCTGCTGTGTTGGATGCATAATTTGCCAAAATTTCATTAATTTTAAATATATTTTCTGGTAATTGTCTGCCCTTGTATTTATGATTACATCTTAGATTATATGGGAATATATCTCTATATCTTGAAATGTATATCTAATAATTTGATTTGAAGAAGAACAATTTAGTGTAAACTTAATTAGTCTTTAGAAGCTGGGAGTGTTAGATTTTTTTTGTGAGATTAGTAGTAAAGTAAATTGTAATTAAATCTTTTCATCTTAATAATCATTAAATGTCACTGAATGTGAATGCAGCCATTCATTGTTGGGCTTTTTTAGTTTCATTTGTAACTTGTCCCATGATGGACTTGGAAGAGGTTCAGTATTTTTCTTTATATTTGGGATTCCAATAGCTTTTTAGAGAGACGACCGGCATCACCTTTTACATGTTCCAAGATTAGATGCATGTTATGTTTCTCGAATGCTTCATTGACCGAGGAGAAGTGCAACATGCACATTGCTGCGTCATTTTTGGCCCAAATATGGTGCGGTAACCTATCATTATTTAAATCTTTACATATTTTGTTATTCCCTGTACCAAAAGATAGAGCTAATGGCCTTGTCAGATTCTTGTGACAAAGTGATGGTATTTAGTAGAACAAGTTTAGTTGTGTTCTAGAGAGTTGAACATTGCCCTAATATATTGCCAACTATGTCATGCATACTTGTTATGCTGTGGTCATTAATACATACTGTATTGAGCTATTTTGTTAACAGGACTTGATTTGGATGTGTCTCTCATTCGTAATTTTAGGCTTGAATCACAGGCAGAAGGCATAGCTTCTTTTTTATTTTTGTCTTCAATATTCTTTGGCTTTACGTGGTCCTGTTTGGCTCTACTTCAGTATTGGTCAAAGAGCACACTTATATTTGAAGCTTAGATCTGTAAAGCCATCATTTTATGTAGATTTTGTTACACCAAATCTATTAAGATTGACAATTGCTTTTCTTGATTAAGCACTGGTGTTTTTGGAGAATCTACTATCCCTTT
This sequence comes from Palaemon carinicauda, assembly GCF_036898095.1. Classification (NCBI taxonomy): domain Eukaryota; kingdom Metazoa; phylum Arthropoda; class Malacostraca; order Decapoda; family Palaemonidae; genus Palaemon; species Palaemon carinicauda. The sequence continues at coordinate 59,796,564 of NC_090743.1, forward strand.
GTTGTGCTACCTTGGGTCCTCTTGGTGACCACTGAGGTAGTGGCAGTAAGTGAGTCAGCATATGAAGCTTCATTTGTGGTGGAAAACAGGGCTATGGCACCCTAGTAGTACCAACCAAACTCGGCTGAGTGCCTCGTCGGGCAAAGAGGAATGATGAGAAAAAAATCCTTTTTTGTTTCTATTTTGTGTCGGCTACCTTCTAAAATAGATTGAAGTGACATGGTAGACAGTTAGACTTTGGAGTCCTGAAAGGTCAAGATTTTTTAACGAAAACTGTTCAAACTGTTATCAAGAAGCATGTTAGATAATCTCATTGTTTCTTACACTATTTTAGTGGAAATCTTTGTAATCGCTTTACACATTTCAGCTGGTTTCTAAGCTGAGAAAGTTGATGGTTAACAGACTTTCATGAGTGCTAAATGTGTCAAACAAAGATTAGTTTCTTACTCTTACTTTCTCATATTTCATATAAAAAATTATGTATCAAGAAGCATGTTAGATAATCTCATTGTTTCTTACACTATTTTAGTGGAAATCTTTGTAATCGCTTTACACATTTCAGCTGGTTTCTAAGCTGAGAAAGTTGATGGTTAACAGACTTTCATGAGTGCTAAATGTGTCAAACAAAGATTAGTTTCATACTCTTACTTTCTCATATTTCATATAAAAAATTATGTACATGAAAATCATAAAAACTTATTGTTTTATGAAAAAAAGAATGTACTGTACAGAGAGTTTGTCAAAACTGAAAGCTTGATGATGCTGAAAGTTTTTATTTAGGAATATTGCATGAAACTTGATGATGGATATTCATTACTTTCTTGTTATCCTGGGATGCACACTTACAGTAATAGGTTTTACCTGGATTTACATGTTTGAAAACTATTGCATTTTAAAATGAAATCTAATTTTAATGAACATATTATTGCAAAAAAAGTCATTAGAATATTTCTGTGAAATAGAAATACTGTATCAATATTCGGGAATCGTAAATGTTCGGATTAAGGTTGAGACCCGCTGAAGCTTGGGGGAAGCCTATAGGTCTACCTACTGAGTCATCAGCAGCAATTAGGTAGCCCTCACTGGTCTTAGCTTGGGTGGAGAGGGGCTTTAGCTGATGACCATATGTATATGTTGTCAGTCTCAAGGGCACCGTTACTGTCCCTTGCCTCTGCCGTTTATAAGCAATCTTTAAACTTGCAGAAGTCATCTGTCATCTTTGTTACAAAAACTACAGTAATATCTTGCTTTGACCACAGATTTCATCTCCATCATAAGCAGTTCAAAAGTCTTTGATCGTGAAGTTTAAGATTTCTACTTTATTTGAGAGATTTTAGATGTGTTATACAGTACTTGAACTAATGTACAGTACGTATCAGGAGATAGTTTGCAGTAGGGAAGAGTACTGAATAATTTGGCTGTACCTTTCAAAAATTATCAGATCTTGAGACAATTTTCTTTTTAAAGCGTAAATAATTTTGTTGAGTTTTGTTTTTAGTCTACAAGACTTTTCCGGATGAAGCTTTTTCATATTGGCTATACAGTGAACCTTCGTTTATCGCGGTAGATAGGTTCCAGTCGCGGCCGCGATAGGTGAAAATCCGCGAAGTAGTGACACCATATTTACCTATTTATTCAACATGTATATTCAGACTTTTAAAACCTTCCCTTGTACGTAGTACTGTTAACAAACTACCCTTTAATGTACAGAACACTTAATGCATGTACTACAGTACCTTAAACTAAAACAGGCACAAATATTAAAGGTGATTTTATATCATGCATTTCCTAAACATGCTAAAAAGCACGATAAAAAATGGCAACCAATGTTTTGTTTACATTTATCTCTGATCATAATGTAGAAACAAACTGGAGGTAGAGCTTTGCTTATTACCCAGACATATTTCCCATACTTTTCCCTTAGAACTACATCACATCTTCCTACTTTAGATATATAGATATATATATATATATATATATATATATATATATATATATATATATATATATATATATATATATATATATATATATATACATATATATGTGTGTGTGTATATATATATATATATATATTTATATGTATACACATATACATACCTACATATATACATAAATACATGCATACATATATATATATATATATATATATATATATATATATATATATATATATATATAAATTATTACTGTATATATATGGGTTATGGAAAAAATCCGCGAAGTGGTGAATCCGCGATGGTCGAACCGCGAAGTAGCGAGGGTTCACTGTAGCTTAATGGTAAAGGATGTCAGTACATCTAAGGTTTCAGTTAAGCTGATATACATTGAAAGCTCAGTACTGAATGACATTGGAGAAGTTACTGTACACATTTTAGAGTTATATTATGGGCTGAAAGTCTCTAGTTGTAGACTGCTAAGTTTATTTCTCCATTGAGATCTTTTAGATAACTGCTTTGGAAAATACTGTATAGTTTAGATTTTCACATTGAATGAGTTCTGCCATAGAAATTCTTATTAATCAATTCAACTGTTCAGAAGCTCATTTGAAGCCATATTGTCGTTGGTGATCCAGAAATATTCTGTATTTTTCTTTTTGGATGAAAGATATAAAAAATACTTGTCATTGTCAATCCTTTTCCAATGTAATACTCAAGCAATTGAATTCATTCTAGATTTTTTCCCAGTCTGAAGATGTTTCGAGATTACTTTCTCCTTGGCTCGAAGAATTTAATTAGTTCTTGACCAAAATCTATTCCACTCAGGTCGTGTGTGATGTGTTGATTTTTTTCTGATGGATTTAAATACTGCCAAAATTGAGCTTCATTTGCACAAAAACTTGTAGATTAACTTTTATCAAAAGCAAGCGTCAAACCAACCGTTTGACGCTTGCTTTTGATAAATCTATTATAGATTTCATTCTATCTTCTCTAAGGAATATGTATGCTCGTTGCAATTTTATGTCTGATTCGAGTATCTTTTCCTGAGGATCTAAAAGATTCAGTTTTCCCAAGAATGACATAAGTCTACTTGGCATAAGAAGCTAAATGCATCCTGTTTGCTCTCTAATAAAAGCAGCTTCTGTGAGTATGATGCTTGGTCTAGGTATCATGGTATTTGGAAACTCTTCTTTAATTGTTCATTTCAAATGCTTTGAGTCAATTGCTTCTTGTTGATCTTTGTTTGGATGATGCATTCGATAGCTGATTTTGACGTATATTTTTCTTTGTTCATTGCTCTTTCTGTCAGTATGTGTTTTGAGTACTACTCTCTGTAGCTGCATGCCTAAATATTGGGCTACTTTTGTTATAGTGAGGATATTCTCCTGAGACCTTTCAGTTTTTCCTGAGATTGTACTGTTTTAGAGACTTGGTGAAAACAGTTCTTTATTATTGCTCTTTTTGTACTTATTTTCATATTTCCTTGGGAGGAAATTTCTCCATTAAAGAAGCCAAAGAAATTATCTATTCTGTTGTGTTCAGTATCTTGATGAAAAGAATACTGCTTTCAGTGCAACTCAGAATGCAACATAGCACAAAGGCAATTGATTACTGTACTTTCAGCATTTTATTTTATTAGCTTGTCCTGAGATATGTGGACTTTCATCTTCAGCTATCAGTAAGAGGCGGTAGTCATTTTCATCGTTTGGTTTGCAACATTTCCCTTGTGCAATCATTTTAAGGAAGGAATTCAGTTCCATAGTGCTTTTAGGGAATTATTATACCTGTATCAATGCTTTTATGAACAGCTATTGATACAGTGAGTGTTGATCCATATTTCTCTTTTGAGTTCCATAGCTCTGGTTGTAGCTGACTTATGTGCACAAGGAGGCTGTTAATTATTTGTTTGGCTCATTGTCTTTTATCCTCTACTTCATATTGCTTACTGTGGATATCATTAGATCTGCCCTTTTGTTGATCTGAATCAGTGTAGCACTGTCCAGTCCTTTGATTGTTGGTGTCACTAGCTATTTTCAGTATCCTGGTCACTCTTATTTTTACTAGTACACTATTTGTTCAAGGAATTTACATCAGCATTTCTGCTGTACTTAGTGTACAACTGTCATTTGCTATTGCTTTGTATTTTGAAATCTTTTATCACTTTATATATAAGTGCAGTTTGCTAGTAATTGAGATGGACTTTGATGTCTTTTGACAGCTGGCATATTGTGGAGTTTAGGAAATTTCTCCTCAAGCACTTAGTACTTTCATACTCATGTTATTTTAGAGGGAAATACATTGAAATCACCAACTCCATTGTACATACCAATGCTCAGTGGTTGAGAATTTATAACAGTATGTTCCAGTTCAGGTTTTGTATTCTAGAAAGAACAAACAAAAATTATTTTGTCTCACTAAACACCGAAGGCATATAATAAAAATTTATTTCTCAATCCTTGTTGGGAGTGTAAGATGGTGTAGAACTTTGTCCTTGTCACTGTGCGCTTTGTTTTGGATCATAGCTGTGATAAGATGGAACTTTGAGGTCTGGCAGAGGTAGTGTTCTGCACTCTATGACATACTTATTGTTTCTAAGTTCAACAAGCATTTTTTGCAAGCAAGCTAACTCACTTGGAATGTCCCTTCTTATGAGATGTGGTCTAAGGATTTACCCTTCTCTAAATGATCGCAATTTTGCTTTTTTATTATTACAAGTGTTAGATTTGAATCTGGATTTGTAATATCCAATTAGGGTTGACTATGATGTTAGTCCCTGCTCAGTTGAGGTCAGGATTTCTTAAGTGTTGGAATCCCATTGTGCTTTCATTTTCTTGGTGTTGATTGTCTAAATCCAAAGTACAAGTCATTTTATGTTGTGTTTAGTTGGGTTTTAGAGACATTGTGATTATCTCTATTTGCCTCGTGTGGATTGTTTAATCATTGTCATTGTAGGAAAATTATTAACAATGATCCAAGCAATTGCTTTTGGCTCAGCTCCCATTCAAGAAGTTGTTGGACTGTTGCCTCTAAGGAAGAAGGAAAAACAAGCGACAGGAGAGAGGGTGGTGCAGGAATCTTTAGCAGAAATTGATCCCTAATCTATTGATAATGCCCTTGTTCTCTTTATTTCTTTGAGGAAGAAACTTATGGTTTCCTTAGAGTAAAGTACTCTAGTTCAGCTGTATGAGGAGCTGATCTAGTGGTCATAGAATTTTGTATAGTTCTTAAGTTTCCAGTAGCATAGCTAGTGCATTTCAGTGCAATGATTCTTAGATAGAAAATAGCCTGGACGAGTTTCATAAACTTCTTAGTCTTCCATTTGAATTTCACGGGTCTCACACTTATTAGCAAGTGATAAACTTGTGTCGTTCTCTAGTGATTCTCATGAGGTTCTCCATTTAGCTTTTCTCTATTTATTTTGCTACTAAGAAAACTCCTTTACGGAAAATCAAGTATTGTCTTTCTCATTGAGCAATGAAATGCATTTGATATCAGTTTTTGCTCTGATAGTAATTCCCAAGTACTTGAGGTTTTACATGTTCTGTGAGGTATCACATCAGTACGATTACCGTTTCTTAGGTTTTGTTGACGCAGAATGAGCTCGGATTAGCCTAGTACATTTATACTCAATTTAAGAAAGGTATTTGTATTATAACCTAAGCACCTTTTTCAACTGCTTTATGTGAATGACATGGCCTCCTATGAGGAAATAAGAGTAGCTATATTTTCCCTTTAGTTTGCTTGAGAGGAAATTGCTGAGGATGCCTCTTTTTGTTGCACATGTTAAAAAGAAATCTGTTCTTGATTATTCTGGCAATATTATTTCACATCGACTAGTCTGTTGATTTTTTCTTTTGGTTGTTGGCATTTTATGCGTAAGTTTATCTAATTGTGACAAGTCTAGAAAAAAACTGGTTTCATTTCCAACAGTTTACTCAAGTCAGAAAGATGCGTAAGTTTATCTAATTGTGACAAGTCTAGAAAAAAACTGGTTTCATTTCCAACAGTTTACTCAAGTCAGAAAGATGCGTAAGTTTATCTAATTGTGACAAGTCTAGAAAAAAACTGGTTTCATTTCCAACAGTTTACTCAAGTCAGAAAGATTCTTGTTTGTTGGAGCAACTTACGTCTGTTTTTTAAAATTGATGGTGCATCAGGGTTTGCTTTTGACAGAGTCTAGGTTATTGAAATCCCTTGAAATGAAGACAGCAATCATGTTATAAGACAAATTAAGGCCAAATATTTATTAGAGACAGCCATTTGCTCAAAAGACCACAGTTTAGAAGGGCACATTTCAACCATATTTTTATCTTTTGGTTCAGAATATGCAGGAAATAACTTGACTATGTAAAAACATTTAGATTTAATGTAAAGGTCAGGCAGTCACCCTCCAAGGAAAGTACTGGCAGATGCATTTTGGTATTTAAGGTTTACCTTAGTACCAATGCCATGTCTTTCAGTGCCCCCTTGAAGGGTGCGCTGCCTGTGCTAACTCGTCGGTGCAGGGGAATGCGACGTCAGTCCGATCTGGCACATAGCCAGGGTGTCGGGGTAGTACCCTGCATTTGATGTCATCCCCTTTTCCAGAGTCTTTTTTGCATTTGAGAAACATCGCATGAATTTTACCTTGGTGGTGTATTTGGTCTTGTTGCTTTCTATAAAGCTTTTTCATCCAGGTATATTGGACTGTATTTGAAATGATGACTCCTGTCCTCAGTGGTGACTTGAGACATAAAAGTGAACTATAAATGTCTGAACTTTAATGATAATTCGTTCACATTAAGGGGTTTAAATGGGAATTTTTTAGTCTTGTTTCTTTGCATTTAATAAATGATGGCATTGATAAGTTTATACTTTAATGTCAGTTGTAACGTAAGATACAAGTTTAAATATTAAAGTTTCTTTGGGGGTTTTAAATGTCACATTACCAACAACTTAAGTTTAATTAAGATAACACCTGAAATTGTTCTTATTCTGACCAAATTAAAGAGATATATCCGCTTGAAAAGTAGTAGAGAAATCCTTTGATATAATCCAAATAATCTTAAATCCAGGGAGACATTTGCTATACATTAAATGTGTTTAAAGATTAATTTGTACTTTGACAAATGTTGCTTTTACGCAGTTTAACATATTCTGCTTAATAAAATAGTTTTGCGCTCAAAGATGTGTGGAAGAGTTATGGCTAATATTTCTGCTTTCTGAAGGTTCTAGTTTTGTAAACTGGACTTAGATTATAGACTATGCAGTATATTATAGTGTTAAGATATGTTAACAAAACTGAATTGCCTGTGAAGTGTCTTATAAAGAGTTAACTATTAAGTCCAAGGTAAAATTATCTAAGTACTGTACTAATTTTTAGAACTACACATTCCGGGTATGGTTAACCAGGATTACTTTTGATTGGCAAAGTTCTTCAAATGGTATATGAAACTGTAATGTCCAATATGTTCTTAATCACTGCAAGAAATTAAGAACCTTACTTCCATTTGTTGCTTTAGATAAGTCATGATTTTAAAAGTCAACAAACTCTAAATGGAACTTTAATAACATAATTAAGTTACGAATTTCAGATTTTTCCTTTAAGATTCTGTGTTCAGAGATATTTTTGGTACTGTGGTATACTGAAACACTTTGAATTGCTTCTTAGTGTTCTCTCAATAAGATAAAAAATTGTCCGCAGCAGCAGTTTCTAGTTATGATACCCATTTCCTTAAATGTTAACCAACTGGGAGATGTACCAGCGATAGTCTGCTTCCAGTTGCCGTACAATTTCAACTTCTCCATTCAGAGGAATGAAATGATGTCACCGTACTCATCACAGGAGACGTTACGGGACTCTTTGACTTTGTAAGGTTCTCTGGTATGCTGGGCAGCAGCTAGAGCCAGCAAATGCAATTCTGAGGTCAGCCCCTTATTTGGGGGGGGACACTAATATGTCCAGAAAAAATAATTAATAAAAAAAATATATTTTTTTTATTTTGTTATAATTTTCCCTTGTATTTTTATGGTAAATAAAAGTTTCTTGTTCTAAATTTTTCTTTTATTGTATTCTTTCAAAGTTAATTTTTACAAAAGCATTTTTTAGATAGTACAATTTTACATAAATTTCATGATATATGTATCTTGCATTTCTATTTTAATTGCCAAAACTTTAGTGATAATAGATTTACACTTAACTTTATTGATTAAATAACTGACTTACGGTAATAACTGCATTGGTTAGAAGGTATCTCGCTTTGCATTTTTATTTCCGAGTGTTTAAAAGTCCATTACAAGAATAATTTGTATCACTGTACACTTATGTATCATGCATTTGAGTTAGTAGTCCACCAAATTTAGCAATTGTGGTCAAAGTTTTGGATGTGAAATGGTTTTTGCACAACTGACTTGAGAGATCTAGTCAATGACCCACAAAGATGACCATAAGAATCCTTGGGATTCATAAGTACTTTTGTGGGACTTCAACTAATCTCTCCAGTCAGCTGTACAAATAATAAAAATTAAAACATGCTTTTACATCTGAAACTTTGACCAGAATTGCTAAATTATGTGGTCTAATAACTCAAATGTATGATACATAGTGTACAGTGATGCAAATTATTCTTGTAATGAAATGTAAACACTTGGAAATAAAAATGCAAACCGAGATACCTTCTAACCAATGCAGTTATTACCATAAGTCAGTTATTTAATCAATAAAGTTAAGTATAAATCTATCAACACAAAAGTTTTGGCAATTAAAATAGAAACAAAATTAGTCTTAGAACTTTTACACAAATATTTCACTGGATTTTATCTTGATAGAAATCTCTTCTGACTTTGGCAACATTTAAAATTGAATAAACAAAATCTATCCAAAGAAATTTTACAATAAATATTTTACTGGATTTTAGACTGATTAAAATCGATTTTGACTTTGGCAACAGATTTGGCACCATTTAAAAGTGGACAAACATAATTAGTCTAAAGAAATTTTACATAAATATTTCTATGACAAAGAAAAGGGGGCAATAAAGATAGATAATGAACCTAAACTTGGCTTAAGGATGTAAATTGATTCTCTATCAAAGCAAAACTGTGAATAAGCTAAATGAAAGTAGAACATCTCAAAATCATAAAATCTCAAACTACTGTACAAAGACAGATTACATATTGACATTACAAGCAAATAGCACTAATTAATCGGTAGCACTCAGCAAAAGATGACTATTTTCTTAAGTGGTACAGCAAATTATATGGCAATACAAGAGAACCACAAAGCAACCAATACAGCTATTTTCCTATACAAAACATCGAGAAGAGACATCCCCTTTTTTGTTCATTTGTTTGATGTCGGCTACCCCCCAAAATTGGGGGAAGTGCCTTGGTGTATGTATGTATACATTAAAAACCTATGCAATAATATTTCTGGTAATTTCTCAGGTAAATAACTACAGAAAAGAAAAAAAGTAACTGTGTTATTGTAACTTAACAAATTTCTCAAAACTAGGAGAGAACTTGAGAAGTGTAAAAAATTTTCTTGAATTTTTCTGAAGTTTTTTATTTAAAAAAAAAGTAGGTACAAGGAGGAGGCAGAGACTAGCCACTTAAAATGACACAGGATAGACAGTGGCGTGAAAACGCGACCTTATACATCTCTTGGGCTAAAACAGAGACTGGACGGCTATTTACAAAGACCCGAAAGAGATCGTGTTGAAAATTAGAAACATAGAAACAGTGATGACCAAAAAAAGCGATGCTATGCAGAGCCTTCAGAACAATCTTATCGGATAAGCATAAGGTAAAGGGTGAAAGGTCCTCTCCTAACATGATACACATCTAAATCTAAAGATTAAAAATTGAGGGAAACTATACAATATCAATCTCTTGAATGACAGAAGATTTAGAAACAAGGTGAGAACTGTTAAGACTTGACAGTAGAGGGAAATAGGGCACCAGTTTCATGTGGAATTGTGATGCCTGCATTTTACGGCAGTTTTAAAAATATGTTTCATGACTGAGTAGCACCAAAAATAATGATGCTGTCATTAAAATTCCAAAAAATATTCTTACTGTACCTAGCATAAAGGGCACCAGAGAATTAATGTTGAAATCTGCAATATTATCCCAACCTGTAAATTGACACGTCAGCAAAGGACCCTGCATGGAGGCCATGATTTAAATGGAAACGAGAATACTAAACCAACAGACGGGATTTACTATAGTGGCCTTTCAGTGAGATTAGGATATACAGTATATGCAAAAGCAACAATAAAAAAGTCTACGAAAAATATAAATTAGGGAACTTGCAATAAAACATCATATAATAGTATTACAAGTAAAAGTCAGACAAAACCAAGTAAAAATGAAAGGTGATGAGCAGCTAAAGATGGCAAATTTACGGTAACTTGTATGTTTCCTAACCATACAAACCAAGACACTTTTATTAGAAGCATGACAATCAGCGGAGCTAAACAGCTGTTAAACTTTAACAAGGTAAACATAGCCGCTTACTGGGTGGAAGGTAAGCCGCCACTCGATAGGCAGCTTGGCCTTCACTTTGACCTTTGGCCTGGGTGCCTGCAGGGTGGTTGAGGAGGGCTGTGCAACATGGTGTAACAAACCATCAACTTTGAATGGGAGACTTATCCTGAGGAGGGATGAAGTTCCTAAGACCAAACCTGGCTTGGCTAACCGACCCGGATACTCCAGACTTTGTGTGCCCTCACTCTCGAGGGTCCAGCGCCTTGCACCTCCAAAGAGTGGTAGGAATGTCTGATAGTTTTAAAAGCCAGAAGGAAACAGTGTTTCTGGAGATCATTTTCTTAACCTTATGATTCACAGCTGTGAAATGTTCTCCGATGCCAAGGTGTGAAGCGTTTTATTCTTTTGACTTAGCATCTGAACGCCCTCACAGGACAAAGTAGCAGATCGTCTTGATTGCTAGAATCCCATATTGACAAGTCCTTTGTCCTCACCACAAACTGTGGGACATAAGGAGAAAGAAACCTTCCAAATTATCAATGTCATACGAGTGCTGTATAATTATCTGACTAGCTTCGACAAGACTTAACATATTCAGGTATCCCCACAATAAATACAAATACTTTCTGGTACGAGGTCCCAACTATACAGTAAGTATTTACAGCAAACCAACTTAGTATGGTGTCCTTGACTAGTACAGTTTTGCTGATCAAGGCGATACACAAACCCTTTCACCACACTCAAGTAACCCCATGATTCAAAGAGGTACTGATACTACCACAGCCGCAAGAGTTACGATGGGGCGAAAGGTTCCTTAAATTCAGCTCACACATCAGGTATTAATAAGTAACTGATGAGTTGACACTATGATAACACTACTGCTGAAGCATAGCTTCTACACCAAATATTGGGCGACAACCACTGCAAAGCCTAGAGAGCAGGTGTCTAGGATCTTGTATGCACCATTTACCAAATAAGAAAGGTAGTTTTCCTCTTCCAAGTTCCTGCTAAAAGTAGCAACGATACCCAGTGGTTTTAGTGAAAACAATCTTTGCGGCAAGACCACGGATAGTATGAGCCCTGGGAGAAGCGCTCCAAAGGGATAGAGGCTTCATAATAGCCTTTTGTACTCAAAGAGAAACTGTATTTTTGGTTACTCTTTTTCTTTTACCCATTGTTGACAAATAAGTTGGACACTGGGTTCGACAAAGTTCAGCCTTTATCAAATAGAGAGAGAGACTGCCCTAACAGGGCATAGTAGTAATTCAGTCCCTTCTTGAGTGATGAAAGTCAGATTAGTCGACACAAAAAGGTGGATTTTGGATCTTGCTAGAAGCTATGTTCGCAGCAAGCCCATGAATATTGTGAGCCCTGAGAGGGGCTAGGTAACCCGAGGGTTTGAAGGCTCTCCAAACAGCCTCTCTCTCTCCACGTCTACCGAGTGGTTATTGCATAACGCTAAGGTTGAGGAAAGGCCAAGAATGTCATGGGCTTTTACCAAAGATATAAACTCTCATAATCGCATCCCCGTGACCAGGAGATTGTGATCTTGGACCTGCCTTTCTTGTTTTGAACTGTGCTAACAAACAAAGATATGGAAGGACAGTTGGCAGGGAGCATTCTCTTAAGGTACTGTATAAGTAAACTGCCCTTACAGGAAAAAGTAAACTGTGTAAATCATCAGTTACCTTATTAAATGACAGTACTGTAGAAGAGTGAAACCTGGTATCATTACTAGAAAGATTTTGGATCTTGGCTATAAATTCTGTAACAAAAGTAAATGACAGATCTTTCCACCCTCTAGAGTTTGGAAAAAAAAATAGGTCATGTAGTTTGCTCACTCTTTTTGATGAGGCTACAGCTAAAAGGAAGACTGTCTTTAGTAGTAGGTCTCGACCAGAAGCCTTGTTGAGGGGAGTAAGAGGTGCCATTAAGGTACTTGCTGAAGCCATAGTTGCTGCATTACCATCTATATATGCCTCGGGAGGGACCCCATCAGATGCTTCTCTCAAAGATAAACATGCTCTCATAAACATCAAGAATAGTAGTCTAGAATGATGCAGTGTTCTGTAGATGACACCAGTGACAGGGATCTCAAAGTTACTTTGGAGTCAGCCTCGAAGTCCCTCTTTCAGAGGTGGTAGGTAAACTTTAACTGTGGAGATACAGTATTTACAAAACAGCAAAGTGGAACTTAATCAAGTGCAGTTATTGCAGCAGAATTGGCCAATCTGGAAGCTCCTTGGAACTTCTATGATTATATCTATAAAGTTAAGGTACCACTCCACCTGAAACTATTCTTACCAGTAGGTCTGGTGGCATTCAGACCTTTTATAGGACCTGACAGATTAGTCAGAACCGGGGAAAGTCTTAAAACATCCATCCCCTCCCAGGAGAGATGGCCAGCATCTGGAACAGAACTGGAGAATAATGTGCTGCCAATTTTAGATTTAAATAATCATCAAACCTATTTATAATTGAGGAACCCCAAATGATGAGATTTCTCAGTAATTAACGATTCAAAGACAAAACAGAAGTAATTATCATCCTAGTTGACTGATTGTCTATTACTCCCATCACTCTTATTTAACTGGGATGTAGAGGGCTGAGAGGTGAATGACATTCACATCGACTATTAGCAAAGGAGGCATAACAGTCTCTCCTTGTTTGTAAACATACTTCTCTGAAGTCATGCTGTCGTTCATCAACACTACTGAGGACCTACTGATGGTTGCAGTAAAGTTTGAGGTGGAAATGGCCACAAGGTCCTCCTCCTCCACCAGTGACCTTCTCCCAGAAATCCACTCCCATCCTGAAAGAGTACACCACAGATTTACTAAAGGAGAAAGCAATCAAACGGGACCGATCACCGAAGTTCCAAGGCCTCCTGTTCACAATTCCGAAGAAAGGCTTGTCGGCATTGAGAGTGGACCGGGACTTGTCAAAGCTAAACTCTTACATTCTCTGCGACAAGTTCCGGATGATGACTATCTCTCAGGTACGGACCTTACTTCCCCTTGGGGCCGTCACCACCTCTGTCGATCTTTCCAACGACTATTATCATGTGCCTATAGCTCGAAACTTCTCTTCTTATCTGGGTTTCCGCCTAGGCAGGAAAGCCTTTGCGTTCAAGACATGCCCTTCAGCCTCAACATTGATCCCAGGATATTCACGAAACTGGGAGAGACAGTGTTAGTACAACTCAGGAACCAAGAGATACAGATCATGGCTTATCTGGACGGTTGGCTCATTTGGGCCCGGTCGGCCATAGAAGGCAACAGAGCTACGAAGGAAGTACTTCGATTTCTCGACAACCTGTGATTTCGGGTCAATCTCCAAAAGTCTCGCCTGCAACCATCAGGCCACTTAGAATGGTTAGACATTCAGTGGGACCTTTCGAAGCACACGTTCTCTCTCCCTTCCAAAAGGTAAGAGGAATAGCTTCCAAGGTCAAGAATTTTCTCAAACACAAACAGATGTCCAGAAGAACCTTAGAAAGTATCATCGGCCTTCTCCAATTCACTTCAATAACAAAAATGCAAAGACCTCAATCGAGTTTGGAGAAAGAGAGCTACAGTACCTTTAAGAGACAAAGTCTCGAAGATCCACTCTGTCTTGAAAATGAGACTACGCCCATAGTCCGAACTGAGGAACCTCTCCAATCGGTTCCTCTACAATTCCCACCTCCACAAGAGACATTCCATACAGCCGCGCCTCTAAGTGGATGGGGGGATTACTCCGAACTTCAGATGTTTTAGGGGTCTTGGTCACCCGCCATGAAACAGACCCATATCAATGTTCTCGAAGACATGGCAGTGTTCTTGACCCTGAAGAGACTCTCTCCTCCGAGGTCGAGCCACATCAGAGTAGTGTCAGCCAGCACAGACGTAGTACACTGCGTCAACAGGGGAGGATCCAAGTCACCCAACCTGAATCGGATCCTGGTCGCTATCTACGCCTGGCCAACAGAAAAGAACTGGAGCCTGTCAGTAACTCACCTTGCGGGAGTCCAGAATGTGAGAGAGGACTCACTAGCCAGGACGAAACCACTGGAGTCAGAATGGTCTCTAGACATAATTTCATTCCGGTGAATACTCAGGAACCATTAGAAGAAGGTTTACCTATTTCCCCCAGTGAATCTTCTAATGAGACTTTTACACAAACTATGTTCCTTCCGGGGGGCAGTGGATTTAGTACCACCTCACTGGCCAAGAACAGTTGGTTTCCTCTCCCCCTCGAGTTGAAACTCCGTCCCTTCCGGATTCCGTTCCCCAAACTGACTCAAGTACAGTAATCCAAACTCACTGTGTCAGATTGCTCAAGGATAGCCAAAACTCTGACTTTGTGGACTACAGGAAGTTTGCAGCTCGTAGAGACGCAAACATTGAACCAGAAATCGATCTCTTCATCAAATCAGACAAAAGGGACTCGACAATTCGCCAATATGATTCAGCCGTTAACAACTAGCAGACTCCCTAAGAGTTCAGACCATACTCATATGTCTCCGAATATAGACATCTCTTTCTTGAGGTTCTTATTTGGCAAAGGCCTAACAGTTAGAACTTTAACCACCATCAAGTCAGATTTGGAGAAGATCTTCCTTGTTGGGTTTAACATTAACCTAGCTGATTCCTATTTCTCATCTATTCCAAAAACATGTAATAGGCTTTGACCTTCGGTTCGGCCACAAAAGGACTCTGGTCTATGAACGGTGTCCTCAAAACTTGCGCCGGACATGGACAATGAATCCTGCTCTTATCACTCTTCTTAGGAAGACTTTATTTATAACGGCTTTGGCCTCAATAGATCAGAACTAGCAGCTCTCTCACGAACCCGGAAAACATAGATTTCCTCCCTTCAGCCGAAGTACTCCTTTCTCCAGACAATGCTTTCCTAGCTAAAAAATTAGGATCCGCAAAATAGGTGCTCCCCTCGGAAGATTATTCTTCTTCCCCAGGATCTTTTCTCTGTGTCCAGTCACTACTCTCAAGGCCTTTTTAGCTAGAACTGCCACCCGCTCGCCTGGCCCCTTGGTTATCAGGGAACAAGGAGGTACTATTTCCATTCACGGTATCAGGCAACAAATCCTCTACTTCTTTAAACATACTAATTCGGAATCATTTCCCCAGGCTCATGATATACGGACAGTAGATACCTCCATCAATTACTTCCAGAACAGGGACTTTGATGATTTTTAAAAAATATATGGGTTGGAAATCCCCTATGGTTGTCAAACGCCACTATCTAAAGATCTTACAGGCTCTTAAATACCCGACGATGGCAGCGGGGAGCCTTTCCCCTCCCCATTAATCTCTACTTCTTCCTTTCTTCCATCTCTTCTCTTCTCCCTCCTACCCGCCACTCACACCACGTCGCCACTCTCCCGGGTAGTTCGTTAGCCCTATGATATTTGCCATGTTTAATTCCTATGGTTTAACTGTTATTGTAGTTACGGTTCCTTTAAGGTTTAGATATGCTTAGACATGTAAGGTTTGATGCCTTTTGCGATTCGACACTCAGTTGATTCCTTGTCGTCTTAGTTATTTAGCCTTACGCTCCCTATGTCATTTGGCTACTGTAGTTGGTAATTGGACGTTTCTTACATTATTATTTTATATTATTGTCGTACATGGTGATTGTATTCTCCGCATTATGTTATTACTTTATTGGGCTTGGAAGGCATTCTCTGGTACTTTTTCACTGGCCGTCACAGATCGACCCAGAAAAGGGATTTTGACGAAGGAAAAATCTATTTCTGGGAAGAGACCTGTGACGCCCGGTGAAACCCTTCCCGGTTATTTTTGTACGGACCCACCCTTTCCTTGCCATGCCATATGTTCTTGCAGAAGGATGACCTGGAGAGCGCGAGTAGTAGGTGTCGGTGGAGTAGTCCAACTGTATTCTCTAGGGCCTGTCACGGCCCTCCCCTTTGATGAAGGGATTATCTAAATGGAAGACAGCCTGTGAATAGTGGTTTACACACGCCCTTGTTAAATACACGACACCAACAAGGTGTTCGCGCGAGGGTTGTAACCTCTGCATTCCATGCTTTTATCTTTCTCTAGTATATTTGGAAGATTTATATTAGAAAAGTGTAAAGAAGGACCCTTTTCACCGGGCGTCACAGGTCTCTCCTCAGAAATAGATTTTTCCTTCATCAAAATCCCTTTATGATGATCATTATTATTACTCGCTAAGCTACAACCCTTGTGGAAAAGCAGGATGCTATAAGCCCTGGGGCCCCAACAGGGAAAATAGCCCAGTAAGGAAAGGAAACAAGGAAAAATAAAATATTTTAAGAGCAGGGAAAAGTCGCCACTCTGTGGTAGTCACAAGGACACTCACTCCTTCCAAAGGCAGGCACCATATTTAGTGTGACACGAGGAAAATGGCGGGTATGGCTCAGCTGTACACTTCCTCTCAAAACTCTCCAGTTATCTGGGATTAGGTTTAAAATCGCCTGAAGCTACTTTAACCGATATACAGTATGGACAAGCATAGCAAAAGTTACATTAGTATTTCCATTTGTAGATAGGCCTGAAAGGGCATAGGTCATCATTATTATTACTATCATTACTCACTTAACTACAACCTTAGTTGGAAAATCAGGATGCTATGGGCCCAAGGACTACAACAGTGGAAAATAGCCCAGTGAGGAATGGAAATATATAAACTACAAGTAACTATAAGAGAGATTTATGTCAGCATGTTCAACATAAGAAAATTCACTGCAAGTTTGAACTAATTTCACCAATTCAACTAGCTGATTAGGAAGAAAATTCTAGAATACTGTGTAGTGTTAAGCTTTATGATGGAGAAAGCATGACTATTAGAATTAACTGCAAAGGATAGTCAGAATTAGGAAAAATTTTTGTGCAACATGCATAGGCTCACGAACTAAATGAAAAACGGAGGAAGATATCAATGTTTAGACCAGAAATAAGACATTTAAATAGACAGTAAGTTGAAATGAGATTCAGCAGCTCAGGAGATCAATACTAAGACAAGGCAGAATGAAAGAATTAAAACATTTCTTCAGAATATGTTGATCACCAAAAACCTTGACTTTCTTAATACACCAACATTTTGTGCAATTGAAGAAGAGAAAGACCGAATGTGTTTCTCAAAAGTAAATTTGCTATCAAGAATCGCACCTAAAATTTTAAGTCATACACAGATAAAGAAACACGACAATTACAGAGCGATTGTCCTCGACCAACTTACAATCATTTTGAGTTTTGTTAGGGTTCAACTGCATGCCCATATTTGCACCATGAACTAATTTTAGCTAAATCTTTATTGCGGTAAACTCCAATAAGGATGGATTTGAAAGAGAAAGGACAGAAGTTGGGAAGGAAGGCTTTAGCTTCTTGATTTCTGCAGAAGAAGACACAAAAGGGGAGGAATCCGACGCCTATTTGATTTTTCCCAAATCATGCAAAATTCACAAGTTTAGGTAAAGAAGCATTGCTTACCATGACAGGTGCCAGAAGGACCTTCCCCCGAGATTGGGGCACGTTCTCATATTCACTTGAGAAATACTCAATCCCAAATGTACTGAAAGCAAAGAAAAAGCACAAGACACAAAGCGAAGCATAGCATGGACTACATCGAAGCATTATCTGATTGGAACGGCGACCCTGATACAGTCTCTAGATGCTACGACTTAAGAGGCAGTAAATGCTGATGTTGAATGACTAGATCATTCACTAGAAATGCCCTGTGTTATGACAGCTCCTCCAGTTCAATAGGTAGGAGTTAGCGTTTCCATATGCACATAGACCTTCCCCTGCCAAGAGAGGGTAGGTAGACATGATGACCCGATCAACCTCAGAATTTTCTTCATCTGAAAACTGCTTTATTAAGACCATCATGGTGTATATTGTGATTAGAGAGTGGTACTCCTAACATATAACGTGCACTTGGGTGGCTCAGAAAGAAACCACCTCCCAGTCACCTGAGCATGGAGAGGTTCTCCATAGCCAACACTATGGCAGATAAGACGCATATCCTCATAAAACCTAATGCTTCATCTGGATCCAAATGTTTACTTAGAATCTGATAATTATAAATGATGAAGGATCTGGATCTAGGCCCAGCTCCTGACGGGACTGGTTCCTATTGAGAAATTCATTTGAAACTCTTCCTTCTCTGGAATATCTTCACATTCATGGCAAAAGACTGACTCGTAAGCAGACGATGGGGAAGGAAATCGGTCATGTTATGTTCTGGTGAAAAAGATTTGTATAATGACTGAAGAAATAAAGGGATTTTGACGAAGGAAAAATCTATTTCTAAGCAAGGAACCTGTGTCGCCCAGTGAAATGCTCCTTATAGCACCATTTCTAAGGTATAAATATTGCTAAATATACTAGAGAAAAAAGGAATGCATGGAATGCCAGGAATTAACCCAGCTCGCTCACTCAATGAGTGTCGGTATAGTTACTGAGGCGTGATAGAACCACGACCATAGGTCCCTCACCAGTTAGACCTTTGCAATATAACATTATTTCTGAAATAAGTGGCATTTTACCCCAACTTTCCACTTGAAAAATACTCATATTCACCATATGGCACAAAAGAAAGAACTAAATCCTAGTCATTTAAGTGATAGCTGGTCACAATAAGAGGCAGGAGGATAACTCTTAGAATAAGAGATACAGTTTTGCACTCCCTTTTCTTATTAGATATTAATGTAATGTAATGGCTAACGGTGTGTCTGATCATTTTTTGGTGGAAGGAAAATTAGTTGTAGCAAAAGAGTGGGGGAATAGAGTAGGTGGATGTAAAAGGGAGCTAGTGAGGGTTGAAGAGCTAATAAAACCGGGGGTAAAAAGTAAATATCAGGAAAGGTTGAAAATGGCATATGACGAGGTGAGAGTAAGAGAAACTGGTAATTTAGAGGAGGAGTGGAAGTTAGTAAAAGAAAATTTTGTTGGGATTGCAAGTGATGTATGTGGCAAGAAGGTTGTTGGAGGCAGCATGAGGAAGGGCAGTGAATGGTGGAATGAAGGAGTGAAGGTAAAAGTGGAAGAGAAAAAGAGGGCTTTTGAAGAATGGCTGCAGAGTAATAGTATAGAGAAGTATGAAAAATATAGAGAGAAAAATGTGGAAGTAAAGCGCAAGGTACGTGAGGCAAAGAGGGCAGCTGACCTGAGGTGGGGTCAGGGATTGGGTCAGTCATATGAAGAGAATAAGAAGAAGTTTTGGAAAGAAGTGAAGAGAGTAAGGAAGGCTGGCGCAAGAATTGAAGAGACAGTGAAAGATGGAAATGGAAGGTTGTTAAAAGGAGAGGAGGCAAGGAAAAGGTGGGCGGAATATTTTGAAAGTTTGCTGAATGTTGAGGATAATAGGGAGGCAGATATAATTGCTGTTCCAGGTGTTGAGGTGCCAGTGATGGGAGATGAGAATGAGAGAGAGATTACAATAGAGGAAGTGAGGAGAGCACTAGATGAAACGAGAGTAGGAAAAGCATCTGGTATGGATGGTGTGAAAGCTGAGATGTTGAAGGAAGGGGGTGTGACTGTACTTGAATGGAGGGTGAGATTGTTTAATGTGTGTTTTGTGTTGTCAATGGTACCAGTAGATTGGGTTTGTGCATGTATTGTACCATTATATAAGGGTAAGGGAGATGTGCATGAGTGTTGTAATTCAAGAGGTATTAGTTTGTTGAGTGTAGTTGGAAAAGTGTATGGTAGAGTACTGATTAATAGGATTAAGGATAAAACAGAGAATGCAATCTTGGAAGTACAGGGTGGTTTTAGAAGAGGTAGGGGTTGTATGAATCAGATTTTTACAGTTAGGTAGATATGCGAGAAATATTTAGCAAAAGGTAAGGAGGTGTATGTTGCGTTTATGGATCTGGAGAAAGCATATGATAGAGTTGATAGGGAAGCAACGTGCAATGTGATGAGGTTATATGGAGTTGGTGGAAGGTTGTTGCAAGCAGTGAAAAGTTTCTACAAAGGTAGTAAAGCATGTGTTAGGATAGGAAATGAAGTGAGTGATTGGTTTCCGGTGAGAGTGGGGCTGAGACAGGGATGTGTGATGTCGCCGTGGTTGTTTAACTTGTATGTTGATGGAGTGGTGAGAGAGGTGAATGCTCGAGTGCTTGGACGAGGATTGAAACTGGTAGACGAGAATGACCATGAATGGGAGGTAAATCAGTTGTTGTTTGCGGATGATACTGTACTGGTAGCAGACACAGAAGAGAAGCTTGATCGACTAGTGACAGAATTTGGAAGGGTGTGTGAGAGAAGGAAGTTGAGAGTTAATGTGGGTAAGAGTAAGGTTATGAGATGTACGAGAAGGGAAGGTGGTGCAAGGTTGAATGTCATGTTGAATGGAGAGTTACTTGAGGAGGTGGATCAGTTTAAGTACTTGGGGTCTGTTGTTGCAGCAAATGGTGGAGTGGAAGCAGATGTACGTCAGAGAGTGAATGAAGGTTGCAAAGTGTTGGGGGCAGTTAAGGGAGTAGTAAAAAATAGAGGGTTGGGCATGAATGTAAAGAGAGTTCTATATGAGAAAGTGATTGTACCAACTGTGATGTATGGATCGGAGTTGTGGGGAATGAAAGTGATGGAGAGACAGAAATTGAATGTGTTTGAGATGAAGTATCTAAGGAGTATGGCTGGTGTATCTCGAGTAGATAGGGTTAGGAACGAAGTGGTGAGGGAGAGAACGGGTGTAAGAAATGAGTTAGCGGTTAGAGTGGATATGAATGTGTTGAGGTGGTTTGGCCATGTTGAGAGAATGGAAAATGGTTGTCTGCTAAAGAAGGTGATGAATGCAAGAGTTGATGGGAGAAGTACAAGAGGAAGGCCAAGGTTTGGGTGGATGGATGGTGTGAAGAAAGCTCTGGGTGATAGGAGGATAGATGTGAGAGAGGC